>NC_087172.1:19574929-19579929 GCF_035594125.1 Scylla paramamosain
AGATTAGATAAACTGAGTGACAGGCATGATAGGCTGGGTTGAGGTAGGCATGCTTTATACAGTGACTGCCACGGGTAAAGCTGATGGTTTCTTGCTTCTTTCCTTATGTCCTTATGTTATGCCAACTGACTGGCAGACTTAAGAAAGCAAACATGAGGAGAAGAAACATGTACTTGTCTTTCATACGTTCCTCGCACCAACATACCAAACATTGTCTTTTTTATTTATTTTTTTGTTTATATTTCATTATATAAGAGAAGTTCGGGCAACAAAAAGACGGCGAGGAGAAAGAGAGAGAGAAAAAAAAGATCTACTAAAGATGCCAGTCCCGAAAAAGGATAGTTCAAAAGAATATTAACAATTACGAGAAGTATCTTACTCAGTAGAACTCAGTGCTCTGTAAATGGTTGCATATCAGGAACGGAGTGGCTTCAGTACTCAGTATTTGGAGGGACAGAGACACTAACGGAATCACGTCATCCTGTCAGTCATCGCCTCAGCCACCGGACACTGTTGCTGCGTAGGTGACAAGAGAAGATCACCAGAGTGGCCTCAGTACTCAGTGTTTGGAGGCACGTACCAGTAGACTCGCTAACAGAATCATGTAGTCAGCCATTTAGTTAATTAATTAGCTACTTAATTGGTCAGCGTCTTTCGAAATTGTACCCTAAACTTGCTGCAGATTATTCTTTAAAGCTAAAAAAAAAAAAGAATAAAATAAATAAATAAATAAATAAATAAAAAGGACTGCCACGTGTAGGCCTCATATCTTCTTGCACCTTCCTTTGCTTTGATATGTTCTTATGTTCCTATAATCCAGTCAGCCATCGTCTCCACAGCCACCGGATCATGTTACGTAGACCAGCTAAATCTGAGTCTGTTTTTTCTTCCCATATCTTATTTGCTGAGGAGTGAGCGTGTTCGTGACGACTTATTGCTTAGTGAGGAGTGAAATTTTAGAACGCAGTAACAGAGTGGTGGAACTGGAGATGGTGCGGTGTGCTCTTGGAGTGACGAGACGAGACGAAATAAAGAACGAACACATCAGAGGGACAACACACGTACGTCGGTTTGGGGACAAGGCAAGAGAGGCGAGACTGAGATGGTTTGGGCATGTCAGAAGAAAGGAATGAGGCATATGAGGGAAAGAGGGTGTTGGAAATTGACCCACCCTGCAGGAGGAAGAGAGGAGGACCAAAGAGGAGATTTATGGATGCAGTGAAAGAAGACATGCAAGTGGTGGGTGTGACAAAGGAAGGTGCAGAAGACACAGCGCATTGGAGAAGGATGATCCACTGTGGAGACACCTAATGGATGGAGCCGAAAGGAGAAGTAACAGAGTGGGTATAGTGAACGCATCTGTTTGCCTTTCATCACCTCACCTAGAACACAGGAAGATTGAGTCAACCTTCCCTGGGTAAAATTACAGCCTCCACCAGCTCCACCAGCACCAACACCACCACCAGAACCACCACCACCACTACCACCACGGCACGCAGGTCCATCCCAAGGGCGCGTCACACACAAACTCTCCGTGTCCCTCCAGTCTCCAGGAACACGCGTGGCTTCCTCCCACACGCAACACCCACGGGGCCTCAGTGTTGCGTCCCCTTAGCTGTAGCCTTGTCCTGCCGCCAACCCTCAAGAGCCTATAGTTTATTTGTTTGTCTATTTATTTATTTATTTATTTATTTATTTAACTTTTTATTTATTTATTTTTTTTATATTTTATAAATGAAGAACGCCTGACAAGAATGCAAAACAAACACACACTTAAAAAGAAAAAAAAATACAAATATGTCTCTTCCTCTTTCTCAAAATATACATAAATGCATAAGAGAAAACATAAAAAGTGTAAATTTGTTTGTTGCTCTCCTAAAAGTATACATGAATACAAAGCATACACACACACACACACACACACACACACACACACACACACACACACACACACACACACACACACACACACACACACACACACACACACACACACACACACACACACACACACACACACACACGCAAGTGGAAATTCGTCTCTTTTACCTCCCTCTAAAAATACACATAAATGAAAAAGTTACAGTAAATAGCCATTACTAAGATAAACTCAAACGTGTATTGGCGCATTATAGGCCTGCTGTGTACTCTGTATGGTGTGTATACTCAGAGTTCGTCTCTCCTGTCAGATACACAGGCAGACAGACAGACAGAGAGACAGACAAACAGACAGACGGTGAAACAAATAGACTGAGACAGACAGGCAGAAGCCACTCATTCATCCAGTGCCACACAATCTGTAAAGTCAATCAGACACACACACACACACACACACACACACACACACACACACAGAGAGAGAGAGAGAGAGAGAGAGAGAGAGAGAGAGAGAGAGAGAGAGAGAGAGAGAGAGAGAGAGAGAGAGAGAGAGAGAGAGCTAGCCTCGGCCAGGGCAAGCCTCGGCCAACTTCCCCATAGAAGCCTCAGTCCCACGGTTCCACAGGGCCCTTGCTGTGGGACATATACTCGTACTTTAATGACCTTATGCAGAGCACTCCAGCAGCAGCCACGTACGCCGACGACTGCACTCTCTCTCTCTTGAACCTACCCGAGAGAGAAAGGGGACGTGATACTGTCTGTCAACAGGCAGCTGGCAGACATCATGGCCTGGGAGGAGCGGTGGCAGGTCAAGTTTGCCCCCGATAAGACCCAGGCCATAGTGATATCACGCTCCCGAGAAGACGCCACTCGACTTCGCGGGCGTCTAAGGCTGGAGGACAACATTCTCAACCTGCAGTATAGCGTCCACATCCTCAGTGTGCAGGTGGACTTCTGCATGCTGTTTGATCGTCACCTCGAGACGGTGGCGCTATAAGCCTCTCGCGAAGTGATTCTGCTCTGCAGAATGCAACATCTCCTCGGAGCGGACGGCCTCCTAACCTTGTACAAGACCAAGGTCAGGCCAGTCATGGGGGATTCGCCGGGTGCAGAGGCGGGCATGCTGGGCAGAACGCCTTATACATGACGCCAGACAACCGCACGCACCGTACCGACAGCAGAGGCAGCAGCAGCAACAACAGCAGCAGCAGCAGGAGCAGCAGCAGAGGCAACAACAACATCAACACCGCCAGCAGCAGCGGGAAGGGGAAGCAGGAGCAGCGGAGCGCTCCCTCCCCTAGAAAGCCTGCAGCACCGCAGAGCAGTGTTCACTCTGTGTTTCATAAAGCACATATACAGCGGACACCTCACCTGGCGGGCCTGAGAGTCGTCTGGAGGAGGCCTGAGCGAAGCACGAGAACGATGGTGAGCAACGACCTCCTCCTGGAGGTGCCCTGGTCCCACACAAGCACTACCAGCGTGCCTTCACTGCCGTCACTGTGGCGTGGTGGAGCATCTGAGGTGGACGTAAGGGGCATGTCCACTCAACTAGCGAAAATTGCTGCCCACAGGTGGCGACGCCAACATGCACCGTCACGTGTATACATGTGCATATTCCTTATGTATTCTGAATGTATTACGAATTGCTATTGTTTTTATTATTATTATTGTTATTACTATTACTACTTTTATCATTATCATTAGGCCTTTAGCTTTTGAGTAGCAGATCCATGAGAGGGGTAGCCTTAGCTTCTGGTGATATCTGCCCTTACATTGTACTTTATATATCTTTTATGTTTGAAGTGAGAGAGAGAGAGAGAGAGAGAGAGAGAGAGAGAGAGAGAGAGAGAGAGAGAGAGAGAGAGAGAGAGAGAGAGAGAGAGAGAGAGAGAATATGGACAACACGAGAGAATCAAAATATAATCTTATAGAAATTTATATTAACGAGAATGATAATGATAATAGTGATAAAAATAATACTAATACTAATTATAACAATAATAATGATGATGATGATGATAATAATAATATTAATAATAATAACAATAATAATAATAATAATAATAATAATAATAATAATAATAATAGTAATGATAATAATGATAATAATAATAGTAATAACAAAAAATATAATAATGATAACAGCAACAACAACAACAACAACAACAACAACAACAACAACAACAACAACAAAGCAACACATTAACAAACTGAAAAAAAAAACGTAGAAAAGAAAATAAACCCACAAAAAAGGGTAAAAAACAAAAAAACAAACTTTTTACCAGAATAACAAAACACTAAAAACAAAACAACACAATGAAAAAAGGAGACAAAAAAAAAAAACACACACCACCACCACCACCACCACCACCACCACCAACAAGACCAAAAAGTAATCTAAACAATCCAATAAAAAGGACAACAGGAGAAGAAGGTGGTGGAGAAGGAGGAGGAGGAGGAGGAGGAGGAGGAGAAACCGCCCCAGGAGATGAGAGGCATGAGAGGCGCTGGGGGAGCCATTCTTCTGAGGCTCCTGTATTTAGCGTCCCTTTGGCTCATTTCCCTCATTACCTGCCCGAGAGGGAGAGTGAAGCAGGGAGAGTGAAGCAGTGAATGATGCAGGGAGAGTGGAGCAGGGAGAGTGAAGCAGGGAGAATGAAGCAGGATGAGTGAAGCAGGGAGAGTGAAGCAGGGTGAGTGAAGCAGGGAGAATGAAGCAGGATGATTGAAGCAGGGAGAGTGAAGCAGGGAGAGTGAAGCAGTGAATGAAGCAGGATGAGTAAAGCAGGGAGAGTGAAGCAGGGAGAGTGGAGCAGTGAATGAAGCAGGGAGAGTGAAGCAGTGAATGAAGCAGAGAGAGTGAAGCAGTGAATGAAGCAGGGAGAGTGAAGCAGTGAATGAAGCAGGGAGAGTGAAGCAGTGAGTGAAGCAGGGAGAGTGAAGCAGTGAGTGAAGCAAGGAGAATGAAGCAGGGTGAATGAAGCAGGGAGAATGAAGCAGGGTGAGTGAGGCAGTGAGTGAAGCAGGGAGAGTGAAGCAGAGAGTGAAACTGAGTGAAGCAGGGAGAATGAAGCAGAGAATGAAGCAGGGAGAGTGAAGCAGAGAGTGAAACAATGAGAGTG
>NC_087172.1:19584929-19592429 GCF_035594125.1 Scylla paramamosain
TGACCGATGTATTTGAAAAGTAAAGATGTAGGATTTCTTGGAAGGGTTGGTACTCGTGCGTGGAGATGTGCTTGTTAATAAATATAATGTTTCTTTAGTTACCCTTTGGCAGTTACCCATAGCAATGAATTAAATGATTTACCTATGTGAAAAAATGTGAACATCATTACACAGACTGTTTGACGCGCCGTGATGTACTGGATTAGCAGGCCTGCCAACTTCTCCGACGGCTACTCTCTTTGTTTCGAATATCATCGTCTGTTGTATCAAATTGGCAGAATGAAAATGCTAAAGACAGTTTTTTGTGAGAGTTTACATCCGCCTCGTGTCCCTCCAGCCAGCCTTTCTTCTCTCCGGGGGTAGGCAGCGAGGCGTCCTATTTATATCCCTCTCAGTGCCTGTCGACCATCCTTCGGCGCTTCTCCTGTCGCTGCGTGTGCCTCCGTGATGACAAACTGGACTGTACTGGATTCTAGTTGAGGGTCGTATTCATAATCCTTTTCTGCTGTAGTCGTCTGTCATTAAAAAAAAAAAAAAAAAAAAAAAATAAATAAATAAATATATATATATATATATATATATATATATATATATATATATATATATATATATATATATATATATATATATATATATATATATATATATATATATTTATTTATTTATTTTTTTTATTTTTTTTTTTTTTTTTTTTAGTGTAAGTAGTACTGGCCAAGGGCAACAAAAATGATAAACAAGGCCCACTGAAGTGCCAGTCTCGAAAGAAAAAGAGCCAAAAGAATTACCCAAAGTTGGAGAAGTAAACATTGGAACTAAGAACATAAGAACATTACAAAATAAGGGAAGGTGCAAGGAGCCAGCAGGCCTACGCGAGGCATTCTCTATATGAAACATGTCTGCCTATTTTCACCTGTCATCCTCATCCATAAACCTGTCTAATCTTCCTTTGAAGCTCCCTAGTGACTTAGTAGATCACTATAATAAATTGTTCGGATGGTCATAAAGAAAAATAAGAATAGAGATAAGAATTTCATCTCTGCAAAACCACAGAAATAGGTGTTTTAGAGGCTATAGTTAAAAAAATTATCTTTTAAAAGGTGTGGACGATTCCTGGAAGGATTGACCAGCAGGGAAAAGTCAGCTTAACACCTCAGGGTCTGTCTGGTCTGGTCCTCACTCCTGACCCATGCACTGCTACTGATACTTCCCGAACTCCGTTTAGCCGCCAGCTGTGAGATGCAATTGTAGGGGATAGGAACATTAGGAAATCACCTCACACATTTTCTAGTTACTACATCACCTCACACACTTTCTACAGGGACTAAATCATTACGCATACTTTCTACAGTTACTGCATCACCTCACATACTTTCTACAGGGACTGGATCATCTCACACATTTTCTACACTTACTACATCACCTCGCACTTTTTACAAGGTCTGGATTAACCTCACATATTCTTTACGTGAATTCTGGTCTATTCATGCACTTTTTTTTCACTGTTTTACCTATATCCACGAACAGAACAAGCCCCAACACTCCACCCTGGTGTCCACTGCTCGCTCCACGACTTCACCTTGTCTTGTCCTTCACAGCACCCCTTCTCTGTCTTTGATCTAGTCCATGCGTCTGGCTTATTTTCTATTCCGCGTAGGTAAATCAGCTTGTGTGGGCGCCTTTCATGTAGGTCTCGTCGCAGGCTTTCCGAGAACCTCGTCAAAGGGCGCCAGGGAATGAAGTTACTGGATATTTTTTCTCTACTAGTGTCTACTCGTATTTATCTTGGTACATTGGTAGGCTGGTGTTCCGGGACAGCGGGGGAAGTGGTGTGGGGGTGGTGGTATAGACGACACACGAGGCGGCCTCCTCCTCCTCCTCCTCCTCCTCCCTCTCTCTACTATTCAATACACAGATGTCTAGGTGGTTGGATATGTAGATAGATAGATGGGTAGGTAGGTACATACATAGATATATACATAGATAAAACAGACTGATATATATATATATATATATATATATATATATATATATATATATATATATATATATATATATATATATATATATATATATATATATATATATATATATATATATAATTAGATAGATAGTTCAGTCCAGTCCATACTTTTATTTCTTAAAAATTATATTAACACTCTCTGCATAATTAAAATTATGAAAGAATGAAAATATATAACATATCTTTAAAGCAGTGTTGGTTCATGGTTTTGTACAAATAACATTCTTGATTTTATGTCACAAATATAATCAGCTAAAGCATTCTTCAAATCATAAGTATTAAAAATAACTTGTTGAGTGTCCTACACCAAAAGAGATCTGTGTAACATGTAGTAACAAACCTCATTAATAAACATGCATGGTTTGTAAGTGTTCTATATAAACTTTATTCTTAACCAGTTAATTAAGTGTCTAAATATCATCAATCCACTCTCTGCACGCACTGTGGTCACCTTCATAATGCTTCATGTTCATAATTTTTGTAATGGCTTTATGATAACCAACAGCGAACTGTTTCAATGGCACATGTGACTTTTTGTTATAAAACCATAATTCAGCATCATAAAAATTGAAGCAATAACTGCTAAACAACTTTAAAAACACATTTGAACTGGTATTACTGAATTTCCTCAAAATACAGTTAAATTCTTTATAAAACTTATTTCTACATCTTATATTATTTAAATTATCATAAAGATTACAGTCTAAAATATAACTCCGATATGTATGTCCACTAATTACATTTAATGCTTCATCTCCGAAATATATATTTGTATCTATTTCATAATGACTTGAATACTTAAATATCGTGCATACAGATCTTTCACTATTAATAGACAAATCCAGCGCCTTAACCAGCCTTTGCAGTCCACCAGCAGAGGGCGCCAACGCCAACACATCATCCGCATAAGCGATCATGTTACTTACATGTATGCCCAGCCTACATCTAGTCTTCTGAGAAGATACCTTGTTTAACATATCATCCATTTCAGTGGGCATTTTTTTTTATTAGTTTTTTGTTGCCTTTGGCCAGTGTCCTTCCTACATAAAAAAAAAAAAAAAAATATATACTGAAAATAACAATGGTGACAACGCCCCTCCTTTTCTCAATCCATTCTTCATTTTCCATTCACTTGAGACACAGTTTTCAAACTTGACAATAACGTTCTGATTTCTGTAAAAAAAGTTTTTTTTTTTTCAGAAGCTTATTAACTAGTTTAAAATATTCACTTTATCGAACGCTTTTGTCAAGTCCAGAAAGCATCCATACACATTTGATACTTCATTTATGTATCTTAATACAGTTTCTTTAAGTACCAGGCAAGCAGTAGCAGTAGAATAGTTTTCTTTAAAACCGTGCTGCCTATAGGTAGATATATTGATGAATAGATAAATAGATACATAGGTAGATAAATAGATAGATATATAAATAAATAGATAAATAGATAAATGGATAGATAGGTAAGTAAATAAATAAATAAATAAATAAATAAATAAATAAATAAATAAATAAATAAATATATATATATATATATATATATATATATATATATATATATATATATATATATATATATATATATATATATATATATATATATATATATATATATATATATATATATATATATATATATATATATATATATATATATATATATATATAAATACGAACGAAATGAAATACTGTGTGTAAAGACGTCGTTCAAACTCGGTGGATGGGGGGAAGTCTTCAACTGTACTATCCTTAAGCTTACACCAGGAAATTGGATGTACTAGTTTTGAAGTACATGGGAGGGAGGAGGAGAAGGAGGAGTACGTAAGGTAAAGGAAAAAAAAATGTGATGGGGTTATTAAGTCTGGAGAAGGAAAGGGAGGAAAGTTTGAATAAGGAAGGAAGGAAGGAAGGAAGGAAGGCTTGCAAAAAAGAAAGCAAGGGAATAAGGAAGATTTGGAAAGGTATGAAGGAAATTGCAAGGAAGAAGAGAAGGAAGGAAGGAAACAAGTAAGGAAGGAAGGTTTGAAAGGAATGAAGGAAAGATTTGCAGGGAAAGAAAGAAAAAAAGGAAGGAAAGAATGAAGTAAAATTTACAAGGAAGGAGAGAAGGAAGGAAGGGAGGAAGGAAAGAAGGAAAGTTTGGAAGGAATGAAAGAAGCAAGGAAGGAAGGAAGGAAGGAAGAAAAGAAGCAAACAATCAAGGAAGGAAGGATAGAAGGAAGAAATGAAGTAAGAAAGGTTTGGAAGGAATGAAGAAAGTTTACAAGGAAGGAGCGAAGGAAGGAAACAAAAAAGGAAAGGAGGAAAGAAGGAAGGTTTTGGAATGAATAAAGGAAGGTTGCAAGGAGGGAGAAAATGAAGAAAACAGGGAAAGAAGAAAGGAAGGAAGGAAAGTCTGAATAAGAAATGAGTGAATGAATGAATGAATGAATGAAGGAAGGAAGGAAGTAAGGAAGGAAATAAATAAATAAATACAGTTTGAATAAGGAAGCAATACAGGAAGGAAGGAAGAAAAGACGAGATAGGGGAATACTTGTGAGACTGGAGAGAAAGAAGGAAGGAAGGAAGGAAGGAAGGAAGGAAGGAAGGAAGGATAAGGGAGGGAGAAGTTGTATCTTTGAGTAAGGAAGTGAATGTCAATGGTCGATGATGGATGAAGTGGAAGGAGATATTGAGAGAGAGAGAGAGAGAGAGAGAGAGAGAGAGAGAGAGAGAGAGAGAGAGAGAGAGAGAGAGAGAGAGAGAGAGCAATCTTTCTCTCTTTAACCGCATAACTTCTAAGGCACCGCCACCCTCACCTTCCCCAAACTTCCCAGAGAGAGAGAGAGAGAGAGAGAGAGAGAGAGAGAGAGAGAGAGAGAGAGAGAGAGAGAGCATGAGTGAAAAGTAGACAAAAAAAGGAAGGAGAAAGGAAAAAGGAAAGAATGAAAAGAAGAAAAGTAGATGATGAAGGAATGAGGAAAGTGAGAGGAAGAGGAAGAAAGTGAGAAGGAAAAACAGATGCATAAGGAGTGAAATGTTGTGGGAGAGAGAGAGAGAGAGAGAGAGAGAGAGAGAGAGAGAGAGAGAGAGAGAGAGAGAGAGAGAGAGAGAGAGAGAGAGAGAGAGAGAGAACCAAGAAAAGAAGGAAGGAAATGATAAAAAAGGCGGCGAGAGTAGACGAGGAAGAAAATAAGATAAACAGAAAGAGGAGTGAAAAGAATGAAGAACGAAGGAAAAGAAAGGAAAGAAAGCGTTCCAGAGAGAGAGAGAGAGAGAGAGAGAGAGAGAGAGAGAGAGAGAGAGAGAGAGCCAGCGCCTGCCCACTCTCTCCTACCTGTTGGATCACACATGGTACAGAGAGCGACCGTCAGTGTAGCCCAGACTCCCCTCGCCATCACAGCGCCTCCCGCCCTGCCTCGCGCCCCGCCTCCGCCACCGCCTCCCACCCCACGCTCGCTCCCCCGCACGCACACTCGCGCACTCACGCCCCATAACTCCCAAGGAACATGGAGAACTTTGAGAGATAAACAAAAAAGGAAAACTTGAGAGCTTCCTTAGGTGTGAGAGAGAAAAGAACGTTTAATCTCTCTCTCGCTCTCTCTCTCTTCTTCTCTTGGGGTGTTAGAAGAGACATTTTTTTCTCTCTCTTTCTCTCTCTCTATCTTTCTTTGACTTTGCCTTCCTCAGGTGAAGAGACATAGGGAAGAAGAGACAGAGAAATGAGAGAAAGCGAATGAGGGAGAAGAGAAGAAGAGGGAAGGAATTGTAAGAGTAAAAACTTAAGTGTTGAAGGAAGGCAAGTGGTGACAAGTTACTGAATCAACGTCACCACCAGCAGTGTCACCATTACCCTTGTGGTGCTTGTACAGTGACCAGCGGCACAAGGTAAGCAGGAGGAGGAGGAAGAGAAGGGGGAGGAGGAGGAGGAGGAGGAGGAGGAGGAGGAGGAGGAGGAGGAGGAGGAGGAGGAGGAGGAGGAGGAGGAGGAGGAGGAGGAGGAGGAGGAGGAGGAGGAGGAGGAGGAGGAGGAGGAGAAGGAAGAGGAGGAGGAGGAAGAGAAGGAAGAGGAGAAGTTAACTAGTTTACTTACCACCCAACAAAAAAAAAAAAAAAGCGATTGCAACCTAATACAAATTACAGACCATTTCTTTTCTCTGCTTTATGTCTGGTTTCTTTAGTCAGTCATGGCCAGAGCGGTGCCTGCTAACGAAGGACTTTGGATTCAACATTTAGGGGACCGTTACCCGAGTGGATGCCCTTCGTGCCCTCGCAACGTAGCCAGGATTCGAACCCGTGAGCTTAAGGATATCTCGACTTCCCTAAAGCGCGCGTGGTCCCACTGTACCACGGCGGCCCTGGAAAATACAAAAGAATACAAAATACAGATAACAAAAGGAAAATTTGTATACTTGTTATTTTTAACGTGATAGGAATAGACGCACATAATAGAGGAGGAGGAGGAGGAAGAGGAGGCACCCGTATGCTCAAACAATCTTCCCTGTTAATTAGAACTCGTACACCTGCAATAATCACCTGTTTTACCTGCGGGTTAGGACGGCGAGTCTCACCTTCTCTCTCTCTCTCTCTCTCTCTCTCTCTCTCTCTCTCTCTCTCTCTCTCTCTCTCTCTCTCTCTCTCTCTCTCTCTCTCCTTATGTCCCTCTCACTTTCTCACCCTTGCCTCTCACTCTTATCCTTTCACTCTCTCATTATCTCATTCTTTCCCTCTCTATCACTGTCACTTTCTCACTCTTACACTCACTTTCATCCTCTCACTCCCTCATTATCTCACTCTTACTCCCTCTTTTTCCCTCCTTGTCTCTCTCTCTCTCTCTCTCTCTCTCTCTCTCTCTCTCTCTCTCTCTCTCTCTCTCTCTCTGCTTGTCACCCTAACCACTCACCCATTTAGTTTTTTTTTCTTTTTTTCCCCAGACCACCAACTTCACTACTTTCCCCCACTCCCACTTTTCCCTCGCCTGTTATTACCTTCTCTCACCTGCGCCGTTTTTGAAGACCACTCGTGTTTCCACCAGTTCTTTGCAATCCACACGTGTTTTTTATGTCTCATATTGTCCTACTTCTCCCCCCTCTCCCCACCCCTTACACACACACACACACACACGCACACACACACACTTCTTTTTGTTCTTAATTTTTTCCTCTTCCATCTTTCGCAAAGCATTGACTGTCCATTTTTTTTCCTTTTTTTTTTTATTCTATTTTTTTTTGGTGAGTGTTATGTTTCCTTCCCAACTTTCTTTCTTGCTCGTGTTCATCTGTTTATTCTATTTGCACCTTTCCCTATTCTATATTCTCATTTCCACTTGTTCTTGTTCTCTAGTTTCTCTTTCCATTTATTTCCTCTGTTGGCTTTGTCTGTTTGAAGAGAGAGAGAGAGAGAGAGAGAGAGAGAGAGAGAGAGAGAGAGAGAGAGAGAGAGAGAGAGAGAGAGAGAGAGAGAGAGAGAGAGAAGGAAGGAAATAAAAAGAAAGAGACAAGAGT
>NC_087172.1:19599929-19604929 GCF_035594125.1 Scylla paramamosain
AGAGAACTCAGTAATTTTTAACTGGTTTTCCTTCTTTTGTTCGCATGTTTTGTTTAATTATTTATCTGTTTCTGGGAAGGTCATTTTATACTTTCTTGTAGGTTTTATTTTTGCTTTTATCTATTTATTTATGTATTTATTTTGTTTTATTTTATTTTAGTCATTTATTTTTCCTCCGGTAGATTTTTCCTGATAGATAAAAAAAAAAAAAGGAAAAGTGGGAAAACGGAGGATTAATTTGACGTATTGAAAGTGGAGGAGAGAAAATTTCTTCCGCTTTCCTCCTCTTTAAATATGACAGTTATATTTTTCTCTTTTTATTGATATTTTTCATCCCGCAGAACCGCCTAATTAATTTCAAAGGACGAACGAGAAGAAAACACCTTTTGTGCCATTGATTTTTCTTTTTCGTGCATAAGATAACTATATTGCAATGCCAAGGAAAAAAAAAAAAAACGGAAAGACCAAGAAGAAAGAAAAAAAATAGAAAATAGAAGCAAGGAAAAGAAACAAGAAAAAGGAACAAGAAAAAAAGTGAGAAAAAAAGAACAAGAAAAGAACAAGTAAAACGAACAAGAAAAGATAATAAAGAAAATTGAGAAAAAAATGACCAAGAAAAAAATTAACAAGGAAAAAAGAACAAGAACAAGAGAATTAGAAAAAGGGACAAGAAAAGAAGAACAAGTAAGAAGGAACAAAAGATATATGGACAAAAAACAACAAAAAAAACAAAAACAAAACAAGAAAAAGAAAAAAAGAAAAAAAAGGAAAAAAAAACGTTCTCAGCAATCTTAACGCACTCACAACTTGGAGGAAAGAAAAAAAAAGTTTGCGTCCGACTAAGATGAATGAAGAACAACAAAACCTAACCTTGCTTCAGAGAGCGAGCGGGTAACCTTGACCTGCCGCCTTCCTTTGACACTCCCACCAAGAGTTCCTGCCGCACCTTGAAGTCTTGGCGCTGAAGGGAACCACCAATAAAACTTCACCGCACAGGATTTATGAGACGGGTTTGTGCGGCGCGTGGTGGTGGGACTCGCTAACTGCAATAGGGAGCACAGCACACATAAGGGAATATAGGAAGGAAATACAGGAAGCTTTCAGTGTATTTGTATATCTCATAACCTCATCCCCCGTATGTGAGAGTGATGTGTAATTAATAACGCAAATACAATAAGGGAACATAAACATAAGGACTTTTTGAAAGCTTCCACTATTTTTTCTATTTTTTTTCATAACTTTCCCACGTAAGAAACGCAAGGAAATATGGAAAAGTTTCACAATTTTTCTATTTTTCATAACTTTCCCACGTAAAAAATCAAGAAAATATCAGAAATTTCCCCCTGTATTTCCATAACATTCTCTTCTTCAGTATGCGAGTTTGCAATGTAAAATAACAACGTAGATATAATAAGGAAAATAAGAAACAAGAAAAAACGTAGGAAACATTCACTGTAATTATTTTTTTTCATAACTTTGTCCCATAAAAAAAAAAAAAGAATATGGGAAGGTTCTACTGCATTTCAATATTTCCGTAGCTCTCTCCTCCAGTGTGTGAGCGTATAATGTAAATAGCAAACGTAGATTACAATAAAGGATATAAGAAACGTAAGGAAATATAAGAAACTTCCACTGCATCTCAGTTCTACATGACTTTCTTCTCCAGTATGTGAGTGTAAAAGGACAAAAAAAAAAAAAAAAAGCGTGAGGAAATATAGAAAGCTCTCACTGCATTTCTGTTTCTCATAACGTTCTTTTCCGCACGACGTATGAGAATGTAAAATGCAATTAACAACGTATATATAAGTATAGACACAAGTCCCCTTCAGAATTAAATTGCTGTACGTATTTGCACTCCTATCTCCAGTGCTTGGCCTCATCTTTCTGTCTTTCTACACTGGAAGCCATCAGACTTACCAGCGGCAATCCCTGTATAAAACAATATCTGTCATTCCTATCCGTAAGTTAGTATAATTTCGTGTCAAAGCTCCCTATTAAATCAAATTTCTTCAAAGGTCCTTATTGAATGTAATCTTGTTCCAAATCTTAAAAAAATAACAAAACAAGAAAAAAAGAAGAAAACAAAACCATGAAACTTTCAAGAACTAACTCATTAAAAAGATGTTGAGTGGAGCCTTCGTGTTATTCGTTCAGACTCTTGCCGCCTGCTGCCGCTGCCTGCACTGCCAGTTAATTAGCGCCGCCTTCACCTATACAGGCAGGTGAGGCGCACTTCCCGGCGCTGCTTATTAGGTTACCTGTATGAGAGACGACAAACAGGTGAGAGGCAAGCAAGGTGACGCCCGCATACCTGGTGGATGGATACAATGGATAGATAGATGGATAGATAGATAGATGAAGAGACGTAGATAAGTAGATAGGTAGATATATAGATAGATAGAAAGATACATATAAAAAGATAAGCAGATTGATGGATAAATAGAAAGACAGATGGATAGATAAATATAGAAGATAGATAGATAAGTAGACAAAATAGATGATTACATATTTTCATAACTAATTCAGAGAGAGAGAGAGAGAGAGAGAGAGAGAGAGAGAGAGAGAGAGAGAGAGAGAGAGAGAGAGAGAGAGAACAATGAACGGGAGAGCAAACTTTTTAAAAATCAATGCGTCATTTTATTCTCCATTAATGGGATAAATATTTTTTTTCCTTCTCGCCTTTCACGTTCACCTTCTCTCTCTCTCTCTCCCTCTCTCTCTCTCTCTCTCTCTCTCTCTCTCTCTCTCTCTCTCTCTGATCGTGATCATCCTTTCACACTATTTCCACACACGCACGCATACATACACGCCATACATTTTCTGACCTGTTTTTCCTTCCTATTCACTTATTGATTCCCTCTCTCTCTCTCTCTCTCTCTCTCTCTCTCTCTCTCTCTCTCTCTCTTCAACGCCACTAATTTATTCTTTAATGTGATTATGATGCATTCTTTTTACTTCTTTTCTTGTTCCTCCTCCTCCTCCTCCTCCTCCTCCTCCTCTTCCACTAAAAGAAGAAGGGCTATTAGTCCAAAAATTCTTCACGCTCCTCTCACTCTTCCTCTTCCTCTTCCTCCTTTTACTTTTTCTTACAATTTCCTTCTCCTACTTCCTTCTTCATCTCCTTCCTTCCATCCCTCAATTTCGAGCCTTTCTTTTTTACTTTTGTCCCTTTGTTTGTTTGTTTGTTTGTTTGTTTGTTTGTTTGTTTGTTTGTTGACTTTTTCTTTCTCTTTCTGTCTTACTTTCCTTCCTTCCTCTTTTCTTTCTTTGTCTTTTCTTCTTTCTCTCTTTCGTTATTTCTTTTCTTTTTTCTTTATTTCTTTTTTCTTCTTTCTTCTTTCTTTTTTCTTTCTTCCTTTCTTTCTTTTTCTGTTCTCTTCTTTTCTTTCTTTTTCTTTCTTTTCTTTCTTTCTCTTTCTCCTCTTTCTGCCTACCTACCTACCTACCTTCCTTCCTTCCTTCCTTCCTTCCTTTCTGCCAACAGACCAACCTCCAACCTCCTCCTTCTTCCTCTTTCCTCGCCATACTCTTCTACCCCCCTCCTCCTCCTCCCCCTCCTTTCCCCTTCTTCCCTCCACCTGACAAGTAGCTAATCCAGTGGAAATATCACGCCCCCCTACCTCGGAACCGCCGCCAGCAGTTCGAACCAGCAACAATCGATTCAAATGTTTCGAAGCCATGTCAGTATGAATCAGAATCCGCTGCTGCTCGCGCGTCACATTTCCACGAAGAGAGAGAGAGAGAGAGAGAGAGATAGAGAGAGAGTCGAATCCCATTACCCAAGCCTCTCTCTCTCTCTCTCTCTCTCTCTCTCTCTCTCTCTCTCTCTCTCTCTCTTTCTTTTTTTACATATCCTTTCCATCAAAAATGAAACCTCCTCCTCCTCCTCCTCCTTCTCCCTCCTCCTCCTCCTCCTACTCCTCCTCCTTCTCCTTCTCCTCCTCCTCCTCCTCCTCCTCCTCCTCCTCCTCCTCCTCCTTCTCCTCCCTCCTCCTCCTTCTCCTCCTCCTCCTCCTCTTCCTCTTTCTCCTCCTCTTTTTTTTCTCTTTCTCTCCTCTTCCTCTTCCTCCTCCTCTTTTTTTCTCTTTCTCTCCTCTTCCTCCTCCTCTTTTTTTCTCTTTCTCTCCTCTTCCTCCTCCTCCTCCTCCTTCTCCCTCCAGTTCAGTATAGCGGCTTTTTGAACCGAGTGAAGCTTCGAACCTGTTTCAATTTCCTCTCCTCTCTCTCTCTCTTCTCTCTCTCTCTCTCTCTCTCTCTCTCTCTCTCACTGTGAATAGTTCGGATTCGGATGCGTCAAGAATCGAAACCGAATCCGATTTTCCAATATGAACGAATCGGTTTTTTTATGTATTATTTTCATTTCTCAGAGAGAGAAAGAGAGAGAGAGAGTTGAAGAGAAGGATTGAGGATGTAAAGGATAGGAGAGGAAGAAGGAAGGGAAGGGAGAGGAAGGAGACTAAGATGGATGGGAGATGCGAGTGAGAGAAGGGAGAGATGGATGGATGGAGGGAAGGAAGAGCGGATGGATGGAAGGTTAAATCAATGGGCTCAGATCTTCAATCGAGTGAGTTAATATCCTTATCAGAGAGAGAGAGAGAGAGAGAGAGAGAGAGAGAGAGAGAGAGAGAGAGAGAGAGAGAGAATATTTGATTTGATACATTCATTACTCCCAGGGGCGGCAAACTCAAGTACAATGAAATATTTACTGATGATACATGTGTGTCACGCAAGGCACGTTGAGACACACACACACACACACACACACACACACACACACATACACACAAACGAAACTGATAAGTACATAGATAATATTTACCGAAATGTGGATATGATAAGAAAAGTGTCCAAATTGTCACTTTCCAGTAAGTGTCTACACACACATGCATTAGGTGGCGTCCCTGAGGCAGCAAGTCTCCCATAGCGGGGCACTCCACACAATAATGTTTTAATGTGTCGGCGCCAGCACGGTCACACGATTTACAGGTGGAGTAATGAGC
>NC_087172.1:19609929-19627429 GCF_035594125.1 Scylla paramamosain
AGTAGCTGTCTTTAATTGTGTATAAAAAGATTCAAATAAATATATCAGTGTGTCAGTTTCAATATCTTCTATTCATATTTATCATTCTGTTTGTTTTTTCTTCATCTTTCTTTCTTTCTTTCTTTCTTTCTTTCTTTCTTTCTTTCTTTTTTTCTTCTTGTTCTTCTTGTTCTTGTTCTTCTTTTTTCGTTTTATTATTATTATTATCATTATTATTATTATTATTATTATTATTATTATTATTATTATTATTATTATTATTATTATTGCTACTACTACTACTACTACTACTACTACTACTACTACTACTACTACTACTACACACACACACACACACACACACACACACACACACACACACACACACACACACACACACACAATAAAACGCCAATAATAAAATACACACAAGCTAACAAGCATTATTATTAAAACACTAACTTTTATACAAACATCCCCCTCCTTCCCACACTCCCTTCCCTCCCACACACAGCCATGCATCTCTTCCCCTGCTTGTTTATCTCTTTCATTTCTGTTATCTACGTTCAAGTATTTCTGCATCTACTTTTGACTTTGCACTTATTTCAGTTTTATTTATTTTTTTTCTTTCCTTTTATCATCATTATCTTGTTTATCTCTTTCATTACTCTTATCTACTTTCAAGTATTTGTTTCTCTACTTTTAACTTGGTATTTTTTTTTATTGTTTTATTTCTTTTATTTATTTTTTTTTTTTTTTTGCCTGACAAACTTGTTAAGTTTTTGCAGTAAGGTGTACGAGGCAGTAGATAATGGTGATAGTTATGATATCTTATATCTGGACTTTAGTAAAGCATTTGACAAGGTACCCCATCAAAGGCTCCTGAGAAAGGTTAGGGCACACGGGATAGATGGGAAGGTGTTAGGCTGGATAGGGTCATGGCTTAGTGACAGGCGACAGAGAGTGGTAATAAACGGCTCGAAATCCGAGTGGGGTCATGTAATTAGTGGGGTGCCACAGGGATCAGTATTAGGGTCATTGTTATTTCTAATGTATATCAATGACTTGGATAGTGGAATTAGTAGTGATGTTA
This sequence comes from Scylla paramamosain, assembly GCF_035594125.1. Classification (NCBI taxonomy): domain Eukaryota; kingdom Metazoa; phylum Arthropoda; class Malacostraca; order Decapoda; family Portunidae; genus Scylla; species Scylla paramamosain. The sequence goes on from NC_087172.1 coordinate 19,611,002, forward strand.
GTAAATTTGCGGATGACACAAAGATAGGTAGATTAATTAGGTCAGAATCGGATGCCATCGCCTTGCAGGCAGACTTAGATAGAATGAATGAATGGACGGATAGATGGCAAATGCAATTTAATATCAATAAATGCAAAGTGCTTAGCGTAGGTAGAGGAAACCCACACAATAGGTACACATTAGACAACCAAACTCTGGTAGGTACAGGGTACGAGAAAGATTTAGGAGTTATAGTTAGTTCTGAACTCCGTCTAGGGAAACAATACATAGAAGCCAGAAACAAGGCAAATAGGGTACTAGGCTTCATTTTTAGGAGTGTTAAAAGTAGAAGGCCGGGAGTAATATTAAAGTTATACTTGGCGCTGGTCAGACCTCATCTAGACTACGCGGTGCAGTTCTGGTCCCCACATTACAGGAAAGATATAGGTCTATTAGAATCAGTACAGAGGAGAATGACTAAAAGGATACAGGGGATGAGGAGTATTCCTTACGAGGCGAGGTTGAAGCTGTTAAATTTACATTCTTTAGAGAGACGTAGGTTAAGAGGGGACCTGATAGAAGTCTGTAAGTGGTATAAGGGTTATAACAAGGGAGATGTAAGCAAAATTCTTAGGATCAGCAACCAGGGTAGAACAAGAAATAACGGGTTCAAGCTTGAAAAATTTAGGTTTAGGAAGGAGATAGGAAAAAATTGGTTCTCAAATAGAGTAGTAGATGAGTGGAAAGGACTCAGTAATCATGTAGTTAGTGCTAAGACACTAGAGAGCTTTAAGAGAAGATTAGACAAGTTTATGGATGGAGATAGCAGATGGAAATAGGTAGGTGTGTTTCATACAGGGACTGCCACGTGTAAGCCTGGTCGCTTCTTGCAGCTTCCCTTATTTCTTATGTTCTTATAATTTTCAGTCTATTCTATAATTGTTTGTTTGTTTATTTATCTATTTTATTTTTTTTTGTATCTGTGTGTTTCTTTATTTTATTTCTTAAGTTTATTTTTATTCTCTGTTCTATTCCGTTTTTCTTGATTTTTTTCGTAATATTTACTTTCCTGTTTATCTGTGATTTCCTTTTCATTGAGTTACTGGTTTCCATGTATGATTGTGTTTTTTAAATTCTATTTTTAAGTTTGTGTTTATTATAGTTTATATTTTCTTTTCTCTCCTTCTTTAACATTATAGTTTTCTTCTCCATCATTTTCTGTCTATTTGATTATTGTTTGTTATCTGTATGTATTTTCTTTTCTTTTCTTTTTGATTTTCATTTCCATTTCTTCATTTTTATATATATTTTTTATAGTTTTATAGTTTTTTTTATCGTTTTCTTTTAATTTTATCATTTAGTTTTCGTTTAACTTTTTCACCATCATCACTACCAACTTTCTTTCTTTATACGAGTAAGTCTGACAAGCGGCAAGCACCATGAACTCCTCAAGTGACCCACACATCAGCACTGCATCACTTTTATAATCCCTCGTACTGTGTAACATCTTTTCACTTTCGCCCTCTAGTTTTCTTCCACAGTTTACCTTCAAGAACACTAAAAAATAAGAAAGCAGATAAATAAATTACAAAAGAGAAGTCGACTTCCACTTCCTGCGAACTTCAAACTTACCATGAAACACTGTTCGTAAACTTATCAAACTTTCTGGAACTGTACACTCACTATTGCTGTTTGACATGTTTGTGAAGCACTCTTTTTTTATTTATATACTTTTACAATGCATAAGACCAGTTGAGATCCACAAAGCATCTCTGAGCACTTAAAATTCATTATCGAGCATCGTTTCTAAATTTATTCAACCTAAAACTTCGCTTTTGTTACGTTTATTCCTGTCTCTGTTTTGTTTGTGAACTATTTTTTGTTTACCTGATCTCATCCTGTCTAGTTCATCTCCTGGCAACTTTAAACTTAACATCAGACATTGTACCTAAATATACCCAACCAGAAACTAATACTGTGCACTTACCGCTCTCTTGCCCCAGCCACTGCTCTACTCATGAACCGGTTTTCGTCTTTTTTAAATTTGATGTTGTTTAGTTTAATAACCACTCTCCATGCGCAAGGCCTCGCTATCTAGTCCAGTGCTCCTTGAAATACTGTTTATTCTCTGCCTCGTCTCTTCTCGGGCTTTCCTTCCCCCGCTCGGCCGCAAACTTGTTTCCTCAAACTTGTATGCTCTTTGGATTGTTATTTTCTTCTTTTCCTATTCCCTCAACTTTTCCAGACCACTCGACCTTCTTTGCCTGGTTATTTACGTCTGTATTTTCGTACCTGTCTGGACTCTCTCTCTCTCTCTCTCTCTCTCTCTCTCTCCTCTCTCTCTCTCGCTCTCTCTCTCTCTCTCTCTCTCTCTCTCTCTCTCTCTCTCTCTCTCTCTCAAAACTCGCCACGCCAGAGAACCTTACGCCAAGAACCACTCTTACTCTCCCTTCATTAAATTTTCAGCCACGTTTATTCCTTCTGAGGGGATTCAAGAAGCGAGAATATGAGCTTTGAGAGATACATACACACACTCTGCTCTACACATTCCCGCACACATTCTTCACACATTCCTATTGCTACACCTCACCTCCGCTCTTCGTATACAAGTAAAGCATAATAGTCCTAAAATGCTCAGCCACGCAGGCAGGCTGTTAAACTGAGTCCCGGAGGCCAAAACATACCAATATCTAACAGAAAATGTATAAGAATGTCTGAAGGGAGAGAGGAAGTGTGGACGAGGACTACTCATGGAAGCAGCGGTCAAAGGGAGGAGCATAATGGGGAGTTTGAGGAGAGATTTAAGTTTTAGATCAGTGGTTCTTAACGTGGGTTCAATCGAACCCCAGGGGTTGGGTGAGTCAGTCTCAGGCATTCTCAGGAAGTCTCAGGAGGTGTGTGTGCATGGTTCATTTTGTGCAATATTTTATTTTTCCAACTACGAAGGGTTCTGTCAATACACGTATGTAGCTTGCGGGCTCAGTACCTCCAACAAGGTTAAGAACCACTGCTTTAGATAGATATATGTAAACAGGTTCATGAATCTAATAACCTCACGCGTGTTTTGAGGAGTGCTGGCGAATGGAGAAGGGATTTTTTTTTTTTTTTTTTTGAGAATAGAAGATTTTTACTGTTTTTCTTAAGATATTTTTTTATTGTTGCAGTTGAGAAGAGATTTTTTTGTTGTTGTTGTTATAGAGAATTTATTTTGTTTTGTCGTTGTGAGTTTTTGTTGTTGAGAAAAGTTTTGTGGCAGCACAGGACCACAGCACTCAGTTCTATCCAGTTCAATGTCCAGCAGTACAAAAGGGCGCGGGCAGCAGACGGGAAGGACATGGAACTTACTGGGCGCCGAACCTCCTCTCTCAAGACACCCCAAGCACAGCGGGGCACGCCACTCACAAACAAAGGTGCCGGAATAAAAGATGCATGGCGACCGCATAATGAATAAATATTATTATTAGTAATTACACTGATAATAATCCTGATAATAATGATAAGAAAAGAAAATGAACACTGTTGTCAGCCTTGCACTCTAGCACTCTAGCACTCCAGCACTCCAGGCCTCGTGCATCACACCCTCGCCACACACTCAGACACTCAGACACTCCCCATTGCTGTCCCATAAAGCATCTCTCGTGTTTCCCTCACAGACTTTCCCTCCATTTGTCCTTGAAAAGCTCCAAGCCATACCTGCGTCTCTTACCTGTTGTTCTTACCTGTTATTCCTACCTGTTGTTCTCACCTGGCGTTACTTGCAGTCCATTTTTATTGTTTTTCGAGATGCAGTTTTATTTCATCTTCGTACGAAACGTCTTTCATTAATTTGTTCCCTGAAAAGTGTGAAATCTTTGCGTCTTCTCGTGTCTTGTATCGCTGTGTCGCTTCTTGTTCCTGTGTGTTTTTTTTTTTTTTTTCACGTGTTATTTTGTTGATACTTTTTTTTTTCTTGTCTCCTTCATTTACTCTGCTTTGCGTTTGCTGATGTTTCTTGTTGCTGTAGTCTATTTTTATAAGTTATTTTACGTTTCTTTGACACATTTTTCTTGTCTCCTCCATTTACTCTCCTTGAAACTCCTGCAGTTTCTAGTGTCTCTCCTGTTCACTTGCTCTCACCTGTGTTTTCATTGGTGCTTCTTGCTATGTATGTTTTCATGTCTCATTTTAGTTATTTGTTGCCTCCACAAATACTTACCTCTCCCAGTAATTCATGTCATCCTATAAACACCATGATCCTTTGTTGTATTTACCTTTTCTAATCTTTGGCCTCTTCTATATTGACTCCTTTTTGTAATTCGTGTTATTTTCTACATTACTGCGACTATTTTCAGTCTACATATACTTTTCACTGATTCATGTCTCTTTCAAATCTGCAAACTTTCACTCATAATCGTATTTACCATTTGTTTTCACCTTTGTCTTTGCTGCACTTTGTCTTATTTTCATATTTTCGCGATTATTTCCAATGCCTGTGTACCTTCCCTTAGTTCATGTCTCCTTGAAATCTTCAAACCTTCTCTCACTCTCATATCACCTGCTGTTTTCACCCTTGCATTCATTCCCACTCTTCCTTCTCGTCCTTGCAGCATATTTTCATATTATTTTTACATTCCTGCGATACGAGAAGGAATGCACAAAAGATCAAAATAAAGTGAAAAGTGATGAGACACTCAGACAAGTTGGAGATGGAGTTAGGAGAGAGAGAGAGAGAGAGAGAGAGAGAGAGAGAGAGAGAGAGAGAGAGAGAGAGAGAGAGAGAGAGAGAGAGAGAGAGAGAGAGAACAACTTCGCCTCATGCCATTTGTCTCTCTCTTTTGACCTCTACCCCCAAATTCAGAAGCCTTAGTTCGCCACATCTTGCATTAATCCGATGGCTCATCTCAGCCTCTATTGGTAATCCTTGTTGCTCTGTGTTATCACGTTAGTCCAACCCAAGGAGGACAGGGAAGGGCTGCGAAACAAATATCACAACAGTTACAACTCAAGGAGGATAGAAAAAGGCTGCGAAACAAATATCACAACAGTTACAAGCCGCTGAATGTTGCGGCATGAGAGGATGAAGCGGTATGAAAGAAATAGAAAAAAAAAAGTGAGTTACAGAGATTATTTTCCATTTTCGCAACACAGACACAGGAGAGAGAAAAGTCCGAGGCTGTAAAACAAATACCATAAACGTCCCAGCCCGCTAGATGGCGCGTCACGGGAGGGAGAGCCAGGGAACGCCAGATAAGCAAGTTAGTTTATGCAGTTCCCGGGGTGTGGTGACGCTCCCCTCGTGAAACAGGGTACGGTGTTGGTAGAGAAGCTTGTGCAGTGAGGCGGTGAGTGGGGAAAGGGAACGGCTGGAGGGAGACGTGTACTTAGTGAGGTGAGGAGCGGTGAGCATGATAACGGTGGTAAACGATCAAAGAGAGTAACAATTAGCTGGATTTAAGAAGCAAGATTATAAACTTTGTGAGACAGAAAAGAGATGAAGAGGAGTTCATAGAGTTAGCATGGAGTTAGCGAGCGGTAAGCATGAAAACTCATGTAAAAGATCAAAGAAAGCGTCAGTAAGTTGTATCTAAGAGACAAGATTATAAAGTTTTTGATATACAACATAGATGAAAAAGTCTGGGGGGAGAACATAAGAGAGATAAAGAAGGTGGGAGGGAGACATGCAGGCAGTGAGGTGAGGGGAGCGTGAGCATGAAAACAACGCTAAAAGATCAAAGGAGGCAACACTGAGGGAGATTTAAGAAACTTGAGATTATGAACTTTGAGAGACATGAGATAGAGAACTCTGGAGGGAGACAAGCAGTCAGCGCGTTGAGAGAAGCAGTGAACATGGGAACTATAATAAAAGATCAAGGAAAACAACGCTGAGAGGATTTAAAGACCAATAATATGAACTTTGAGAGATACAAGATAGCTAAACGAGTCTGGAGGGAGAGAGAGAGACAATAAATAACCATGGAAATAGCGGTTAAAGGGCAAAAGAAGGAACGTAATGGGAAATTTGAAAAGAGATTTAAAACTTTTGGATAGATGTAAAGAAACTGATAAGTTTAACAATCCACACGTGTTTAGAAAAATGCTGGAAAATTGAGAAGAGAATTAACCATGCAAGGAACGGCGAAACAATAAGAAAAACAGCAGCTATAGCGAACTTTCATGGAATCAAGACAGTCAGGTAAAGACGATCATAAACTCAGTTAACTGCACATTACCTGCTTGAACGCTTATTAGGGAATCCTGTAATATAAAACCAACCTGCAGGAGGAAGATATTGATGTAGACGACACAACACCACTAAACTACACCAAGATGGGAACACAGAAAGGGTAACTGAAAGGGGAAGATTGACATAGAAGAACACAATACAGATAAAGTCTCTGGAGCTGAAAGGCAAAGGTCCTGTAGAGAGTGAATGTACGAGAGGGAAAAAGTATTGACGTAGACAACTCAGAACACCAGTAAACTAAACTGGACACAGTGGAGGTGACGCCCCGGGAAGTGAAAAGCAAAGGTAGAGAAAGTGTGCGAGGGAGGGAAAAGTATTGACCGAGACGACAGAATGAGCGTTCCAGAGGGAAAAATGTTGACGTAGATGACTCAGAACATCAATGAACTATACCAGACTGGAGACACAGGAGAGATAAAAGCCCCTGAAATTGAAAAGAAAATGTCCTGGAGTACAGAGCGAGTGTACGAGAGGGGAAAAAAGGTCTAGACAACTCAAAACACCAGTAAACAATACCAAGCTCGAGACACTGAAGAGATAAAGATCCTGAAACAAAGCCAATGGTCCTGTAGTACAAAATGAGTGTACGAGAGGAAGAAAATCGAATAGAAGACACAGAACACCTAGCTTCATAAAGACGACTCAGGTACGAGCTGGTGTGAGAGCGTTTTTAATTATGTTTTGTAGGAGGAGAGGAATGAGCAGGATGAGGGGCGGGTGGTGTTGGGTGAGCGCTAATAAAGAAGAGGTGAAAGTGGTGTGGGGGAATGTGTGTTGTGTTGCTGGTGGGAGTTGCCATTATTAAGTTCCGGCGAAGTGAAGATCATCAGGTTCTTCGTGATATTGAAAGTTCATTAGTGTTTTGTACCATGGAGATTCATATCAGGGAAGCCCTCCTAATAAACCAGGGAATGCGAGGAGCTGCAGAGTGGGGAAAAAAACATTGAGTTTTGAGTTAGTTAATGGAAAGATGATAGAATAAAGCTTCATGTTAATTGTTGCTTTGTACCGTGGGAATTCGCATCACGTAAATTTTTTGATAAACCTGGGAACGTGAAAAAGCAGTAAAGAGTTTGATTACTGGATTTTGAGTTACATAGTGAAAGGATAACAGAACAGTACTGCAGGTTGACTATTTTTGTAATATGGAAAGTCATGTAAAAACTAAACTTAATGAAACAAGAACCGTGGAAATCAGTACAGAGTTGGACAGATAGCTGAATTCTGAGTTAAATAATAAAGGCATAATAAAACAAAAATGAAACTTGACCGGTTTTTTGTACCGTACGAATTCATATCAGGAACACTCTTTTAATGGACCAAGGAACGTGGAGAGCTGTATAGACTTAGAAGGAACATTGCATTTTGAATTAGACAATGAAAGGATGATAGAATAGAGCTGGAAATCTATTATTGTTTTGTACCTTGGGGAACTCATATCAGGAAAACCCTCTCAGTAAACCAAGGAATTAGAAAGGAACATTGAATCTGAGTTCGATGATGAAAGGATAATTAAAGAGAAGGCGTGTGGTGACAAAGAAGAAGAAGAGTGCAGGGGAAAGATTAATGATGATGGAGAGGAAAGAGGAAAATGATTAATAATAGTAAATGTAGGAATATGAAAGGAAATGGCGGATCAGAGAGAGAGAGAGAGAGAGAGAGAGAGAGAGAGAGAGAGAGAGAGAGAGAGAGAGAGAGAGAGAGACTTTGACCCTCTTAAATCATAACCTGCAATTAAAACACACACACACACACACACACACACACACACACACACACACACACACACACACACACACACACACACACACACACACACACACGCCAGTCATCAGTCATCTCTATCCTCCCATCAGAAAATACACAATGAAACAGCACCAATATCACCATCACCGCCACCACCACCACCGCCACCACCACCACCGCCACTCACCTCTTCCTTCACACCTTCCTTGCCTCTGTAGTAATTCCTGTGATCTTGTCTATTTCCAGCGACCCTCCAGCACCTCGTTTTCTTTCCTGCACGCACCACTTCTCTCCCTCTTAATGTTCTTACACTCCTCACTTTTCATATTCTCTTCTCCTCCCTTCCGTATGCAATCTACCGCTCTTCTCTTCTCTTTCTGTCTGCCTCTCTGTCTCTCGTTCACTTATCTCGTATTCTCTCCCCTTCTCATCTCTTTTGCAGTGCTCCGTTTAACTCTTTTAGCTCCTTTCACCTCCCGGCTCTTTGCTCCCTCGGCATTAGTGCTGGAGACTGTTGCATGTTGAAGTGAGCGAGGGAGTGAGTGAGTGAGGGAGTGAGTGAGTGAGGGAGGGAGAGTGAGTGACTGACTGGGTGGCTAGATGACTGATTGACTGGTCGACTTCCTCTCTCTCTCTCTCTCTCTCTCTCTCTCTCTCTCTCTCTCTCTCTCTCTCTCTCTCTCTCTCTCTAACTTTTAATCAAATTTTACGTATTCTTTGGCTCACGATATATATATTTTTCAATTTGTTAATTTTCTTTACTTCTTTTGTTATTAATGTTTCACTCTTTTATTATCTTTATTTATCATTCATTCATTTTTTTGTTATTGCTATTATTATTATTATTATTATTATTATTATTATTATTATTATTATTATTATTATCATTATTATTATTATTATTATTATTATTATTATTATTATTATTATTATCATTATTATTATTATTATTATTATTATTACTATTATTATTATTATTATCATTATTATTATTATTATTATCATCATTATTAGCATCATCATTAGATAGTGAGGATTTTTGTTTCCATTGTGTGTATGTGTGTGTGTGTGTGTGTGTGTGTGTGTGTGTGTGTGTGTGTGTGTGTGTGTGTGTGTGTGTGTGTGTGTGTGTGTGTGTGTGTGTGTGTGTGTGTGTGTGTGTGTGTGTACTTTCTTATCTGTCTGTACACGCATTGCATTTTTTCTCATCTTCCTCTCATTTCCACCTCCACTACCTCCTCCTCCTCCTCCTCATTATCCTCCGGCTCCTCTCATCATGACTGCCATTACATTCATAGACAAACATTAAGAGAAACACACACTGGATGTCCACAAGTGGTGGTGCATTGTACATGAGGTGGTGTTGTGGTGGTGCGGTGGTGTCCTCTATCGTCCTTCACCCGCACCGCACTAACGCAAAACACACAGTCCCGAAGGTGTCGCGTATTTCACTCGCTATGACATTATTACGACAGGCGGCGCGGGGGAAGTGGCGCATGGGGCGGAAAAGTGGTGCATTCTCCACATTTTCCACCATGCATCAGTGTCGATATTGGCAGTCATTAGCAGGGGTTGGTGGGGAGACGAGGCGCGTAGAGGGAGGAAAGAGTGGGGGCAGGGGGGAGATTGTTGGGGTGAGAGGGATTTTGGGGGTGTTGGATTGTGGAAGGGAAGAGATGGGGAGAAGGTAAGAAATGGTGGTGTTGGTTGAGAGGCATCAGTGTGGATAGGTTTTGTGTATTAAGGGAGGTGTGACTTGTGGATGGAGCGGTGGAAGAGAAAAGTGATTAGAAGTGAAGGTAGAGGTATTCGTCGATGAAGTGGAAGAGAAGAAAGTGGAGGCTGTAATGGGATAGAAGAGAAGAGAGACGAAGAGAAGTGGAGATAATGGTGGAAGAGAGGAATGTGGAAGATGGGATAGAAGAGAAGTGGAAGTTATGGAGAGAGAGAGAGAGAGAGATATATATATATATATATATATATATATATATATATATATAGAGAGAGAGAGAGAGAGAGAGAGAGAGAGAGAGAGAGAGAGAGAGAGAGAGAGAGAGAGAGAGAGAGAGAGAGAGAGAGAGAGAGAGAGAGAGAGAAAGAAAAGAAAAGGGGAAACTAAATAGAAGAGGAAATAAATAGTGAAGACCATGGTGGAAGTGGAAAAAAAAAAAACATGTGGATCTGTAGTGGAAACTAAAACACACACACACACACACACACACACACACACACACACACACACACACACACACACACACGTGGAGGGTAGAGAGGAAAGGGAGAACGAGTGGATGGATCAGTGTAAGTGTGGAAGATTGGAGTGAAGTGATTGACAAAATGGAAGAGAGAGAGGTGGTGGTGGTGGTGGTGGCGATGGTGGTGATGGTGGTGGTGGTGGTGGTGGTGGTTGCGTTCAAAGCGAGGGAAGGCAAGGGATTATCTTCACTTTGATGGCGTGAGTCAGGCGGGGACGATGTTTTTAAATGCTTCATTATAACTTTGATTTAGTTCATCTTGCCTTCCTGACGCCCCGGGGACCTGCGCTGGAGGGAGAGCCTTGTCATTGCACCGCGTAAGGACGGTGTGTGTGTGTGTGTGTGTGTGTGTGTGTGTGTGTGTGTGTGTGTGTGTGTGTGTGTGTAAGTTCGATTTCATGTAGTTAAAGGGAATGGAAAAGCTTGTTTGTGTTGTTTCTATAGCTACCATCACCGCCACCATCACAGCTACTGTTACTACTACTGCTGCTACTGCTATTACTACTACTACTACTACTACTGCTACTACTACTACTACTACTACTACTACTACTACTACTACTACTACTACTACTACTACTACTACAACTACTTCTACCACCACTACTTCTATTAACACTATCACTACTACTACTACTACTACTACTACTACTACTACTACCACTACTACTACTACTGCTACTACTTCAAGAATATTGTCGCTTGTAGTCGTAATAATTATAAAGATACGAAGAAAAAGAAAAAGAAGAAGAAGGAAGAAAAGAAAAAAAATAAGAAAGAGAAAGAGAAAAAAGAAAGAGAAAGAAAAAAAGAAAAAAATAGAATAAGAAAGGAATGACGAACAACAGCAACACCAACAAAAAAAATAGCAAGAATAAAAATAAAAGAAACAAGAGGAAGGAAAGAAGAGAGAATAAAAAAGAAGAATGAAGAACATCAAAAACACCAAGAATAAAAATATCAAGATCAAGAAGAAAAAAGAAAAAAAAGTAGAAAGAAAAATATAACCAAAAGAAAAACAAACAACAACGAGGGATACGAGTAGACAGATAAATAAAGAAAGAAATACATAAATAAAACAAATAAACAAATAAAAATAGATAAACAGATATGCAGATGAATAATAAGAATGATGCACAATAACAACAACAACAAAAACAAAAGGAGGAAAGGGAAGAGGATAACGAATAAGAGGACAAGGAGGAGGAGGAGGAAGAGGAGGAGGAGGAGGAGGAGGAGGCCCAGGAGTAAGCCCAGCGAGTCCCAGCCAATGAGGGAGTCAAAGAGGCGGGATAAAGTGGCCGTTTGTAGCACTGTTCTGAGCCGTCAGTAGGAACTTGTACAAGAAGCCAGAAACTTCCTAATGAGGAGGAGGAGGAGGAGGAGGAGGAGGAGGAATAACATTGAGAGGATCACAAGGAAGGAAAGAGGAGAAATAGGAGGAGGAAAAGATGAAGAAGACAAGAAGAGGAAGACAAATAGAAGAGAAGAATGAATAAGAAGGAGGACAAATAGGAAGAGAAGAGGAAGACAAATAGCAACAGACGACGAAGAGAAAGAAGAGGAGGAGGAGGAGGAGTAGCAGTAATAGGAGGACAGGAAGGCGGAAGAGGAGGAGCAAGATCAACATTGAAATTATCAGTAAGACGAAAGAACGAGAAAGAGGAAAAAGGAGGAGAGGAGAGAATGAAAATAAACATTAGGATATTAACCTGTAAGAGAAAGTGGAGGACAAGAAAGAGGAATACTAAGGAAGACAAACATCAACAAACAATGAAGAGGAAGAGGAAGAGGAGGAGGAGGAGGAGGTGAAAGGAGGAAAAATAACTTTAAACGGATCAGTAAGACTAAAGAAGGAAAAAGAGAATGAGGAAGAAAGGATGAAAATAAACAGCTTTAGAAGGAAGAAGATTATGAGGCAAGGAGGAGGAGGAAAACAGAGGAATACAAAGGAAGAAAGATGAAGACAAACAGGACAGACGAAGAGGAAGAGGAGGAGAAATGGCTTTGATATGAAGAAGTAAGAAGGTAAAGCATGAATAAAAGAAGGAGAATGAACATGAACACAATCACAAAGTAAAAATTAGGAGACGAAAGAGGAAGAGAGGACTTGAGGATGAATAGGAGAAGAAGAGAAAGGTTGAAGAGAAACCACACTGAGAGGAAAAAGATTAGGAAACGAAAGAGGAAGGGAAAGAAGGTGATGAAGAGGAAAGATAGACAAAGGAAACGAAAAAACGATATAAAGAGTAAGAGGAGGAGGTAAAGATGAACAAGAGGAGATGAAACAGGAAAAATAAGAGGATGAAGGAGAGGAAGAAAAAGATGAAGAAGAAGAAGGTTATAATGAGAAGGAGACGCAAAAAAAAAATGTAATGATGATAGGAAAAAAGAACAGAAGAATGATGAAGGATAGGAAGAGGAGACAAGAGAAAAAGAAATGCAATAAACAAGAGAAAAAGACAAAGAAAGAAATGACAGCGATGAAAGAAAGAAACAAAAGAAGAAAGAAAAAAGAGCGAGGAAAGGAAAGAGGAAGAAGAAGGCGACGAAACGCGAGAGAGAGAGAAGAAGAAAAGGAAGTGGAGGATGAAGGGGAAACGAAAGAGGAAGGGGAAATAGAGAAAGAAGGAATGCGCATCATTAAAGAAAAATGCATTCGGGAAAGAAGAAACAAAGGAGAAAATGAGAAGAGAAAATGAGGAGGAGCAGGAGGAGGAAGAGGAGGAGGAGGAGGAGGAAGAGGAGGAGGAGGAGGACGAAATCACATGATAGAATGGAGGAAAAGAAAGAGAAAAAAATTGACACGTGATGAAAATCTAAAAGAATCGAAGACCAAGAGGGAGAGAGAGAGAGAGAGAGAGAGAGAGAGAGAGAGAGAGAGAGAGAGAGAGAGAGAGAGAGAGAGAGAGAGAGAGAGAGAGAGACCACAGTCTTGAATAATCAAATACAGGTCGCCAGAAAACCAGAAGAATTTGAAAACGAAGAATTTTGGAAAACACAAACTTTTTTCTTTTTTCGCGTGGGTTTTTAAAAGATTCACATTTCGTTAATATTTTTCTAAGCCATGAATTCGTTTTTCATTTAATCTTTAATGACTTTTCTTTTTTTTTCTTTTTATTTGCTTCCCTTGAATAAATACGAGGTGGTCATGTAAACACTCTCTCTCTCTCTCTCTCTCTCTCTCTCTCTCTCTCTCTCTCTCTCTCTCTCTCTCTCTCTCTCTCTCTCTCTCTGGCTCTCTCTCGTGTAATAAACTTTTTAAGAGTTCAAGATAGAAATTGACTCTACTATTTCTTTTTCAACTTTCTTTTTTCCCTAAAGCTTTAATTTTTTTCCCATGTCGGAGTGGAATTCAACATTTTTTTCACATCTTTTTTCCGTGCCTACTTTTTCCTCTTTTTTTGCTATGTCTGAGCGATATTTGGAGCTTTTCCCCTCTCATTTTTTCTTCTCTTTTTTTTCCATTCGTTCTTTCCCATTCCAGAACAGTATTTAGTTGTTTCCCATTTGTTTTATTCTCTCTCTCTCTCTTTTTTTCCCATTTTTGGTGTTCTTTTCTATTTGTTTATTTGTTTTCTTTTTCTTTTTCTTTAGTTCCTTCTCGTTTTCAGTTTGCAATGCTTCTTGTTTCTTTTTCTTTCTTTCATTTGTTCGCTTGATTCTCTCTCTCTCTCTCTCTCTCTCTCTCTCTCTCTCTCTCTCTCTCTCTCTCTCTCTCTCTCTCTCTCTCTCTCTCTCTCTCTCTCTCTCTCTCTCTCTCGTGTGTATGTGTGTGTGTGTGTGTGTGTGTGTGTGTGTGTGTGTGTGTGTGTGTGTGTGTGTGTGTGTGTGTGTGTGTGTGTGTGTGTGTGTGTGTTTATTTTCATGTGCTTACTATAGTTGCGTGTAAACAAAATAAGAGCTATTTGTGTCTTCCTCATGTTGTTGTTGTTATTGTTGTTGTTGTTGTTGTTGTTGTTGTTTTATGTGTCTTGCCTCCGATTTTACAGTGTTCTGGCATTTTTTTGTTTGTTTATTTATGAATGCATTTATTTGTTTATTTATTTGTGTTTTTTTGGCTTCATGTCCCACTTTTGCTTTATCTATTTTATGGACCACGTGTTTATTTATTCACATTGCGTTTTTTTTTCTCTCTCTCTCTTTATTTTTGCTTGCCCTTCCTCTTTTTTTTGGAAATCTCCCTCTTGTTTTCATAATTTGCACTTTTTTTTAAGATTTTTCATTAATTTTTTTTATAATTTGTTTTCTTTATTATTTAGTTGCCTTTTTTTTTTTATTTTACTTCCTTTTGTCTTTATTTTGGTTCGCTTGTTTGAAATTCAGCTCTTGTTTTCATAATTTGTATTTCTATTTGTTAATTTTTTTGTCGTTTTCCTTATGATTTGGTTGTTTTTTATTTTCTTTTTCTTCCTTTTTTTGGTTCGCTTTTTTTTTTGATACCTCGCTCTAGCTTTATAATTTGCACTTTTTCTATTTCTCTTATTATATATTTTTCTTATTTCAACCATTTGTTTTCCTTATAATTTAGTAGGCAGGCTTTTTATTTTTATTTTCAGCAGAGCCCGTGTCTAATTAATCTACATGCATTTTTTTTTTAATAATCTATCTCAGTAATCTTCTTTTCTCTTTATCGTCACAAACTTTTCCTTCGACGACCTCACGCTTTTAGAATACCTTTTATTAATCCTCTTCCTTTATCACTACAACATTTTCCTTCACTGTTTGCATCCGCTGAAAATTTATTCGCATAATCTCCTTGTTTATTATGACAACATTTGATTTCATAGCTAAACATTAATTTCTACCTCTCTCTCCTCTTTTCTGTCTGGCTGTCTGTCCGTTTGTCTGTTTTGTCTGTCTGTCTGTCTGTCTGTCTGTCTGTCTGTCTGTCTGTCTGTCTGTCTGTCTGTCTGTCTCTCTCTCTCTCTCTCTCTCTCTCTCTCTCTCTCTCTCTCTCTCTCTCTCTCTCTCTCTCTCTCTCTCTCTCTCTCTCTCTCTCTCTCTCTCCATCTCTGTATATAACTACCACTCATTTTTTCCCACTATTAAGCGTATAACTCTCAACTATTGGACTTGAGTGCTTTTATAACCTTTAACTTAATTATGAACACAAAATCACTATTATCTATCTAACATTTATATTTTTATACGTATACCCTTCCATCCGCTTTTTTCTTTATATTTTTCACACCTGATAATCTCTCTTCATTTTTTTTTTTCATAAATAAACGTATTACCTTTGAAATAACGGGAGTTTTCATCGTGATCTTTATGTGTCTTCAACTTTTTCTTATTTCTTTTAGTACCCAACTATTTTAAACTCTCTTCAATCTTTTCACAACTCGACGTCCTTGCTTCAAACTTAATCCCAAAGACACAGGAAGTTTTGCCTTTACAACTTTCAACTTTATACACTTACAGCCTCCAGCCTGTGTCTCTCGTTATCTCCTCACAGCTCACCTCAATCTCTCTTAACCTTTCCCTCAGTAAACGTGCTTTTAACTTACAGAATTCCAAACACAAGAGATCTAGCCTTTAATCACTCTTACCTTAATAAATCTAACTTTCGTCATCCTCCTAATTTCATCCAACACCATCACACTTTTGCTCTTAGATGTATATCTCTTTAAGCCTTTGACAGCCCCTTGGTACACCTTTCCTTAATTGCCAATCTCTCTGAGACATTTTTACTTGTTCTGCAGCCACATCCAATCTTTGAAATGGGAAGAAATTGCGAAATGTATTCTTTTTCATCGCTAACCTTCTTGTAGATGCTTATAAAGACTTCACTCATTGCTTCTGGTGCCGTGTCGCAGTGAAAGGGTTAAGCTAATTCTCAACACACAGAGACACACCTTATCTTCCCTTAAGTAAACGTGCTGTCTTATTACTTTCTTCTTTAAAAATCTAACTTTTACAATCTTCCCTACCTCATCTAACATTCTTACACTTCCAGATTTTTTTTATTCATAACAAGACGTACCTTTTCTTTAATCTATAATTCCCAAACACACAAAGACAGACGGACTCCTCTACCTTTCCCCAAGTAAACCCTCACACACACACACACACACACACATTACCACCATTATCTTCCCCTAAGTAGTCCTCCCCAACACACACACACACACACACACACACACACACACACACACACACACACACACACACACTCCACCATTATCTTCCCCTAAGTACCCCCCTTACACACACAGACACACA
>NC_087172.1:19632429-19637429 GCF_035594125.1 Scylla paramamosain
AACGGATTGAAAAGGTGGAAGAGATGAAGAGAAGTTTTTGGATGGGAACGAGGAGAAAGTAATGGAAGGGAAGAATAAATGGTGGATAGAAAGGAAGATGGAAGTAGTGGCTAGTTGGAATGAGGTGGAGAAGGTGGGGTATGGAGATGGGAGGTGGAGAGGAAAGGGGATGTGGAAGGGAACAGGGGCACATGAATAGAAGAGAGAGTAGGTGGAAAGATGATGGAAGAGGTGATGTATGGAAGAAAAGAAGGTGGAAGAGGGGATGACATATGTGTGGAAGGGAGATGGAAGAAGAGAAAGTGAGGGGATGGAAGGAGGAATAGAAAACGGAAAACAGAAGGAAAGAAGAACAGGAGTAGAAGAAAAGAATGATGGAAGAGAGAGAGAGAGAAAAAAAGGACCTAAAAAGAGAGATAGGGACAAAAGAAAAAAAAAGAGGAAGAGAAACCAAAGGAGAGAGAAGCAAAAAAAAGAAAATAAAAAGAAAAAGAAAAGAAAAGAAAAGAAAAGTGAAGGGCCGAACATAACGCAGAACAAATAAATGCGCATATTTTACATAGATCAATTTTTCGAGACCAAACACACGAACACACACTCAGTAAAAAAGAAAAAGAAAAAGAAAAAGGAAAAGATGGAGGTAAAAGCATTTCCATTTTCCATTTGTCATTTCCTTCATCACTACCCCCCTTCCCCCGCCAAGCCACAACCTGCGTCTGGAAGTGCACGCCTCTCTCTTCCTTCTGTGTAATGGCAGGAAGAGGAGAAGGAGGAAGAGGAGGAGGAGGTGGAGGAAGAGGAGGAGGAGGAGGAGGAGGAGGAGGAGGAGGAGGAGGACAAGGAGGAGGAGGAGAAGGAGGAGGAGGAGAGAAGTATGAATGTATAGAGAGGAAGGTTGACAGGAGAGTTAGTGTGTTTGTGTGTGTGTGTGTGAGAGAGAGAGAGAGAGAGAGAGAGAGAGAGAGAGAGAGAGAGAGAGAGAGAGAGAGAGAGAGAGAGAGAGAGAGAGAGAGAGAGAGAGAGAGAGAGAGAGAGAGAGAGAGAGAGAGCGCCATCCATCCAGCCAGCCAGCCAGCCAGTCAGTCAGTCAGTCAGTCAGCCAGTTAACCAATTACCCAGATATATACCCAGACAGGCAGACGGCAAGCCAGACAGACAGAATTAGACAGGAAAACCCAGACAGACAGCAAGACACAGAGACAGACAATGAGACAGAGATAGGCAGACAGACAGTAACAAGACGCAGAAACAGAGGGTAACAAGAACAGCCAGCCAACCAGCCAGCCAGCCAGATAGACAGACAGAGACATACAAGCAGGACATCAGACAGACAGCAAGACACAGAGACAGAATGAGACAGAGATGACCATCCATCCATCCAGACAGACAGACAGATAGACAAACAGAGAGAGTAAGACAGGAACATCGAGCCACAAGAGGGACAGAGTATAACAGAGACCCAGCCAGCCAAACAGACAGACAGACAGACAGACAGACAGAGATAGGAACAGCCAGACAGAAAGGGAGACACAGGGAGACAAAGTGGTGCAGAGGCAGGAATCTTAGCTCACAAAACGCCAAGAATTACCCACTTATCTACTTCCTGATAGCCCATTTCTCCATTCCAGCGCGCCCAGACACTCCACTGAAGCCTGAAATATAGCCGCCATCTTACCACTCCTGACACGTATACATATTTTCGTAACACTCCACTCCCTCTCTCCTCCCTCTCTCCCTCCTTGTTCCTCATCATCCTCCCCAATCTCTCTCTTCTGTCTCTCCCTAGAATTGTAAAACTATCTCTTTATCTCTGTCTAAATCTTTGTGTATTGCTTTGTTTGTTTGTGAGTGTGTGTGTGTGTGTGTGTGTGTGTGTGTGTGTGTGTGTGTGTGTGTGTGTGTGTGTGTGTGTGTGTGTGTGTGTGTAAGTCTCTCGGTCAGTCAGTCAATCAATTAATCAATGTGTCTGCCTGTCTGTCTACGTTGCTATCTTTCTATCTGTCTGTCTCTATACCTGCATTTGCATCTCTTCAATTATTTATCTATTAAATTATAATATCTTCCTTTGTATCATTTTTCACTTAAACACACACAGATAGATGGATGGATGAATACGTAAAGAGACACACAAACATATAAACAGAAAAACAGACAGACAGACAGACTGAAAAAAACAAACAAACAGATAGACAGACAGACAGACAGACAGATATACAAACAGACAGACAGATACATATACTCACTCAGACACATACACATACATACAGACACATAAACAGATATACAGATAATCACATGCACTTACAAACGCCAAAATCACCCGTCCAACTCCCTACCCATCCAACCCCCTACCCCTCCCGTACCAAGCCCCCACCTCCTGCCCACCCTCAACTCCACAACACCCACACACATTATTAATCCTCGCGCCGCACACATTTCCCCGGCAGAGCTTTCCTTCACACAGTTGGCCGCGGGTGTTCTTGCTGCATATATTCATAGTAATCCCTTAGGCCGTGTAAATGTCATCGGCTCCTCTCTCTCGGGTGCACAGGGGCGGCAGTGGGAAGGTGACGCGCATTGGAGGTGACGCAAGAGAGAGGGAGAGAGAGAGAGAGAGGTACTGTGGTGTTTTCGTTCTTATTCTGTTTGTTGTTTTTGTTCTTTTTATTCTTGTTCTTGTTTATTCTTCATATTCATTCTTCCTCCTTCTGCTTTTTTTTCTTGTTAATTCTTTCACTGCTAAACACTTTTTCCATAATCACTTGCTTCTTTTTAAATGGTTTTGTAAGATGTACTACAATCTCGTTTAATTAGTTTCGTTCCCTAAAAGGTATAAAAGAATTAACCTTCTATTCCCGTTTTCTTTTTCTGTGTCCGTGCCAACGTTTTTTTTAAATTTTTTTTTTATGGTAGTGATGTTATTGCGTCTGTTTTTCCTTTATTGTTCTTGTTTCGTTTTGTTGTTTACGTAAGAGGAGCGCTGGTCAAGGACAACTAAAAAAAGGTTAGAAAAAAAGGCGACTGAATAAAAAAAGACCCAATGACTTAAAAAAAAAGATACACGGAATTAAAAAGAGTCTATTGAATCAAGAAAAGGTGTTCTGAATAAAAAGGTACATTGGATAAATAAATCCAACAAACTTAAAAAGGTCAGACATTTAAAAAGGCCCACTGAATTTTAAAAAGTTCCGCCGAATAATAAAGTCCTGCTGAATTTGAAAACAGGAACAGAATAAAAAGGCACGCTGAATTAAAAAAAAAAAGTTCTGGTAGATTTAAAAAAAACTCACTTAATTAAACGAAATACCCACTGAATTTTTTTCAAAAGGGCCACTAAATTTCCAAAAAAGGCTCACTGAATTTAAAATATGCCCAGAGACTTTAAAAAGCCCCATTGAATTAGAAAAAAGGTCTCACTGGGATTTCTCGACCATTGGGGACTTTCTCCTTCAGAGAAGAATTTCAAGGGGGATTAGGATCACAGATTGGCAGACTTTGTTTGGAATATTGATCCTTTATTGGCTTCAGTCTCCCCAGGGTCCCACAAGGCACAAAATGCACGGGGCACCTGCTGCAAGGAACCTGTTGGGTTGTGTTTAAGCTCAGAGATGAGCTTAGATTATTGTCTGAAGTACAGGAAAAGACGGATTTATTTTCAAGGCCAGATGAGGAGTGAATCACGCGCCTTGCCTGTTTGGTTGATACTTCTGATTATTTTCTGAAGTACAAGATAAGATAGATTTGTTTTTCTGGTTAAATGATGAGGAATGGATAACGCCCTTGCCTGAGCAGCTGAATAAACTAAATCAAGGGCGCAATTCAACCGCCATAAAATTCATGGATTTCCTGAAAGGTTTCATGAGTAAGCTGGAGAGATGGAAGAGAAATAATGTTGTGGTGTTTGAGAAACTGTCATCAAGTCCAAAGCATAATGTCCATTTTGCAGATAATGGAATTTTGCAAATGAGTTCAGTTGATTTTTTTCTGAAGTCATTGATGATGAGATAGATTTAGTGGGAAATTTATTCAGACTGTCAGCTGAAGAGTCCCTGGTGACTGTCAAGGTCAATTTCAGGAGCTGAAGACTGACTCACGAACAAAAGACTGTGTTATAAATCTGTCACAGAACGTTGGCCACTGACGTGTGACTGCGGCCCAGCGGTGGCAGGAGGTGACTCACGTGCACTGCTTCCATCTGTGTGTACTTGTCTGTGCGGGTCAGGAGGCTCGCCTCTGGTGCAATGAAAACGAAACAACGAAGTAGATCGGAGGCTGCGTCGCTCCTCGCACTTCCTCACGTGTCTCAGGATTGTAACAGAGAAGACAGTCACAAGTTCGTCAGTGACTGTAATATCGGAATAAAAATACAGTAATTAAATTCCTGTGACATTCTATTGAGATTTTCGTTCAATAAAGTATTTTTCCATTTAGTTTGTCAAGTAATTGGTTATGAACAAAAAAGATACTGTACTTTTATTCAAATATAAAAATCCCTCACTATCTTTTATTGCTATTATATTTTTTTGAAAATCCACCGTAAAAATCATTCATGTAAATGCATGTATCAATATTAAGAAAAATAAATAAACAACAAGATTTTCAGTATTACGAGTAAATGCATATTGTTTGTAACGCGTCCTTTGAGTCACACAGTCACACAGTCCTGGAGGAAAAGGGGACGGCTGTGACGCGCGGTGGAAAGCTGCACTGGGCTGGAAAGGCTGAGATTCACTGTTGATGTGTGCGGTATTACTTATTGCTTACTGTTCATTCTGCTCCTTATTCTCCTGCTTCTGTTGTTTTCCTGCTTCTGTTAATGGTTATTTTAAAACAAAGAAAGGGTGATAGAAAAAAAGGAGAAAAGAGAAGGGAGGAGTAAAGAGAAGGAAAATAGGAATAAGAAAAGAGGAAAAAGAATATAATAAAAACAAAACAGATCGGAGTAAAAACAGAAAGAGTGACAGAAGGAAAAAAAGTGACAGAAAGGAAGAGGAAGGAAA
>NC_087172.1:19642429-19644929 GCF_035594125.1 Scylla paramamosain
GATAAGCCTTCTTCTCTTCTATTCTCATCTTCTACAAGCGTTTCCTGGTATCAATTATCCTATGTAATCCTTTGTAATCATTTGTAATCTTATGTAACAATTCCAATCTTCCTCCTCTTCTTCATCCTCTTCCTCCTCCTCACCAAAGCCTCCATCTCCTCTAGGTCCTTCCTCATTTCCTGCCTGATTATCTTATTTCAAATCTTTCCTCCTCCTCCTCCTCCTCCTCCTCCTCCTCCTCCTCCTCCTCCTCCTCCTCCTCCTCCTCCTCCTTCTCGTCTTCTAACTCGTCATCTTCCTCCTCCTCCTTTTCCTTATAAAAACTTCTATCTTCGGTTATTATTTTTTCATTTACTGCCTGCTTATCCTGTTTCAACCTATTTGCCTCCTCCTCCTCCTCCTCCTCCTCCTCCTCCTTCCGCGTAGACTGCCAATCTGAATGAAAAGTAGAAATGAAAAGACTAATTTTTTTTTCCTAAACCACGTATTGTCGACAAATATTTTCCTCCAGACGGCAGCGAAATTACCTGCCTACTTCTCTATTCCTGCTCTTTAATTCCTGTTCCTCTTCCTCCCCCTTCTTCTTCTCTTCCTCTTCCTCTTCCTCTTCCTCTTCCTCCTCCTCCTCCTCCCCTCCTTCTGCCATCGCTTCCTTTTTCCTTCCAGATGACATTGACGAGATAAAAAGAATCCTAGGGGTATCAACTCTCTCTCTCTCTCTCTCTCTCTCTCTCTCTCTCTCTCTCTCTCTCTCTCTCTCTCTCTCTCTCTCTCTCGTGGAAATGATCGGAAGGATATTTGTTTAAAAATCGCACCTTTTGTTCCTCGCACTCGAGTTAATTATTACTCAGGTGCCTTTTGTGTGTGTGTGTGTGTGTGAGAGAGAGAGAGAGAGAGAGAGAGAGAGAGAGAGAGAGAGAGAGAGAGAGAGAGAGAGAGAGAGAGAGAGAGAGAGAGAGAGAGAAACTTGCTCCTCTAATGCTGAAGTTGTTACACTTTCTTTTCTTCGTTCTTCTTCATTTTTTGTTTTATTTTGTTTTGTTTTGTTGTTGTTTTTAATTTTTAGTCTAGATGAGGAAATGCATGTGTTTGTTTGTTTGTTTGTTTGTTTGTTTGTTTTCAGGTTTGTAATGGCAGTGTTCGTTGTTATTCTCTCTCGTTTTCTTCTTATTGTCTGTTTTTTTCTTTCCTTATTCTGCTTCACTCTTCATTATTCGATCTTATCTATCTATTCCTCATTTATTTAACTATCCATTTATCTATTTTCTGTCTGTTTTTATTTATTTCTATCTATCGATCGATCTTTCTGTCTATCTATCCAAATATCAGTAAATCAATCAATCAACCAGTCTATCTATCTATCTATCTATTTATCTATCTATTTATCTATCTATCTATCTTTTCTATCTATCTATCTATCTATCTACCTATTTTATCTATCTATCTATCTATCCGTCCATCTATCTACCTTTCAGGCTGTCTGTCTTTCCTTGTTCTATACAGGGTGTAACGCGAGTTTCTGCAAATACTGAAAGAGGTGAAAGAACGTGTAATTCTAAGTAGAAAATGTTCCATACACATATGCGCTTTAAGGCTTTGGTTACCCGTCAGAGGAGTTGAAAGTGTATGGGTGAGCTGTGCGTGTAGCTGTGAGGTGACGGACAGACGGTTGCATTGTCACAGCCTCGGAGGTGCCACTTGCTCAAATTACGAATTTTTTAATCTTATTTTTTGCAGGCTTTGGAATATTGCAGTATCTTCTAACAAGACAAATGTTAAAAAGCATGTAATTTATCGATAAGCATTATCCGACAACATTATTGCGGTGATGACGTGGCATCATCACTCAGCTGTTTTTAAGGTTGCCACGTAGCATTTTACAGGAGTACTTTTAATCACCGCAGTAATGTTGTGTAATGCTTATTGGTGAATTACATGTTTTTTAATACCGTTTGTCTAGTTACAAGATGCTGTAATATTGCACAACCTGCAAAAAGTAAGGTATAAGCGTTCATATTTTGAGCAAGTGGCACCTCCGAGGCTGAGACAATGCAACCGTCTGTCCGTCACCTCACAGCTACACGCACAGCTCACCCATACACTTTCAACTCCTCTGACGGGTAAACAAAGCCTTAAAGCGCATATGTGTATGGAACATTTTCTACTTAGAATTACACGTTCTTTTACCTCTTTTAGTATTTGCAGAAACTCGCGTTACATCCTGTATATGTTTATCAATTCATTCATTCTATCTATCTGTCTGTCTGTCTTTGTGTCTGTCTGTCTGTCTCTCTCTCAATTTATGTATTTTTCCCGCTGTCAGTAAGTCTTTCAGGAGTGTGCGCTGTATCTTTATTATTTCACGCTTTCCTTTGTTGTCTTCTTCAGTTTTGTTTTCCATTTCAAGTTTTATATTTTTCACTCCTCTTATGTTGCATTGTCTTATTTCTGCTCGTGTTGCATTGTTCTCTCTCTCTCTCTCTCTCTCTCTCTCTCTCTC
>NC_087172.1:19659929-19669929 GCF_035594125.1 Scylla paramamosain
CTTACCTCAGTTTTTTCTTTTTCCTCTCTCTCTCTTGTTGTTGTTGTTGTTGTTGTTGTTGTTGTTGTTGTTGTTCTTGTTGATGTTGTTGTTGTCATTTTCTTCTTCTCTGTTCCTCTACTTCTTTCTTCACATCCTCCTGATATGCGTTTATTCTCCTCCTCCTCCTCCTCCTCCTCCTCCTCCTCCTCCTCCTCCTCCTCCTCCTCCTCCTCCTCCTCCTTCTTCTTCTTCTTCTTCTTCTTCTTCTTCTTCTTCTTCTTCTTCTTCTTCTTCTTCTTCTTCTTCTTCTTCTCCTTCTTCTTCTTCTTCTTCTTCTTCTTCTTCTTCTTCTTCTCCTTCTTCTCCTTCTTCTTTCCTTCCTTCCTTCCTTCCTTCCTTCCTTCCTTCCTTCCTTCTCTCTCTTTCTTCTCCTCCTTCTCCTCTGCTTACATCTGCCTTTCTCCCCGTTTTTATATCTGTTTATCTCTCTTCTCACCGCCATATCTATCTCTTCCTCCACACTATTCCACAACGTCCGCTTTACCTCATTTTATCTCCTTTCTCCTTCTCCTCCTCCTCCTCCTCATCTTTCTCATATTTCCCTTATTCTCCTTCTCCTCCTCACCTTCTATTTCCTAACCTACTCCTTTCCTCCATTTATGTCACTCCTCTCTCTCTCTCTCTCTCTCTCTCTCTCTCTCTCTCTCTCTCTCTCTCTCTCTCTCTCTCTCTCTCTCTCTCTCTCTCTCTCTCTCTCTCTCTCTCTCTCTCATATTTCCCTTTTCCTCCTCCTCCTCCTCTTCATCTTCATCCCTTTCCTCACCTTCTCATCTTCTTAATTCTCTGTCTTAACCTTCTACTTAACTCCATTTATCTCAGCCATCTCTCACTCTCTTTCCCTCCTCCTCCTTCTCTTCCTCCTCCTTCTCTTCTTCTTCTTCCTCTTAACCATCAAAACTCTTATAATTTCACCACTAACACCCTTCAGCTCAACATATCCATTTCCCCTCCCTCCCTTTACAGGCTTCTCTTCCCCTCTCACACCTCCAAGATTATGACTTTCCCCTCCCTAATGCCTTGGATCCTTGACACTCCCCTCTGCGTGACACTCCCTGGAACCTTCCCGCTATCACTCCTGCAGTACGCGTGGGATGGAAGGAAGGAGGTCTTTAAGGTGAAGGGCTTGACTGGGAGGGCCTAGAGATGTAATGACGGTGAGATGTGTTAGGTGGGGTCTTTTTGAGTCTTTAATTATGATGGTGTGTGTGTGTGTGTGTGTGTGTGTGTGTGTGTTTAAAAGCAGTTCGTTGTTAATATAAAATAGAATAGAGTAGAATGTTTATTTATATACTCAGTCTTAAAAAAAATAAATAAATAAAAGAATACCATCGTTATGTAAAGGAATTCACAACAAAACAACAACATCAACATAAAAACAACAACAACAACAACAACAAACAAGTACAATCAAGCTCCAGTCAGTCAATCAATCTCTCTCTCTCCATCCATCCATCCATCCTTCCACCAGTCTATCTATCAGGAGTGTAGGAACCTGAACTAATGATGTGTTTATAAGGGAGCAGCTTTGTGTAGGTCAAGAGGGCCCTCCTTCCCGCCTCATCGTCTTGTGTTTTTGTGATTGTGAGGTGATGAGGGACCTGAGACGAGACAACAGGAAGGGAATGTGGGGGAAAGATATGCTGGGAAGTTCCTGAGTGTGCCGAGTGGATGGTGAAGTGGAAAAGGGTTCAACAGGTGGTGGGAAGTTATGAAATGTGATTTAAGGAAGATAGAGGGAGGGAGAAGTGGAGAGAAGTGCTGGAAGAGCCTTTAAAGTGCTGTGATGGAGGCTAAAAGAAGGAACAAGGTGCAAGATAGTGCTGAGAGGGGGCTGGAAGAGGACTGGAAGAGGACTGGAAGAGGTGAAAAAAGTGCTGAAAAGTGTTGATAGGGACTGAAAGAGACTAAATGACTAGAAGATGTACAAAAAAATGGCTGGAAAGTCTTGAGAAAAAGGATGGGTGAAGTACGTGCTGGAAAGTGTTGAGAGGGAAGTTAGGTGACTGGAAGAGGTAAAAATAAGTAATGAAAGCTACTAAGAGGTGCTGGAGAAGGCTACGTGTCTTGAAGAGATGGAAAGAAATATTAGAAACTGCTGGGAGGTACTGAAGCAGGCTAGATGATTGGAAGAGATGAAAATAAGTGCTGGAAAGTGTTGGGAAATTGAAGGAAAAGGAGGATAGGTGAATGGAAGAGGTGCAAATAGCTCCTGGAAACTGCTGGAATGAAATTAGAGAGAGAGAGAGAGAGAGAGAGAGAGAGAGAGAGAGAGAGAGAGAGAGAGAGAGAGAGAGAGAGAGAGAGAGAGAGAGAGAGAGAGAGAGAGAGAGAGAGAGAGAGAGAGAGAGAGAGAGAGAGAGAGAGAGAGAGAGAGAGAGAGAGAGAGAGAGAGAGAGAGAGAGAGAGAGAGAGAGAGCTGACAAGTGTTAAGAAGTTCCACAATGAAGACTAGAGGAACAGAGACTAGAGACAACTTGGAAAAGCTTCCTGGAAATTACTGGAATGAAGACAAAAGTAAGAAAAAAGTACCAACAAGGGTAAAATAAACTGGGAAACTGCTGGGGAAGGAAACTAAAGGAAGGAAAGAAAAGTACTAATAAAAACAAAACTAGAATCTACTGGAAAATTACTGGGAAGGGAAATCAAAGGACGGGGAAAAGTACTGGAAACTGTTAGGAAGGAAGGAAAAAAATACTAATAAAAAAACAGAAGTAATGTGTACTGAAGAAGAACATAGGAAGAAGAAGAAGTGCCAGTAACTCATGGAAAGTACTGAAGGGGAAACTGAAAGATCTGGAAGCCATCAGTGAGTGCAATAGACAGTGAATAGAAAGTGCTGAGGTGTGCTGAGGATGAGAGACTGAAATGTCCAGCAGATATGGAGAAAAGAACGTGGGAAGTGGCTAAGTTCCCCCAAATTTCCCTAAGTTTTCCTTAAGTTTCTCTAAGTTTCCCAAAGTTTCGCCAGTTTCCCGTTTTCCCAAGTTTTTCCAATTTTCCTAAGTCTCCCCCAGTTTTCCCAGTTATCCAAAGTTTTCCCAAGTTTCTCCCAATTTCCCCCAGTTTCCCAAGTTTCCTAGTTTCATTCAAGTTCCCCCAGTTTCCCCCAGTCTTCCAAAGTTTCCCTAGTTTCCCAGTTTTCCTAAGTTTCCCCAGTTTTCCTTAGTTCTCCAAGTTTCTAAAGTTCCCCCAGTTTCCCTAAGTTTCCCATAGTTTCCCCAGTTTTTCCTAAGTTTCCCAAAATCTCCAAAGTTTCCACAGTTTTCTTAAATTTTCTCAAGTTTCCCAAATTTCCTCAAGTTTCCCAGGTTTCTCCAAGTTTCTCCAAGTTTCTCCCAGTTTCCTAAGTTTCCCTACGTTTCCCCGAGTTTTCCCCAAGTCCTCTCAGTTTCCAAAGCTTCTCCAAGTTTCGACAATTTCCCCAACTTTATCTCAGTTTTCCCAGATTTTTTAGTTCTCCCCCAGTTTCTCTCGTGTCCCCAAGCTTCCCAAGTTTCCACAAGTTTCCCCAAGTTTCCCCAGCCCTCCCAAGTCTCTCCAAGTTTCCTCAAGTTTCCCAAGTTTCATTGTTTCCCCAAATATCTCCAAGTTTCTCGAGTTTCTCCAAGTTTCCCTAAGTTTCCCCGTTCCTCAGTTTCCCTCAGTTTTCCCTAAGTTTCCCCAGTAATCCTCAGCTTCCCTTTGCCCTGTGGTGTGTTTCAAGGTTCTGGATCCTACCTTGGGACTTGTGGCGCCCCTGGGGACTGACGGGATGCTGGGAGAGGCGAGGAAGAGCGAGAGAGGGCAAAAGAGGGAGAGAAAGGGAGAGAGAGAGAGACGTGCCTGAAGGGAGAGAAGACAGGAAGAAGGAGGAGAAGGAAACTCGATAGATAGGTCAAGGAAAGGTTAAGTGTGAAACGAAGGGGAGAGAGAGAGAAAGAAGCAAGGTGGAGATGGAATGTGAAGGTGAAGGAGAGGCTGGAGGGGAAGAATGTGAAAGAAGAAGAGAGAGAGAGAGAGGGAGAGAAGTAAAAGATAAAAAGGAAAGGAGAAGGAGTGATTGGAAGGGAAGGCTGTGTAAGAATAAGAGGAAGAGGGGAAAGAAGGAAAAGAAAGAAGGAAATGGAGAACGAGGAGGTGAAAGATGTAGAAGAGGAAGGGAAAGAGGTGAGAGAAGGAAAGGAAAGAAGGAAAGGTGAAGGAGAGTTTAGAGGAGAAGGCTGTGGAAGAAGAAAAGGGAGAGGGGAGAGGAGGAAAATATAGAAGGAAAAGGAGAATGAGAAATTGGAGGGAATGGTTTGGAAGAGGAAGAGGAAGAGGAGGAAAAGAGGGGGACTATAAGGAAAGGAAAATGAGGAGATGGAGGAAAGAGTGTGGAAGGGGAAGAGGAGGGAAGAGGAGAGAGGAAGAAAAAAATAGAAGGAAAAAGGAAATGAGAGACCGGAGGAGAAATACATGGAAGAGGAAGAAGAGGGAAAGAGGGACAATATAAATTATGGGGAAAGAGGAATGGGGAGGTGGAGGAAAGGCTGTGGAAAAGGGTGAAGAGGAAAGAGAAGGAAAAGACAGAAGGAAAAGGAGAATGAGATGCTGGAGGAAATTATGTGAAAAGGGAAGAGGAAGAGGAGGGAAAAAGGGAAAATATATAAAGAAAGAAAAATGAGGAGGTGGAAGGAAGGCTTTGGAAGGGGAAGAGGAGGGAAGAGGAGGAAAGGCACCTGGAGGAAGAGGAAAGAGAGAAATAAAGTGAAAAGACTTGAAAGATGTGTTTGGAGAAAAGATTAGGAGAGAGAGAGAGAGAGAGAGAGAGAGAGAGAGAGAGAGAGAGAGAGAGAGAGAGAGAGAGAGAGAGAGAGAGAGAGAGAGAGAGAGAGAGAGAGAGAGAGAGAGAGAGAGAGAGAGAGAGAGAGAGAGAGAGAGAGAGAGAGGAATAAAAGAGAAATTTCGGTCTGGAAAATGGAAAAAGAGGAGAGGACTTGTCTGTTAAGAAGAAGAGGAGGAGAAGGAGGAGGAGGAGGAGGAAAAGGGAGAAAAAGAAAGAGTAAAAGAGGAAGGGAGAGAAAGATAGGAAGGTGAATAGCTGTGTTAAACCTTGGTTTAACACAGCTTGTTCTCGTGCTATACATGATAGAGAGGTGGCCCACAAAAGGTACTTAAGCCTTCCATCACCAGAATCTCATGCACTTTATATTTCTGCCCGGAACCATGCCAAGTCTGTTCTCCAACTAGCCAAAAACTCCTTCATTAACAGAAAATGTCAAAACCTTTCAAGATCTAACTCCCCTCGTGATTTCTGGCATCTAGCCAAAAATATCTCCAATAACTTTGCTTCTTCTTCTTTCCCTCCTCTACTTCAACCAGATGGCACCACTGCTATCACATCTATTTCTAAAGCTGAACTCTTTGCTCAAACCTTTGCTAAAAACTCTACCTTGGACGATTCTGGGCTTGTTCTTCCCTCTCCTCCACCCTCTGACTACTTTATGCCACGTATTAAAATTCTTCGTAATGATGTTTTCCATGCCCTCGCCGGTCTAAACCCTCGGAAGGCTTATGGACCTGATGGGGTCCCTCCTATTGTTCTCCGAAACTGTGCCTCCGTGCTTGCACCTTGCCTAGTCAAACTCTTTCAGCTCTGTCTCTCAACATCTACCTTTCCTTCTTGCTGGAAGTTTGCCTACATTCAACCTGTTCCTAAAAAGGGTGACCGCTCTAATCCCTCAAACTACCGTCCTATTGCTTTAATTTCCTGCTTATCTAAAGTTCTTGAATCTATCCTCAACAGGAAGATTCTTAAACATCTATCACTTCACAACCTTCTATCTGATCGCCAGTATGGGTTCCGTCAAGGCCGCTCTACTGGTGATCTTCTGGCTTTCCTTACTGAGTCTTGGTCATCCTCTTTTAGAGACTTTGGTGAAACTTTTACTGTTGCCTTGGACATATCAAAAGCTTTTGATAGAGTCTGGCACAAAGCTTTGATTTCAAAACTACCCTCCTACGGTTTCTATCCTTCTCTCTGTAACTTCATCTCAAGTTTCCTTTCTGACCGTTCTATTGCTGCTGTGGTAGACGGTCACAGTTCTTCTCCTAAATCTATTAACAGTGGTGTTCCTCAGGGTTCTGTCCTGTCACCCACTCTCTTCTTATTATTCATTAATGATCTTCTAAACCAAACTTCTTGTCCTATCCACTCCTATGCTGATGATACCACCCTGCACTTTTCCACGTCTTTTCATAGACGTCCAACCCTTCAGGAGGTAAACATATCACGCAGGGAAGCCACAGAACGCCTGACTTCTGATCTTTCTAAAATTTCTGAATGGGGCAGAGCAAACTTGGTATTGTTCAATGCCTCAAAAACTCAATTCCTCCATCTATCAACTCGACACAACCTTCTTCAATGACACTCAACTGTCCCCCTCTTCTACACTGAACATCCTCGGTCTGTCCTTTACTTATAATCTGAACTGGAAACTTCACATCTCATCTCTAGCTAAAACAGCTTCTATGAAGTTAGGCGTTCTGAGACGTCTCCGCCAGTTTTTCTCACCCCCCCAGCTGCTAACTCTGTACAAGGGCCTTATCCGTCCATGTATGGAGTATGCTTCACATGTCTGGGGGGGTTCCACTCATACTGCTCTTCTAGACAGGGTGGAATCAAAAGCTTTTCGTCTCATCAACTCCTCTCCTCTAACTGACTGTCTTCAGCCCCTCTCTCACCGCCGCAATGTTGCATATCTAGCTGTCTTCTACCGCTATTTTCATGCCAACTGCTCTTCTGATCTTGCTAACTGCATGCCTCCCCTCCTTCCGCGGCCTCGCTGCACAAGACTTTCTTCTTTCTCTCACCCCTATTCTGTCCACCTCTCTAACGCAAGAGTTAACCAGTATTCTCAATCATTCATCCCTTTCTCTGGTAAACTCTGGAACTCCCTGCCTTCTTCTGTATTTCCACCTTCCTATGACTTGAATTCCTTCAAGAGGGAGGTTTCAAGACACTTATCCACCTATTTTTGACCACTGCTTTGACCCTTTTATGGGACTGGCATTTCAGTGGGCATTTTTTTTATTAGATTTTTGTTGCCCTTGGCCAGTATCCTTCCTACATAAAAAAAAAAAGGGAGTGTGGGGAAGGGGGAAGGAATGGGAGGAAATGATAAAAAAAATGATGGAGAAGGAGGGGAAAAAAAGGAAGGGAGGGAAAGATAGGAAGGGAAATGATAAAGTAGTTTGGAGAAAGGGGGAGGAATGGGAGGGAATGATAGAGGAAATGATGGAGAAGGTGAATCTGGAAGGGGCAAGGTATGGAAGGGAAGACAAGGAGAGTGATTGGTAGGAATGGGATGAGGGGGGAGTAACAGGTAAGGAGTGAAGGAGGGGGTGAAGGAGGAGCGGATGAAGAAGGGGGTGAAGGAGGAGGGGGTGGAGGAGAGACGTGTTGATGCATAAACTAGAATATTGGTGCCACCTACTCCTTCCTTCACTCCTTCCTTCACTGCTCCCTGCTTGTCTTCCTTCCTTCCTTCCTTCCTTCCTTCCTTCTTTCTTTTCTTTCTTTAAGTTCCGTTCTTTTTGTTTGTTTATTTATCTGTATGTTTGTTTGTTTCTTATTTCATGCTTTCACTCTTGCTTTCCTTTCATCCTTCTTTCCTTTTTTTTCATTTCTTCCTTCTTTCCTTCCATCCTTCTTCCTTACCTGGTTTTCCTTGTTCTCTTGTTTCATTTCCTGTTTCATCCTGTTCTCTCATGTCTTTTTATTTAATTCTATATCTTCTTTCTTTATTCTTTTCATTCATTCATTCTTCCTTTCTTTCTTTCTATCTTTCTTTTTCTTTCTTTCGTACCTTTTTTCCATCTTTCCTCCTTTTTTCCCATTTTTCCTGCTTTCCCACAATTTTTCATCCCATCTTCCGTTCTTTCCTTCCTTCTTTCCTTTCCTTCTTCCCTTACTTTTTTATATTTTTCAATTGCTTTCCATGTATCTTCTTTCCTTCCTTCCTCCCTCCCCTCTTTCATCTTTCCTTCTTGCCTTCCTTCCTTCCTCATTTCACCATTTAATATAATTATTAAATTTCACTCTCTTTTCTATTTACCTCCTTTAATTTTCTACCTTTCACTGCTCTTTCCTTCTTTCTCCTTACTCTTTCCCTTGTATTTTTCCTATTCTTCTCCTCCCTTCTATTACTCCTTCCTTCCCTCTCTTTCCTCTCATTCTTTGTCAGCCATATTGATTTTATCGTTCTAAAACCACTTTTGTATATTATATATTTAGCCTTGAGTCACTTTTCCATAAATTAAAGATATGTTTCTTCAAGAGGAGGAGAAGGAGAAAGAGGAGGAAGAGGAGGAGGAGGGGAGAGGAGGAGGAGAGGCAGAGGAGATAGGAGTAGAAGGATGGACAAGAGGAGGCAAGGAGACGGATGGGGGAGGAGGATTAGGATTAGGAGGAGGAGGAGGAGGAGGAGGAGGGGAGGAGGAGGAAGAGGAAAAAAGAACCAGTGGTAGATTAGGCACGACGAGGACGAGGAGGAGGAGGACGAAGAGGAGGAAGAAGAAAAGGTGAAGCAAAAGAACTAACAAGAGAAGGAGGAGGAGGAGGAGGAGGAGGAGGAGGAGGAGGAGGAGGAGGAGGAGGAGTAAAAAAGATGGACAAGAGGTAGAGATGGATGGGTAAAAGAATGAGGACAATGGTGAGGAGGGGAGGAAGAGCAGTAAATGAGGCAGGAGGAGGAGGAGGAGGAGGAGGAGGAGGAGGAGGGAGAGATTGCGGGAATAAAAGTATGGAGGGGAGGAGAAGGAGGAGGAGGAGAATAACACCGACGATTGGGAGAACGGGAAGAAGAAAAGAAGGAGGAGGAGGAGGAGGAGGAGGAGGAGGAGGAGGAGGAGGAGGACAGTGACGTATGGAGCGAGAGGAAAATTGGGTTCATTGGACATAAGTGTTTTGTGTTGTAGTGTCGCAGGGGAAGGTCAAGAGAGAGAGAGAGAGAGAGAGAGAGAGAGAGAGAGAGAGAGAGAGAGAGAGAGAGAGAGAGAGAGAGATGGATTTGTAACGTTTGGTTAAGGATGAGCAAGACGTGAGAGGAATTACACTTAGAGAGAGAGAGAGAGAGAGAGAGAGAGAGAGAGAGAGAGAGAGAGAGAGAGAGAGAGAGAATGATAATAGCTAACAAAAAAAGAAGGGGCGGTATGGGATGGACCAGTGGGAAGGGGAAGAGGAGGAGGAGGAGGAGGAGGAGGAGAAGGAGGAGGAGGAGGAGGAGGAGGAGGAGGAGGAGGAGAGGGATTAGGGGAATGAGATGGATGAGGGGAAAAGGCGAAAGATATTGATACTGGTGGAGAGAGAGAGAGAGAGAGAGAGAGAGAGAGAGAGAGAGAGAGAGAGAGAGAGAGAGAGAGAGAGAGAGAGAGAGTTTTCATACTAAGAAAAAAATAAAAAAAATCACCCAAAACCTTCAAATAAAAAAAAATAAATAAAAAGATACGGTAAAAACAAAAGCAAGAAGATATAGGGACGGGAAAAAGGGAGCAAGAAAGAGAGAGTAATAAAACGAAACAATAAAGGGGACAAAGAAAGGAGTAAATAACAGGAGTAATAAAGAGAAACAAAAATGAGTAAGAAAAAAAAATAAGGAAAAAAAGGAAAACGGAAAAACCCGGGTACGCCTCTCTTCAACTCTAAAAAAAAGATAAAAAAATAAGGGAAAAATCAAAATGAGTCAAAAAATAAGAAAACAGTCGGGATGGGTGGGTGGGGAAAAAAAACACAGCAAGTTAAGCGAGTGAGAATATTTTTCCTGTCTGTAATTTTTTTCTCCTTGGAAGACTGATTGAAAGAGAGCGTCGGTAGGGTGATAATTTCCCTGAAGGCGAGAGAGAGAGAGAGAGAGAGAGAGAGAGAGAGAGAGAGAGAGAGAGAGAGAGAGAGAGAGAGAGAGAGAGAGAGAGAGAGAGAGAGAGAGATTCAAATCAAGAG
>NC_087172.1:19682429-19692429 GCF_035594125.1 Scylla paramamosain
ATTTAACGATAAAATGGTTTGATGTATGTAGTTTTGTTTCCACGTATGAATCTCTCTCTCTCTCTCTCTCTCTCTCTCTCTCTCTCTCTCTCTCTCTCTCTCTCTCTCTCTCTCTCTCTCTCTCTCTCTCTCTCTCTCTCTCCTCTATATCATACCTCATAAATCTGTTTCTCGCACAAAAGAGAACGAATATATGACAGCCAACTCTCACCTTACCTTACCTCACCTCTCCTTATTTCACCTAATATATCCTAACTTAATCCCCCTCCTCACCTCACCTCTCTTCATCTAACCTAACCTCACCTAACGTAACCTAACCAATTTTGCCTCTTCACCTCACCTCACTTCACTTCTAATTTAACTTAACCTGACCTAATCTAATCAACCTTCACATCATCTCACTTCATCTCACTTAACTTAACCTTAGCTATCCTAATGTAAGCTAACCTATTCTAACCAACCCTCACCTGACCTGACCTAGCCTAACTTAACCAACCTTCACTTCACCTTACCTAACCTAACCTGATATAACCAAACCAACCCGCTTTCCTCACCTCACCTCACCTGGTTACTTGAAGCAGAACACCTGGGAGGGGAAGTAGTTACAACGGCCAGGTAATAACAGACCTGTATGCCTGGGCTTTATGAGGGACACACGCAGGTTAATTAATGACAGGTGAAGCGGCAGCGGGAGAGTGGAGCGGTAAATGCAACACCTGTAATTATATTTCTAGTTTGTCATACCTGTCCTATGGCCTTCTTAATTACGACAGGTGAAGTATTCATTATTCTGCCTCCAGTGTTGTGTAGGTTAAAATGGTAAGGGGGTAATGGGTTTGTGTGATTTAAGGGTATACCTGTTTTTATTTATTTATTTATTTATTTTTAAAGAGTGGTGTTGTAAGGTGAGGCTTGAGTTTAAGAATGAGTGTTGTAGTGATGAGTGATGAGTGCTGTAGTGGGGTTATTTGAAAAGTTAACTTCCTGATGTTCAGAAGCTTTTTTTTCTGGTTCTACTTGTTCTTATTGCCGTTGTTCTTGTTATTCTTCTTTAATTCTTCGTGTTCTTTTTGTTCTTTTTGTTATTGTTCTTCCTCCTCCGTCTTCTCTTCTTAGTTATCGTCGTCGTCATCGTCCTCCTTATTATTCTATTCCTCCTTCTAATCTCCTCCTCCTCCTCCTCCTCCTCCTCCTCCTCCTCCTCCTCCTCCTCCTCCTCCTCCTCCTCCTCCTCCTCCTACTCCTCCTCCTCCTCCTACTACTACTACTACTACTACTACTACTACTACTACTACTACTACTATATTTTTTTTTTTTTTTATGCATGAGGGGCACCGGCCAAGGTCAACAAAATACCAACGAAAAAAGGCCCGCTGAGGTGCCTGTCCCCAACAGAGTCAAAAGCAGTCGTCAGTAATTAAAGGATAAGTGTCTTAAAACCTCCCTCTTGAAAGAGTTTAAGTCATAGGAAAGATGAAATACAGAAGCAGGCAGGGAGTTCCAGAGTTTACCAGAGAAAGGGATGAATGACTGAGAATACTGGTTAAGTCCTGCATTAGAGAGGTGGACAGAATATGGGTGAGAGAAAGAAGAAAGTCTTGTGTAGCGAGGCCGCGGGAGGAGAGGAGGCATGCAGTTAGCAAGATCAGAAGAGCAGTTGGCATGAAAATAGCGGTAGAAGATAGCAAGAGATGCAACATTGCGGCGATGAGAGAGAGGCTGAAGACAGTCAGTTAGAGGAGAGGAGTTGATGAGACGAAAAGCTTTTGATTCCACCCTGTCTAGAAGAGTGGTATGAGTGGAACCTCCCCATGTGAAGCATACTCCATACATATAGAGTTAGCAGCTGGGGGGTGAGGAAAACTGGCGGAGACGTCTCAGAATGCCTAACTTCATAAAAACTGTTTTAGAAGAGAGATATGAAGTTTCCAGTTCAAATTATAAGTAAAGGACAGATCGAGGATGTTCAGTGTAGAAGAGGGGGACAGTTGAGTGTCAATGAAGAAGAGGGAATAGTTGTCTGGAAGGTTGTGTCGAGTTGACAGATGGAGGAATTGAGTTTTTGAGGCATTGAACAATAATAAGTTTGCTCTGCCGCAATAAAAAATTTTAGAAAGATCAGAAGTCAGGCGTTCTGTGGCTTCCCTGCGAGAACTGTTTACTTCCTGAAGGGTGAGACGTCAATGAAAAGACTTACAAAAGTGCAGGGTGGTATCATCAGCGTAGGAGTGGATAGGACAAGAAGTTTGGTTTAGAAGATAATTGATGAATGATAGGAAGAGAGTGAGTGACAAGAAAGAACCCTGAGGAACACCACTGTTAATAGATTTAGGAGAAGAACAGTGAGCGTCCACCACAGCAGCAATATAACGGTTAGAAAGGAAAACTGAGATGAAGTTACAGAGAGGATAGGAGCTGTAGGAAGGAAGTTTGCAAATCAAAGCTTTGTGCCAAACTCTATCAAAAGTTTTTGATATGTCTAAGGCAACAGCAAAAGTTTCACCAAAATCTCTAAAAGAGGATGACCAAGACTCAGTAAGGAAAGCCAGAAGACTACAAGTAGAGCAGCCTTGACAGAACCCATACTGGCAATCAGATGAAAGTTTGTGAAGTGATGAATGTTTAAGAATCTTCCTGTTGAGGGTAGATTTAAAAAAATAAGGTAGGCAGGAGATTAAAGCAATAGGACGGTAGATTGAGGGATTAGAACGGTCACCCTTTTTAAGAACAGGCTGAATGTAGATAAACTTCCAGCAAGAAGGAAAGGTAGATGTTGACAGACAGAGCTGAAACAGTTTAACTAGGCAAGGTGCAAGCACAGAGGCACAGTTTCGGAGAACAATAGGAGGGACCCCATCAGGTCCATAAGCCTTCCGAGGGTTTAGGCTAGCGAGGGCATGGAAAACATCATTACGAAGAATTTTAATAGGTAGCATGAAGTAGTTAGAGGGTGGAGAAGAGGGAAGAACACGCCCTTAATCATCCAAGGTAGAGTTTTTAGCAAAGGTTTGAGCGAAGAGTTCAGCTTTAGAAATAGATGTGATAACAGTGGAGCCATCTGATTGAAATAAAGGAAGGAAAGATGAAGAAGCAAAGTTATTGGAGATGTTTTTGACTAGATGCCAGAAGTCACGATGGGAGTTAGATCTTGAAAGATTTTGACGCTTTCTATTAATGAAGGAGTTTTTGGGTAGTTGGAAAACAGACTTGGCATGGTTCTGGGCAGAAATGTAAAGTGCATGAGATTCTGGTGATGGAAGGATCAAATATCCTTTGTGGGCCACCTTTCTATCATGTATAGCATGAAAACAGACTGTGTTAAACCAAGGTTTGGAAGGTTTAGGTCGAAAGAAAGAGTGAGGAATGCACGCCTCCATGTCAGACACTGTCACATCTGTTATACGCTCAGCACACAGAGACAGGTCTCTTACACGGAAACAGTAGTCATTCCAAGGAAAATCAGCATAAAACCTTCTCAGGTCCTCCAACTAGCAGAGGCAAAACGCCAGAGGCACCTTCGCTTAGGGGGATCCTGAGGAGGGATTGGAACGATAGGACAAGATACAGATATGAGATTGTGATCGGAGAAGTCCAACGGAGAAGAAAGGGTGACAGCATAAGCAGGACTAGGGGTTAGGAAAAGATCAAGAATGTTGGGCGTATCTCCAAGACGGTCAGGAATACGAGTAGGGTGTTGCACCAATTGCTCTAGGTCGTGGAGGATAGCAAAAGTTGAAGGCCAGTTCACCAGGATGGTCAGTGAAGGAAGAGGAAAGCCAAATCTAGTGGTGAACAGTGGTCTCTAAGAATGGAGATCTCCGCAAAAGGGAAGAGAGTCAGAATGTGCTCCACTTTGGAAGTTAAGCAGTCAAATAATTTCTTATAGTCAGAGGAGTTAAGTGAGAGGTATACAACACAGATAAATTTAGTTTGAGAGTGACTCTGTAGTCGTAGCCAGGTGGCGGAAAACCTGCACGAGAGCAGGTTAAGTCGTTGCGCACATAGACGGAACATCCAGCTTTGGATTGAAAATGAGGATAGAGAAAGTAGGAGGGAACAGAAAAGGGGCTACTGTCAGTTGCCTCAGACACCTGAGTTTCAGTGAGGAAAAGAAGATGAGGTTTAGTAGAGGAGAGGTGGTGTTCTACAGATTGAAAATTAGATCTAAGACCGCGAATGTTGCAGAAGTTAATGAAGAAAAAGTTGAGGGGGGTGTCAAGACACTTAGGGTCGATACCAGAAGAGCAGTCCGGCCTGGGGACATCTGTGGTCCCCTCCCCAGATGGGGACTCCGAGGCTTGTTTAGGAGTCACTATGATAATTTTGAATTTTGAGTGAAACGTGTGTGTAATTAGGTTCTTGTAGTTTTGTATGGAGGAAGAGAGTTGTCTTTAGAGGACAGGCTGTGACTGCCCCCTTGTGCTGTGAGACACAAAGGGAAATGTTCAGTGAGGTCACAGCTGGGATAATGATAAGTTCACAGCATCCCCTCATCTAGTGCTTTAGACCTCACTGGGAGTAATGATTGTTTCGGCAGGTGTCTACTGCCTCCTCCGTACTACTACTACTACTACTACTACTACTACTACTACTATTACTACTACTACTACTACTACTACTACTACTACTACTACTACTACTACTACTACTACTACTACTACTACAACTACTGCTACTACTATTGTCACTAATAAACAGCGTCAGGAGAAATACGTGAACAATGTATTTCAGATCCATATTCCCGGGTATCTCGCTAATCCGTATCGTAATCTTCTTTGTGATCTTTTTACATATTTCCCTCCCTTTGAATAGCATTTTGGTGTGTGTGTGTGTGTGTGTGTGTGTGTGTGTGTGTGTGTGTGTGTGTGTGTGTGTGTGTAGGAAGCCTCATATTGCAGGGAAAGGCAAGGGCACATGATAACGATAACAAAAATTAATAGGTACCAAAAGAATAGTTGATGATGACGAAGAAGGTAATGACGATAGTAACAATAACACTACCTTGTTCGTTGCTCTCATGACAACAGTAACCTCCTCGCATGCTTAATATTCCCTCCTATGATATCATTTCCTCCTTTCGAACATTTTTCCTTTGTCGGTATCGCCTGCTGTCTCTTCATTCCTCTTTCCTCATAAGCAAAATTCTCAGAGTCAATAATCAGAGTAAGACAAGAAGTGATGGTTCAGGCTTGATAAAGTTAAATTTCAAAAAGTAAAACGAAGGAAATGGTTCTCAAGTAAGTAGCAGATGAATGGAATAGATTCGGTTATAAAAGTTGTTAGTGCTGAGTCACTAGGAAACTTTAATAGAAGATTATGCAAATACATGGATTAGGAAGATAAGTGGAAATACGTAGGTACATTTCATGAAGGTAGTGCCACGTGTACACCTGATCGCTTCTTGCATCATCCATTATTTTCTTATGTTCTTATGCTCCTGCGTCAACAACTGAGACTCTCGCCTTCCTGGTTCTGGCGTGACGTGAAGTGAGATAGGATGAACAGATGAACGCCTTTCCCTGCGTCACACCCTCGCCTCTTCCTACAGATGAATCAAAACCACCATAACATTTCGCCTCAACCCTTTCAATCTTCCTCTTTCATAAGACGTTAATTATCTCCAGGTGACAGCTAATAGCACGTATGATTGCAGGTAAAGATTTGATTAGTGAGGCAGATGCTTGTGTTCACCTGGCGGGAAGTTTTGAGGTGTCTTGTGTGCTTTTGTTTTTGTCTCTCATGTAATTGTTTTCTTCAGATACAGGTGTTTAATGAGCTCCAGGTAATTCCTTCATTATATGCAGGTAGATCACAATAAGTGGGTCCTTCTGATTGGATCGCAATAGGTAGGTCCCAACAGGTAGATCCTAACAAGTAGGCTCCTCTGAGTAGGTCCTAACATGTAGGTAGGTCCCTCTGAGTAGGTCGCAACAGATAGTTCCCAACAAGTAGGTCCCAACAGGAGGGTCCCAAAAAGTAGGTCACAAGATGTAGCTCCCAACAGGTCAGTCCCAGCAAATAGATCAAATATAAACAAATCGGTCCCAACAGGTAGATCCCAACAGGTAGGTCCCTCTGAGCAGGTCCCAGCAGGTAGATCCTAATAGGTAGGTGCTAAAAGAAGACACAACAAGTAGGTCCCAATAAGAAGATTTCTCCAGGTAGGTCCTGAGTAGGTCCCAAAAGGTAGGTCCCAACAAGTAGGTCCCAACAGAGGTTCCAATAGGTAACAGGTGCAATCCTTCTACTCACAGGTAGCTGGCAGGATGGATGTTCGCCTGCCTTCTACTGACAAGGCCCCAGGAGACCAGAAGAACCTGAAGGACTCCCCTGCAGGACTCAAGACCTCCTACACCTGGGTCCTGCAGAGAGAGAGAGAGAGAGAGAGAGAGAGAGAGAGAGAGAGAGAGAGAGAGAGAGAGAGAGAGAGAGAGAGGATATTATATTTGATGTTGTACTGAAAAAAAAATACTTGTCTTTATATCGAAGTGTTGTTATATTCAAGAGATATACACGTATGCATTAACATCCTCATTGTCATCATCATCGTCATCATCATCACCAGCACCACCACCACGACCACCATCACCACCAACACCACCACCACCACCACCACCATCACCACCAACACCACTGTCATTATCTCCAAGCCTGCGATCGAGGCATCGGTGGTGGTGGTGGTGGTGGTGGTGGTATGACCCTTGACCTACAGCTTTTTTTCTTTAGAGAGAGAGAGAGAGAGAGAGAGAGAGAGAGAGAGAGAGAGAGAGAGAGAGAGAGAGAGAGAGAGAGAGAGAGAGAGTGTGTGTGTGTGTGTGTGTGTGTACGTACATGTTACTAATCATCATCATCACCATCATCATTACCATCGTCATTATCACCACAGCTCTTTGTATGTATATGTACTTAATCACCACCACCACCACCACCACCACCACAACGACTCACCATTAATCACCAAGTCTCGCTCGTTACTCCATCTCAAGTCACCAATCACCATCCCCCTCCCCCCTCTGCCCACCTCCCCTACCCCTCCCCTATCCCTATCCTTTCCCTTCTCCCTCCCTTTCCTTCCCCTCCTCCTCTCCCCTCTCGTCTCCCTTCTCCCTCTACTCCGCCCTCTTCCCTTTACCTTCCTCTACTCCCATTCCCTCTCCCCTCCCCCCTCCCCCTCACCCTCATCCTCCCCAAGGACCACTAACGACCTCACTAAATCCTGGTGACATTGTCGTGATCAGCCTCAGGGACACCTCTCGTTGGTCCCTGAGGCCGTGACGTCACAGTGCCAGCCAATCAGCTTTCGGCATACAGACCCGGCCGGCCAATCACCATGCTAGATTTTTATTATGGTGTTTTTTTTTGGGGTGGAGAGAGAGAGAGAGAGAGAGAGAGAGAGAGAGAGAGAGAGAGAGAGAGAGAGAGAGAGAGAGAGAGAGAGAGAGAGAGAGAGAGAGAGACTGTTTCACACCTGCTGACAATTGTAAGACTTGTAATTACCGAGTTAATTTGTCACCTGTCTCCTCTTCTTCTTCTTCCTCCTCCTCTTCCTCCTCCTCCTCCTCCTCCTCCTCCTCCTCCTCTTCAACTTACTCACCTGTTCACCTGTTCTCATTTTCCACCTCGTTTCCTTTAATTTACAAGCGTCGCCAGCTGTTCTGTTTACGAAGAGAGAGAGATAGAGATAGAGAGAGAGAGAGAGAGAGAGAGAGAGAGAGAGCGCTGCCTTTGTGTCGCGTCTCATGCTTCAACAATGATCTTTCTTGTCAAGTATTATTATCATTATTATTATTATTATTATTATTATTATTATTGTTATTATTATTATTATTATTATTATTGCACTGGTTGTTAAGGAAAGAAGAAAAATATAGAGCTTTAGGATTTGAGACTAACTGTAATTGTGTGTGTGTGTGTGTGTGTGTGTGTGTGTGTGTGTGTGTGTGTGTGTGTGTGTGTTGGTGTGATTAGTCTATATTCGTTTGTCTGTATCTCTCTCTCTTTCTCTCTCTCTCTCTCTTTCTACACACACACACCACCCCATCCACCCATCCACCCATCCATCCAGTCATCCATTCATCCACTCACTCATCTCATACATTCACCGTCACTCTTCACGTCGTGTGTAGGTTAAGTCGCTTCAGTCACATAGCCCGCCACGCCCGCCACGCCTACGCCCTCGTCAGGCGTACCAGGGTGGGCGTGCAAGTACGTACATGTAGCCCCGCCTCTGTACATACACGGACATATTAACGAAGGCAACATTGTGTACGTTTTTTGTGTGTACGTATTGAGATGTGCTGAGATGTGCGTGGAGAAGTGGTGATGGTGACGGATGGTGAAGGGGGGGGGTCTGTTTTTTCTTCCTTTGTTTTCCTTTTTCTTCCTTTTCTTCCTTTTCTTACTGTTTCTTACTTTGGTCTTATTCTTCTTACTTTCCTTGCTTTTGTCTTTTCTTCCTTTTTCTTCTTTTTTTTTCTTTTGTCTTACTTTCCTTCCTTTTCTTACTATTTTCTTGTTTTTTTCCTTTTTCTTCC
This sequence comes from Scylla paramamosain, assembly GCF_035594125.1. Lineage (NCBI taxonomy): Eukaryota > Metazoa > Arthropoda > Malacostraca > Decapoda > Portunidae > Scylla > Scylla paramamosain. Next base: position 19,690,964 of record NC_087172.1, read on the forward strand.
TTTTTCTACTTTTCTTCTTTTTTCCGTTTTTGTTTTTCTTTGTTCCCTTTTCTCTTCCTTTTCTTCTTTTTACTGACTTTTCTCCTTTTCTTCATTTTTTCTTCTTTTTCTTCCTTTTCTTGTTTTGCTTCCTTTTCTTCCTATGTCTTTTCTTCCTTTTTCTTCCCTTTGCTTTCTTTTCATCCTTTTTTCTTCCTTTTCTTCTTTTTTTCTTTTTCTTTCTTTTTCTTTTTCTTCACTTTCTTCCTCTTTTCATACTTTTGTTCCTTTTTTCGTTTTGCTCTTCTTCCTTCCCCTTCCTTTCTCTTTTTCCTCTTACTCCCTTCTTTACTCTTTTCTCTTCCACCTTTTCCTCATTTCCTCCTTTTCTCCCCTTTCTCCCCTTTCTTCCTTTTTTTCTCCTTTTTCCTCTTCCCTTTTTATCTTTTCATCCTCTCCCACTTCCCTTTCCTCCCTCCTCTTTATCTTTTTTCCCTTTTCTCTCTTCTTTTCCGTTTATTTCTTTTATTTTCTCTCTTTCCCTCTTCCCTTTTTTTTTCTTCCCATTTCAGTTTTTATATTTCCTGTCCCTTCTATCATTATTCATATCCTTTATTCCCAACCTTTCTTTAAATCTTGCCTTTATAACTCTTCCTCCTTCCCCCCTTTTCATCCTTCCTTTCACTCCTTTGTTACTCTTTCTTACTGTCTTTCCCTCATTCTCCATTAACCTCCTCTCCTTCCTTACTGCCTTCCTCAAAAATTACTATCCTTTCTGTGTCCCCTTCCTTTTCTCCTTTCCTTTTCTCCCTTCCATACCCTTCTTTCCATCTTAATTTCCTCTTCTGTTTTTCCTTCCGTAGAATCTCGCCTTTCCTTTTTCGTTTTTTTTTTTATTTTCCGTGTCCTTTTCCTCTCCTCGTTTCCTGTTTGTCTCCCTCGCTCAGCTTATCTCCACCCCCTCCTCTCCTGTCACCCCCTCCCCCCTCCCTTCCCCTCCCCTGCCCTCTCACCTTTCCTTCATCAGTAGCGGCCATTCATTTTTCCAGGTTAATTAAGCCTACACCTGCCTATACCTGCCCTCTCACCTCACCCTCCCTTTCTTCTCCCTCCCAGCTCATCTCTTCTCCTTCTTTGTGTTTTCGTGTCTTATTTAACTTGCTTCGCTAATCTTAATCTCATTTCGTGTAATTTTGCTTCGTTTTCTGCCGCTGTTATTGCCTTCGACTCTCTCACACACACACACACACACACACACACACACACACACACACACACACACACACACACACACACACACACACACACACACACACACACACACACACACACACACACACACACACAGACACACACACACACACTTTTTTTTCCTATTCAAATACCTCAGTTTTCTTTTCAAACACTTATATCACATTTTTCCGTCTTTTTAAAGCAGTCTTCTTCTTTCTTTCCTTCTTTCCTCCCTTCCTTCCTGCTTTCCTTCT
>NC_087172.1:19697429-19699929 GCF_035594125.1 Scylla paramamosain
TAGAGTGTTTTTTTTTCTTTTTCTTTTTAATAGGTAAGATCGAGGAGCCTAAGGAAGACAAACTGTAAAATGCTTTGTTGTTATCGCAAAAATGATCTCCCCGCCTGACCATCTTGTTTGTCGAGCAGCAAGACTGAGTTAGGAACATGATGAAGATAATGTTAAACACTTTACTGTAACCTGATTGCCTCCCTGGACACTGCGTTGTAACAAGACGCCTGTGCCTCAGAGGAAAGTATTGTACTGTCATTATAATCAATATCCTTTAGAACACACGAGTTAGTGATGAAGTCAATAGATAAACTACAAACATGATTATCGCTCTAGTCATTGCTTTTCATAACAAGATACAAAATGCTTCAGAAGAAAAAATTGTACCACCACCATCATCAATATCTCAAAAGAAGAAAAAAAAAGTCAGCGACGGCGTCAATAGAACTTTAGTTACCTATCTGGGTATTTTTTTTTATAATAAGACATGCTTTAGAAGAAATTCATTTACTATCAATCACTATCGTTAACCTTTTCACTGCGATACACGCCAATTCTGATCACTAAAAGCAACGTATGGAGTCCTTTGCAAGCACCTACAAGAGAGGACGAGGATAAAAAAGAATAGATTTTGCAATTTTCAGCCAGTACACTGTTTAGAAGTGGCTGTAGAACAAGAAAAAAAAAAAGTCTCAGGGTGGTCAGTGATTGAGGAAGGATGTGGCAAAGAGCAGTGAAAGGGATAATATACATAAAAAAAAAAAAACACAATTTAGCGATCGAGTCAATACATAAATTATAAAAGCTACTGATATCTTTAAAAAAAATCCCTCTGACCATTACCTTTTCACAAGATACAAATGCCTGAGGAGGGACTGTTGTACTACCACCACCATCAGTATCTGGAAAAAACAGAAGGCGGCGGCGGCGTCAATAGGGTGATGATAGGCGCAAGAGGTGCGTACATTGAAGCTTCCCCGGCGGTAATTTGGGAGCCGCGAGCCGCCTGCTGGTGGGTGAATGTGTTAATTAAGGTCCCGCTGGCTCTTTAATGCCTGCTGCTGCTGATCCCTCCATTACAGGCTGTGTTGGGGCGCCTCCAATCACACCACTTCTCTCCCGCAGGCTGCAGAAAGGACGCTTGATTGGAGAGGAACCTTATCTCTGGCTGGGTGTATCTCTCTATTAATATGTCCACCTGCCTTACTTCTGTCTCTTGTTTGTCTCTCTCTGGTGTTTTCTGTCTATCTATCTGTCCATCTGCTTTACTTCTGTGTTTGTCTCTCTCTTGTTTTGTCTGTCTGTCTATCTGTCCATCTGGCTTTGTTTCTCTTTGGTCTTCTATGTCTAACTGTCTCTCCATCTGGCTTACTTCTCTCTTGTGTTTGTCTCTCTCTGGTCTTGTCTGTCTATTAGTCTGTCCATCTGGTTCAATTCCATGTCCCCTTCTCTGTTTCTGATCTTCTTTCTCAATTAAACTGTCCAATATCGTTTTTATCTTTTTGTCTCTGTCCGTCTTTGGTCTTCTCTGTCTATTAATCTGTCCAACTGGCTTGTTCTCTCTCCCTGTCTCTCTATAGTTTTCTCTGTCTATTAATCTGTCCACAAACCTAATTTTTTATTCTTTTTATTTAAACAAATTTACGGCAGGTTTAAAGCAACACATTTTTTATTTTGCTATTTTAAAAGCCTCCAGTATATTTCTCTTTCTGTCTGTTTGTCTCTAGCTGTCTTCCTCTATACATCTGTCTAGAGTCTTGCTTATCTTTTTGTCTGTGTGTCTTGGGTCCTCTGTCCATCAATCAGTCTATCTGGCTTAATTATCTGTCTTTGTTTCTGGTATTCTTTCATTGTAAAATCTGTTTATTCTCTCTCTCTCTCTCTCTCTCTCTCTCTCTCTCTCTCTCTCTCTCTCTCTCTCTCTCTCTCTCTCTCTCTCTCTCTCTCTCTCTCTCTCTCTCTGTCTCCCTGAGGCACTTATTGAAATGTTTCGGCCTAACAGTCACCCCCCGCCTGAGTTAATTTTGTGCTAATCACCGCGTACTTTGTGTTGTGGGAACAGGTGGTTAGCACGGTCTGCTCTAATTAGGTCTAAATGCGGCGATATTAATTAGAATCTGCGGTGTAGGAGCCAGAGAGAGAGAGAGAGAGAGAGAGAGAGAGAGAGAGAGAGAGAGAGAGAGAGAGAGAGAGAGAGAAGCAGAAAACAGAACCCAGGAATCATTAATAAAGATAATAAAAAAATAAATAAACAGACATAGATAGATAGACAGATAGATAAATAGACAGATAGACAGATAGACAGATAAATAAAAAAATATATAGGGCAATAATGACAACATATAAAGCAGAACGAAAATAGAACTTTGAGAAGAGTAATATTCATTGCCAATAATAAAAAGGTGAACATGCGTGAACGTTTATAACAACGCCAGAGAAGAGCGAAAGTCAACATGCACTCCAGCTGTCAGGGAACGCAATGAACAACACACGTGAGTCATCAAGATAA
>NC_087172.1:19707429-19709929 GCF_035594125.1 Scylla paramamosain
AGGACTGTTTTCAGAGGCCATAGGGAGGATTAGCCGGATTCTTATGGTGTTCTTTTCTCAATAATTATGTAGAATTTTTGTTCAGCTCACTGGAGTCTTGAAAACTAGTAACATCCCCTTTAGGCTGTTAAGATATGGTTATTAGGCTATTTAAATAACTTCCTATGTAGCCTGTCTTAAAAACATTCGTGAAAACCAAAGTAACTTCCATTAACGTTTCAAACTATTATCATAAAAACACCGTTGAAAATATAAATAACTTCTTAAGGGGCCTGTCATACTATTACTGTCATGAAAACACCCTTGAAAACCTAAACACTTTCTACGTCAGCCTGTTAAACGGTCACTAGAACCTTGAAAATCCCAACAACTTCCAGTACAACCTCTTGAACTATCGCTGGAACCATGAATACACCCTTGAACACCCAAAGTTCCACTGCTTCCTATTAACCTATCAATAAAATCATGGAAACGCCCTTGGAAACCTAAATAATTTCCCTTACAGCCTGTTAAGCAATCACTAGATCCTTGAAAACACTTGAAAATCTGAACATCCTCTGTCCTATTAAACTATCACTGGAATCATGAAAACACTAAGAAAATCCCATCACTGCAGCTTCCTAAGTCGAGGTGAGACGACGAAACACCTTGAAAAACCCAATAACTGCAATTCTAGCCTGTCAGACTGTCGCTGGAGTCATGAAAACACCCTTGAAAAACCCCAATAAGTTAAGACCTATGATGTCAAACTATCACTGGAAACATGAAAAAACTCCAGTAACGTCAAATGTATCATGTCAAACTTACTGAAACCATTAAAAAAAACCTTGAAAAAATCTTATTAACTTCAATTCCATCATGTCAGACTATCACTGGAATCATGAACAACACCCTTGAAAAACTCTAATAACTTTCACTACATTCTGTTAAATCGAGACAGAACCACGAAACACTGACAACACGGTCCATATACTGATAGACAAACGGGGAATCATAAGCTTTGTTACCATACGAACTAAACAAGTGAGTGGGTTTCAAGACAAGTGGGGTGGGTTCCGTGAGTTTTGCATGAGTGTTGCGTGAGTGTCTTGCAAGATATAACATTTAGTTGCGGAAAAGTGTTGCCAGTGGAGTGTGTTCGTGATATCTTCGCTGTTTTCCTTGCTGTCGTTGTTTGCTCTCCTAATCTCAGCTGTTTGGCACGGGGGAGAGAAAGTTACGAGATACGCTTGTTACAAAAAAAAAAAAAAGAAAAAAAAATCTAGTGGCTGTGGTGTCCTTTGTGGTGAAGGTTGTGGTGAATAGACCTTGTTTATTTACTGTTTGTTATTATTATTATTATTTTTATTGTCTCGTTATATTTTTGGTGTTTTTGACATTTTTTTGACTGTTTTATGTTTATTTACTTATTTATTTATGTAGGACAAGCACTGGATTTTCTTTTATTATATCTATCCGAGTGTTTTTTTTTGTAATTGTTTTTATATATATTTTTGAGGGTTGCCTTAATATATATATATTTTTTTGTGTTTTCTACCGTATGTTTATTTGTTTTTTTGTTTATTTATTCATTTATTTTGTACTGTCTTTTATTACATTTCTTTGGAGTGTTTTTGAAGTGTTGGGTAAACTTTCATCACTGTCTCGGTACTCTCTCTCTCTCTCTCTCTCTCTCTCTCTCTCTCTCTCTCTCTCTCTCTCTCTCTCTCTCTCTCTCTCTCTCTCTCTCTCTCTTGAGTCCTCCCTTCCTCTTTTTATTCTTTCATTTTCTTTTTCTTCCTCTCTCTCTCTCATTTTCTCTCCACGTTTTTCCCCCACCATTTCCCTTTCTCTTTCCAACCATTCGTATCTTCTTACTTTTATTCTCTCTCTCTCACTACTACTACTACTACTACTACTACTACTACTACTACTACTACTACTACTACTACTACTACTACTACTACTACTACTACTATTACTACTACTACTACCACTACTACTACTACTACTACTACTACTACTACTACTACTACTACTACTACTACTATTATTTTTACCGTCTTCCACAGTCTTCTTTATACTAAGCGCTAAAGTAGGAAAATTGATAGGCAAATAATAAATAAATAAATAAATAGATACGTGCAAAAAAAAAAATAAAAATAGACAAAGATGCGGTGAAAGAGAGACAAAAGAACACTTTTTATTAGATGAAGAAAAGAGGAAGGAAAAAAAAGTAGAAAAGAAAAATCTTCATTATCTTTCCGCGAAGCGAGAACATAAAAGAAAAAGAAAGAAGAAGAGAAAAGAATGAAAAGAGTGAAGAGGATGGAAAGAGAATTAATGAGGACAGAAAGGATTTGATGAGAGAGAGAGAGAGAGAGAGAGAGAGAGAGAGAGAGAGAGAGAGAGAGAGAGAGAGAGAGAGAGAGAGAGAGAGATGAGGATAAAAGTAATAAAAAATACAAATGATTGAAAAGGGGGAAAGAAAAATGGAAAAAAAATGACGGAGAGAGAAAAT
>NC_087172.1:19722429-19727429 GCF_035594125.1 Scylla paramamosain
CTTTCTGTTCACTCACTCTCATCCTCTTTTTCCCTTTCGCTCCACTTCCCCGTTCTTTGTTTCTCTTCCTTTCATCTTCTCTTCCGGTTTCTCTCTCTCTCTCTCTCTCTCTCTCTCTCTCTCTCTCTCTCTCTCTCTCTCTCTCTCTCTCTCTCTCTCTCTCTCTCTCTCTCTCTCTCTCTCCTTTAGCAGTCCATCCATCTATCTCACTTGTTCTCTCTTTTATCTTCACTATATCTCCGCTACACTCTCTCTCTCTCTCTCTCTCTCTCTCTCTCTCTCTCTCTCTCTCTCTCTCTCTCTCTCTCTCTCTCTCTCTCTCTCTCTCTCTCTCTCTCTCTCTCTCTCTCGTCCCCTCCTTGCATTTTATATTATTTTTCTTAATCTATTTATATTTTCTCTTTTCCTCCTCCGCCCTTCCCACTCACTTTACCTTTCCTCCTCCTCCTCCTCCTCGTCCGCCTCGTCCTTCTCCTCCTCCTCCTCCTAAAGCCTCCTTCTCTCATAATTTTCTTCCTCCTGTATCTCTCTCTTTCTCCTCTGTTCTCTCTCTCAATTATCCATTTTCCTTCTTCCTCTCTGCTCCATGTCCTCTCCTGTCTCCTCTGTCTCCTCTCTCTCTCTCTCTCTCTCTCTCTCTCTCTCTCTCTCTCTCTCTCTCTCTCTCTCTCTCTCTCTCTCTCTCTCTCTCTCTCTCTCTCTCTCTCTCTCTCTCTCTCTCTCTCTCGTTAATCAATGTACTTATAAAAGAATATTCCATAGCTTTTCAGTAGTGATCTGTGGTTTTAAGCTAAGAACGATCCAAGTCCAGTGACATTCATTTAAAAGCTGCTCCGTGGGACGGCTTCGTGAACGAGGGAGTCGCTGCACTGTCAATGTCAATCCCTCACACCTCCCTCGTCACTGTTCGGCACTGTCACTCTCAGGCAATCACACCCCCAGATCACTGACTTACAGCGTCACTATCAGGCACACTAATACAACTCCACGGCACTATCACTGTCAGGCACATTATAACACCTCATAGCACTGTCACTGTCAGTTACAATATTTCGCACACCCTTGGCACTTCATGGCACTGTCACTGTTAGCCATTTCCATCTCCTTCGTCACCCCCCGTTGCTGTCACTGTCAGGCGGGTGTGTCCTGAGCCAGGCGTGGGCGGCACACTTTACCTGCTGGGTTGACATCTCTCTCTCTCTCTCTCTCTCTCTCTCTCTCTCTCTCTCTCTCTCTCTCTCTCTCTCTCTCTCTCTCTCTCTCTCTCTCTTTCTATTTTGTGTCCAGTCAAGTGAAATGATTTAGATCGTGTTTGCACCCGTAAATATTTCTGGTTTCATTTCATCACAGAAAAACGAGGAGGAGGAGGAGGAGGAGGAGGACGAGGAGGAGGGGAGATGGAGAAAACAAATAAAAGAGATTTATAACAAAAACGAGAAAAATAAACATGAGATGATGCAGAAGGACTAGAGGAAAGGAAGAAGGAGACGAAGAAGAAGAAGAAGAAGAAGAAGAGGAGGAAGGAGGAGCATGATCATAATTATGATTATGATTGTGATTATAAGGAGGAGGAGTAAATGGAGGAGGAAGAAGAAGAAAAATAAAAAAAAACGAGGAGAGAAGGAGAAGAACGAGGATGAGAAAAAAGAAGAAAAGAAAAAAAAAAGAAAGGTAAACCACAAAGAAGAAGAAGAAAAGAAGAGGAGGAGGAGGAGGAGGAGGAGGAGGAGGAGGAAAAGAAAAGGATTATAGAAAAGAAAAGAAAAAAAATCACAGAAAAAGCAAAACCTTCCCACCACACACACACAATAATAATAATAATCATAATAATAATAATAATAATAATAATAATAATAATAATAATAATAATAATAACAACAACAATAAAAATAAATAAAAAAGCAAGATGGAAGGAAGGTAGGATGGCACTTAGCAAAATAGCAAGGAAGATGGATCAGGCGATAGAAAACCTTTTGGCTGCCTCACACACCATCCTCTTTAGTGGTTCAGGCGCCCCGCAGACTTACGTGATTGGCGCCAGAAGGAGGGTAGTGGTAGAAGGGAAGGGGAGAGGGGAAAAGGAGGGGGATGGACATGGAAGGAGGAAGGGAGAGGGATGGACAGGGAAGGGAAGGGGAGAGGGAAAGGGGAGAGGGGCAGAGATGGGGGGTTAGACATGGAAGGGGATGGACAGGGAATGGCAAAGGCAGGGAAAGGGAGAGTGACAGGGAATGGGAGATTGGGGAGAGGGAAAAAATCGAACTCTTGGTAGTGTCATGTTATGCAAGAACGTTACCACTGAGCCAAGAGGGGAAAATATGGGGAAAAAGTGAAAAAAGGTGAAGGAAAGTTGAATGGAAGGTCAGTTTTTGTTATTGGTTTTTGTGAACATGCCAGTTTGTTTTGGATTGTGAAATGGGGCATGGTTGCATAACACACACACACACACACACACACACACACACACACACACACACACACACACACACACACACACACACACACACACACACACACACACACACACACACACACACACACACGTTTATTTTTACTCCATAACTTTTTGTTTTTGTAAGTAAGAGGGTGTCTGGTCTTGGACAACAAAAAGACATAAAAAAGGCCCATTCAAAGTCCCAATTCTTAAAAAGTGCAGTAAAAAAAATAAATAAAGGGAAGCGTTTTGAGAATTGATACCTTCCTCTAATGACATCAAAATACAATGAAGTCAGTGCCGTGGAAGAGAACGTACACGGCTGAGCAGTCAAAGGCGTGCAGTGTGCTTTGTGAGCACCTCCCCTAGCCGCTGCGGGCACCCCAGGCCAGCAGACGGTACACCTGGCTCCGGGGGAGGTCACCAGTCTCTTATGTATCCAGTACTCCGTGGCTTTACTCCCGCGTGGCGCACAGAGACGTTATAAGGCGCATCTGTTCACCTTTGAAGTGCCCCTTTGGGAAATTTCAGCGGGTCAGTTTGTTTATTGCCCGCACTCTTAAGCTCGTAGCATTCTGACCGCGACCTCCGTGACCCTGTGGACCATTACGGCCACCTGTCCTCGCTCTGTCCCTCACCTGGCCTCATCTGTCCTCACCTGGTCTTGCTTTGTTCTGGTCTATCCTCCATTTGTCCTTGTTTTTATTTCATCCTTGTTTTTTCTCCTCACCTGGCCTTGCTTTGTTCCATCTTGTCCTCCTGTTCTTGCCTTGTGTCCATCTGTTCCTCATCTGTCCTGTATTCTTTTCTTGTCCTCCTCACGTGTCCTCACCTCTCCTCTTCATTTGCCTTTGTTCTCTTTCATCCTGTAGTCCTCCATTTGTTCTTTTCTGCGTCTGTCTTCACGTCTTCATTTACCCTGACTTGTCCTCCATCTGGCCCCGTCTATCTATACCTTGTTCTCACCTGTCCTTACCTTTTCTCTTATCTATCCACACCTGTCCTTCACCTGTTCTTGAATGTTCTCACCTTGCTCAGTCTGTCCTGTCTCAGTCTTCACCTAGTCCTCACTTTTCCTCACCTTTTTCACCTTGTCTCACGCTCCCTTAGTTTGTCCTTATCTTGTTTTTACCTTGTTCTTACCTGTCTTTACCTGTCTCACCTTGTCTTCACCTTTCCTCACCTTGTCGGACTTAACCTCATCTTTCCTCACCTTTCCTCACTTGTTTCATGTGCCTTGTCCTCTTTTTCCACACCTGTCTGACGTGCCCTCACCCTGCCTTCATCTTTCCTCACCTGCCTCATCTCCCTTTGTCTTCCTCTTGTTCTTACCTGTCCTCACCTTGTCTTTATTTTTCCTCACCTTTCCTCACCTTGTCCTCTTTTTCCTCACCTGTCTGACGTGCCCTCACCTTGTCCTCATCCTTTCTCACCTGTCTCATCTTCCCTTGTCCTCATCTGTCCTCATCCTGTCCACACCTTGGCCTCAACTTGGCCTCACCACACCACCTATCCCCACTTGGCCTCACCTCACCGGGCCTCACCTCACCTGGGCCCACCACATCACCTTCAAATTCTTTACTACCGCCAAGATAAAGATTAGGATTACCTCCCCAGGGACTATAAAATTTTCCCAGGTCTCAATTCCAATGTAAGTCATGATATCACAAGGGAACACAAAGGAGGGACGAACAGCAGCTGATCTCTTGGCCCTTGTGAGGCTGTTAGGGGGAATGGTAGTGATGAAGAGGTTATCTAATAGCTGATTGTTTTGTAAATGACTAATAATGTTTGTTTGTTGTTTAGTTTTATTAGTGAGATGGTGAGGAAGTTTTTGTGAGTGTTGTGTATGTTTGAAGGAGGAGGAGGAGGAGGAGGAGGAGGAGGAGGAGGAGGAGGAGGTGGAGGAGGTGGAGGCGTAGAAATAGCAGGACGAGGACGAAGGGGAGGGCGAATAAAAAGGAAAGAAGTGTATTGGAAAACAAGTAAAGATGGACTGCATGGTTTTTTGAGCGAACGAAAAGAAAAGATTAATGAAAAAGATGTGAAGAAATATAAATGTATCTTTAATGAACAAAAAATATAAATAAATAAGAGAATAGATTATGAAATGAATAGATAAACACAGAAAAAGATAGATGAGAGAGAGAGAGAGAGAGAGAGAGAGAGAGAGAGAGAGAGAGAGAGAGAGAGAGAGAGAGAGAGAGAGAGAGAGAGAGCTGTTTCATTACTTCCTTCCTCAATTGGAGAAATGGAGGGAGGGGAGGAAAGAAGGAAGGAAGGAGGAGGAAGGAAGGGAGGGAAGGGGAGGCACGGAAGGAGGAGGGAGGAAAGCCAACTGCACAAATGGAGATGAAGAAGGAGAAGGAGGGGGAGGCTGGAGGGAAGAGATAACCAATGTTGGAGGAGAAGGAAGAAGTGTTAGACGAGTGGAGGGAAGAATGAAAGTGCCCTCCCCCTCTCTCTCTCTCTCTCTCTCTCTCTCTCTCTCTCTCTCTCTCTCTCTCTCTCTCTCTCTCTCTCTCTCTCTCTCTCTCTCTCTCTCTCTCTCTCTCTCTCTCTCTCT
>NC_087172.1:19729929-19754929 GCF_035594125.1 Scylla paramamosain
GAGAGAGAGAGAGAGAGAGAGAGAGAGAGAGAGAGAGAGAAATCGAGCGGTGGAGAGAGAGGAAAAAGATGAAATAATACTGAGAAGGAGAAAGAAAAGTTGAAAGAGGAAGAAGAAGAGGAGGAGGAGGAGGAGGAGGAGGAGGAGGAGGAGGAGGAGGAGGAGGAGGAGGAGGAGGAGGAGAGGTTAAAGATCGGAAGAAGAAAGAGTAACTGAGTGAGTAAGACAAGAAAATAAAATAAATATTGAGATGAGAAAAAGAAGAAGATGAAGAAGAAGAAGATGAAGAAGGAAAGAGCTGAGAAAAGGAAAAAGAAAGAGCAATGAGGTGAGGGGAGTAAGGAGGAAAAGAGGAAAAATTATATTGAGGTGGAGAAAGAGTGGGAAGAAGAAGAGGAGGAGGAGGAGGAGGAGGAGGAAAGGGGACGAAGAGATAAGGATAATAAGAACATGACAGATTTAATTGGTTGGTGGAAAGCTTCGGTTCCTAATTCGAGTGTTTCAGTCTTCCTGTCTTTTCGTCCTGGCCGTTCACGTTTCCTTGCCGGGTAGACCAGAACTGCGCCGCGCATTCCGGTCCTCTCGGTGTGACCTTCAGAGCGGGAAGAGTTTGTATAGGTGAAATATAGCGGGAAGATCTTGTACTGATGAAAGATATAGAGCGAGAAGAGAGGAATACATAGAGAGCGGGAAGAGCTTGTATAGGTGACGGTTATAGAAAGAGAAAAACTTGTATAGATCAAGAAAGAGCGGGAAGACTGTATAGATGAAATATAGCGGGAAGAGCTGCTATAGATGAGAAATGTTTTAAGAGAGTCTGGGTAACGTCTTTATAGGGGAGAAAATAGCAGGCCATCTTATTAAGTTTGTGGAGAGAGAGAGAGAGAGAGAGAGAGAGAGAGAGAGAGAGAGAGAGAGAGAGAGAGAGAGAGAGAGAGAGAGAGAGAGATTGAATTTGATTTGATTTGCTTTGGTTTGATCAATTTATGACGCCCAATGAGCGGCAGACAAGTACAAAATTAATGAAATACAATATAGTGGAAACATAAGGTAGGGTTTCTTGTTATACATAGACAAAATAGTATTAAATCAGGTGCACATTGTTACATGGGAGACAATAGGTATCATCCGCTAACACACACACACACACACACACACACACACACACACACACACACACACACACACACACACACACACACACACACACACACACAAAGAAATAAAGAAACAATACATTCAGTATCCACCAAAGTGTTGATATTGTACAAGAATTTCATGGACAGTGTTTTCCTTTAACAGATGTTTGCAAAGAGTAATTAAGTGTTGGTCCTGCAGAGAGAGAAAGAGAAACAGACAGACATACTTAACTATTGTAACATCCACAATGAAAATGAAATAAGATAAATAAAGGCAAAACTCATTTTCTGACTTTTTTCTCTTTTACACTGCATGATTTTTCATCTAAGTGTGTGACTTTTTTGTAATTCTAGAAAGAAAAATAAATGAAAAAAAAAAATAGAAATGAGATTAGAAAACGAAGCTAAATGTTTGGTCCTTGGCAAGAATGATATTTGACACTATTATTGTTATTATTATTATTATTATTATTATTATTATTATTATTATTATTATTATTATTATTATTATTATTATTATCATTATTATTATTTCCTTTCATCATTCGTTTCTCGTACAGGGACTTATAAGAAAGAGAGAGAGAGAGAGAGAGAGAGAGAGAGAGAGAGAGAGAGAGAGAGAGAGAGAGAGAGAGAGAGAGAGAGAGAACACGGTACATACCTCATTCATACACATACACATGGTAGTGAATTGAAACATAGTACCTTATTCATACAGATGCTCATAATATTTAATTCATACACAAAAATGCAACATTGAATTAAAACTACTGTACTTTCCATCACACACTGCTTCCCGCCCAAACACTTTTATTTCCTGTCCTGTCTGGTGCCACCGTGAGAGAGAGAGAGAGAGAGAGAGAGAGAGAGAGAGAGAGAGAGAGAGAGAGAGAGAGAGAGAGAGAGAGAGAGAGAGAGAGAGAGAGAGAGAGAGAGAGAACAAAAATAACACAATACCTCAATCGTACACACAACTACACCTGTAAATTAAAACGACTTTCCCTCACATTACTTCCCCCATGCACTATTTCCTGTCATGTGTGGTCCAAACGAGAGAGAGAGAGAGAGAGAGAGAGAGAGAGAGAGAGAGAGAGAGAGAGAGAGAGAGAGAGAGAGAGAGAGAGAGAGAGAGAGAGAGAGATAACCCACTCATTTCAAGGCACTTATCCTCCAATATTGAATGATCTTTTTCCACCTCTCTTTAGAAACTGGGAATCTCAATGGAACTTTTTCTTTATTTTTTTATTTTGTATCCCTTGGCCGGTCTTAAATAAAAAAAAAATAAATAGAAATAAAATAAAATACATACAAGTACACTGGTGAACTAAAACTCCTTCCCATCACACAGTCTTGAGAGAGAGAGAGAGAGAGAGAGAGAGAGAGAGAGAGAGAGAGAGAGAGAGAGAGAGAGAGAGAGAGAGAGAGCGTTTCTGACTGTTTGGAGACCAGCACCTGAATTTTTTTTCTTTTAATTTGGCTGTCTTTTGCTGGTGCTTCTCATAAAAAAAGAAATAAAAAAAAAATAAATAAAAACACCATCTCCTGTGTTGATTCAAGGCGCCAAGTCCTCACGGCGACCCAGAACACGTGTTAGTGAAGCCACCACAAGTCATCATATCCAGGGCTTTTATTTAGACTCATCCTTTCTGTCCTTTCTTTATCCTGGCGAGTGGTTTGACTTCTTCTGCGCGTGTGTCCCCCTGTGCGGTGAAATAACACAGGGAAAGGGAGAGAAAGGATGGAAGAATTGGAGAGATATGATAAGGAATAAGAGGAAAGAACAGAGAGGAAGGTGGGAGTAGAGACGAAAGGGTTGCCAAGAAAAGCATGGAGGGAAAGATGAGACAAAGAGATGATAAGAAATAACAGGAAATTATTGCAAGAAAGGTAGGAGAAAAGGAGATAGAATTGATAAGACATAGCAGAAGAAAGGGGATAGAAAAGATGGGGAAAAGTGGAGGAAGGGATGATAAGGAATAAGAGAAAAGTGTTGTGATGAAAGTGGGAGAAGAGAGAGAAGATGATTGTCAACAGGATAAGAAAATGGGATAAGTGAAGAGAGTCATGGGAGAGAAATAAAACAAGAGGGAATTAAGGAAATGGCGGTGAAAGAAGAGGCGAAAGAAGAAAAAAATAATAAGAGAAAGAAGTGACAAAACAAGTTAGCCAGATAAAATAATATTAAGAAAAAAGTTTATAAGAAGATACCTAGAGCTAAAAGTAGAAAAAAAAAAAAAGATGAAAAGGAGAACACAAGGAGGAGGAGGAGGAGGAGGAAAAGGAGAAGGAGGATAAGGAGGAGGAGGAGAAGGAGGACGATAAGTAGGATGCATTGTAATCAGACAGACTTAAAACGACGTAAGGGTCCATTACTGTTACTTGCCCTTTGTACTACTGGGCTTGTAAAACACAGATAACAGGGAGGAGAGTGTACAGGAGGAGGAGGAGGAGGAGGAGGAGGAGGAGGAGGGCTGTGTGGAGGATGAAAAGGAGGACCAAGAAGTAGATGAGGTAAAAAGTTTGTCTGAGAATCATGACACGTGTGTGGAGAGAGAGAGAGAGAGAGAGAGAGAGAGAGAGAGAGAGAGAGAGAGAGAGAGAGAGAGAGAGAGAGAGAGAGAGAGAGAGAGATTGTTGGAGATAGGAGCGACCGACACACACACACACACACACACACACACACACACACACACACACACACACACACACACACACACACACACACACACACACACACACACCAAACTGACTTATTAAAAAGAAGTAAAACAAACAAACAAGACAAAGTAAACAAACAAACAAACAAACAAGCAAACAAGGCAGTTACAGTGCAGTATATAGAAGTGTACCTCTCACCACCACCACCACCACCACCAGCACAATAACTAAAGCACTTTATTACCCCTCCTGCCTTATCACCCTGTAAAGCCTTCCACGCCCCTTATTACTGCCGTAAGTCGTGGTGGCGCGCTACACCACCACCACCACCACCACCACCACCAAGCAGACATTCAGTATACGTGGAAGCTCTTAATCTTTCCTAACTCCTGAGGGTTGACGGCCTAGAGAGAGAGAGAGAGAGAGAGAGAGAGAGAGAGAGAGAGAGAGAGAGAGAGAGAGAGAGAGAGAGAATCTCTCTCTCTAAGCTCCAAGGCAACATTTAAGGATTGAATGAAGGAACGCAGGAAGAATAAGAATGAATAAAAAGAAAGAAAGGATAGTGAAGAAAGAAAAGAAGATTGGAGAAAAAAAGATAGACGAGAGAGAGAGAGAGAGAGAGAGAGAGAGAGAGAGAGAGAGAGAGAGAGAGAGAGAGAGAGAGACGAGGCATTATATTATAGGTGACCTCTCGTGTGGTGAGCCTCTCAAGATATCTCCCCTTAATGAAACCTTTTTTTTGAGACAGTGGCTGAGAAGGAGGAGGAGGAGGAGGAGGAGGAGGAGGAGGAAGAAGAAGACTCGTAATTAGGTTAGAAGCTGTTTTGTAAGGTTGACGCCCCACCCTTTTTCTTCTTCCTCCATGTTTTTTCCCCCGTTTTCCTGCCCTATCAACTTGAGATTCATTGGTTCTCTCGTTCATAAGAATGTTCCTTTCTGTGTCCTTTTTTTGTGTCTCCTTTTCACTTTTCATCGTGTTTTCCTTCATGTATTTGTTAATCCCTTTCCGTCTCTCCTTTCCTTTCTTGTTTAACTTTTTATGTACATCCTTTCATATATATATATATATATATATATATATATATATATATATATATATATATATATATATATATATATATATATATATATATATATATCCAGTTACTAATCTGTATAAAATTTATTGTAAACTGCTGTGTGAATGTAGAATCACAATAGAGCATTAAAAAAAGGTTCACTGGTTCATTATTTAAGTGCTTCGAGCGGGTTATGTGAAGCCTCGACTCGTGACCCGAAACTCCACACACTCACTTCACCGTCTATTCAGTCAGGCCACGGCCCTCGCTAGACACTGCAGCCTGTACCGTCTTGACCTGCTTTATTGTATGGCCTGCCGCCGTCCCTCCTGCCTTGTCCTGCCTCGCTGCCAGATGTGTGAGGTGAGAGAAGTAAAGTTTATAATTCTTCTGTCCTTCTTCCACCTTGCTCAGTGTTTTCCCACTCACTACTGCAAGCTAATGGTGACCCAGATGTGCCGGTAAGATATAAATAGAAACCTTTCGTTTCCTCTGAGAAGTCTTGTTTTACTCGTAATTTGTTTTTCATTCTACATTACCAATTAAGCTGATTTGAATCTACAGGTGCGAGATAGAAAATGTTTCTTTCGTGTTTTGATTGACTGTTTTCACCTCTACAAGTGTTATTCCTTCTCCATTACCAATTATATGCGCAGTTTTTTTTATTGTATTTATTTTTTATGTAAGGTAATTTGAATCTACATGCGCGAGATAAGAGATAAAAACTTTCCTTTTTGCTCTTATTATAGGTTTTTAAGACAGTTTGTGTGTGTGTTGCCGCTCCCGTCTCCCACAAGTCTCTTTCGTTTGTATGCTTTGAAAAATTGTGTTTTGATAGACTGTTCCACCTCGTTTTGTGTTATTCTTTTAACAACACCAGTTATAATGTGAAGCGATGCTAGTCCACGCTGCCAGATGTGCGGGGTAAGGGATGTAACACACTTAGCGTTCGAGTATATGCTCTGAGAAATCGTGTTCTGATTGGCTGTTCAACTCTTCAGTTATATGAGTAAAGATTTTTTTTTTATGTAAGGTAATGGTTCGCTACGTATGAGAGATAAGATATTCACTTTCTTTCGTTTGTATGGTCTGAAAAATCGTGTTTTGATTGACAGTTTTACCACTCCAGATATTGTTCTTTCTACACTACCAATTATATGAGCTGATATTTTTATGTAAGCTAATGGTTTTCTATATGTGCAAGACAGAGATACAAACCTGCCAGCCCTCGCTTATATGCTCTGAAAAATCGTGTTTTGATTGGCTATTCCACCTCTTCCATTGTTATTCCTCTAATAGCAGCAATTATAATGTAAGGTAATGGTGATTCACGGTGTCAGATGTGCAGGTAAGATATATATATATATAAACCTCTAGGCCCTCGTTTGTCTACTTAGAAAAAAAGAAATATATACATGTTTTGATTAACATCTCAACCTCTCCCAGTGTTTTTTTCCTCTTGTTGCTAGTTGTCGTGCAGTGTAAAGGTAATCCAAGCTTCCAGGTGTGCGAGGTGAGAGATGTGCGTAATTCTGGCTTTCGTTTGTGTGCTCAGAAAATAGTGTTTTGATTGGCAGCTCCACATCACCCTGTTTTTTCCTCCCACCAGTTACGTAAGGAAGTGATGATCCAAGGAATTTTGTCGTCGTTTCGTCTGTCTTGAAAAATCGTGTTTTGATTGACTACTCTACCTTGCCTTAGGCTTTTCCTTCTACTGTCAGTTATTTAAGGTAGTGATAATCTAAAGTATTTTCGTCTTATGTTGTCTGTCATGGATATTCGTGTTTTTTTTATGTAGGAAGGGACTCACGCAACATAAGGCTATAAAAAAATGTTCATTAAAGGTACGTGGCCAGAGTGGTCACAAAAGCTATCCATATCTCGATGTCTTAAAACCTTCTCGAGACAGTTCAAATCGAGGACAGAAGGAAATACAGAAGCAGGCAGGGAGTTTCAGAGTTTACCGGTAAAATGAATGGAAGTTTGAGAATACTGGTTAGCTTGGATAGATCTGCCCTCGTGTCCAATATCTAGTGTCCCTTTCCTCCCACACTGCCAATTATGTTTGTTGGGTTGTGTTTCACTGCGTAAACCTTTTGTCTTCCCCTCATATACTGCGGACGATCGTGTTTCTTTAATGCTTTTTATTTTCATTCTTTTCCTTTTTTTTTTTTGTATTGTTAGTCACTCTGTATTAATTCTAGACTTTATTCAGAATGGTAGATTGCCTCTCGTTATTAGTTGTTTAGTCGTGAGTGGTGAATTTTTTTTTTCAGCTTTATCATAGTGGTCTGGTTTGCGCTCTATTTTTCTCGTCGGTATTCCAATATTCCAGTCTTATGCCTGTCATATTCCAGTCGTGTTCCAGTTATTTTCCAGTCGTGTTCCAGTCATATTCCAGTCGTGTACCGGTCGTGTTCCAGTCATGTTCCAGTCGTGTTCCAGTCATATTCCAGTCATATTCCACTCGTGTTCCAGTCGTGTTCCAGTCGTTTCAGTCGTGTTCCAGTCGTGTACCGGTCGTGTTCCAGTCATATTCCAGTCGTTTTCCAGTCATGTTCCAGTCGTGTTCCAGTCGTGTTCCAGTACTTCCAGTCATTTCAGTCGTGTTCCAGTCATAATCCAGTCGTTCCAGTCATTTCAGTCGTGTTCAAGTCATTTCAGTCGTGTTCAAGTCATATTCCAGTCGTGTTCCAGCCATATTCCAGTCGTGTTCCAGTCATATTTCAGTCGTGTTCCAGTCATATTCCATTTGTATTCCAGTCGTGTTCCAGTCGCATTCCAGTAGTGTTCCAGTTGTTCCAGTCATATTCCAGTCGCTTTCCAGTCATATTCCTGTCATGTTCCAGTCATATTCCTGTCATGTTCCAGTCATATTCCTGTCGTGTTCCAGTCCTATTCCTGTCGTGTTCCAGTCATATTCCTGTCGTGTTCCAGTCATATTCCTGTCGTGTTCCAGTCATATTCCTGTAGTATTCCAGTCATATTCCTGTCGTGTTCCAGTCACATTCCAGTCGTGTTCGTCATATTCCAGTTGTGTTCCATTTGTATTCCATTCGTATTCCAGCCGTTGTTCCAGTCATGTTCCAGTCGTATTCCAGGTAGCCTTAAGATAACATTGATTTAGAAACCTGCTGTAATGTTGCCTCAGAAGCCAGGTGTGTTGTGTCAGGTTGTATTGTGTCAGGATGTGTCATTAGGTGTGCATTGGGTCAGACTATTTCCATTTTCTTCTTTTCCCCCGTTTTTTTCCTTTTTATGATGGGTAACTTGGCTAATTTAACTCTCAAGGGAACCTGGTACGCTATTTTTATCTTTTTCCTTCTTTTGTTTTTTTGTTCGCTCTTTTAATCGTAGTAGTGCTCTTTTCTTTTTCTTTCCTTTTTTTATACGCGAGTCCCTCCTCAGCGAGATGTATTTCTTTGTATTCTCGTTTTCTGTGTTGCTTTAATTGTCCTCGGGAGGTTTGTGCAGAAAAAGTGTCCTTGCTATATTGTTTTTTATTATCTCTGCTTTTGAATGGGA
The DNA here is from genome assembly GCF_035594125.1 of Scylla paramamosain. NCBI lineage: Eukaryota > Metazoa > Arthropoda > Malacostraca > Decapoda > Portunidae > Scylla > Scylla paramamosain. Next base: position 19,738,310 of record NC_087172.1, read on the forward strand.
AACTGCTCCCCCCACTCTCTCTCTCTCTCTCTCTCTCTCTCTCTCTCTCTCTCTCTCTCTCTCTCTCTCTCTCTCTCTCTCTCTCTCTCTCTCTCTCTCTCTCTCTCTCTCTCTCTCTCTCTCTCTCACTGAATGTCCTGGCTAAGCTTCCCTGCCCTGATGGCACTCAACATATAAGATACGCGGACGACGTAGTCTTACAAACCACCGGCAAGAACTCCATCAACACTATGCAAGAATCACTGGATCTTCTAACAACTAAGTACATCCCTTTCCAAGACGAAAGCAGTGGCGAAGACCCGCCACACTTCACTTCACTCCAACTCCAGGGTGAAGGGCTACCCATCGCTATCTCGGCGTTGTCGTGGCCAGGAACGGTAGCAGCAAGGCCGAGGTGCAGCACCTAAGGGAGAAGTGTCGCGCCCGTAACAGAGTCATCAGGGCGTTGTCGTGGCGAGGCATGGGGGTGTCAGGTGCAGTGCTCCTCTGCGCCTACAGTGGCCTACAAGGCCCTAATCAATTATGCCAGCCCAGTTCTCATCACCATGACAAGCGGCGACACCAAAGCCCTGGAGACCATACAAAATGACGCCCTGAAGACAGTCCTTGTCGATCCCAAGTGCACGAAAACAAAAAAATATGAGCTGAAACACACATGCCAACTCTGGCAGAGCGAGTCAAATATATGGTGGCAACACGCACCATTAAAACAACCATGACGAGTGACCATCTTGATCATGGCCTCACAACCCTCCATCGCCACGAAGCAGGGCAGACAGGACAAGAGGAGTGGGTCACCCAAGCAACAAGCAGCCTCTGCGACCTTGACATCGCCTGGGAGGAATTGACCGCAGCCGTCACACCTGGTGCAGGCTGGGCCACTGCACCCCGCCATGGAAGCCCCACCCCTTGAAAGCCTCGATGCATCCTCCAAGACACAGGCAGCAGGACAGCTTGACGGCTGAGCTGCGACAACAAGGCCTTTAGACCATCCATGACACCTGGGACCGACAACCAGTCGAGTATTACACTGACGGCTCGGCAAACCAGCGTGAGGGACGACGGTGCGGGGCGGCGATTATGTGCTTAGCCAAGGGGAGGGACCGCTTCCCCACTACCGCTGCCACCACAATGGGAAACTGCTCCCGTATGCGTCGTCCACGCAAACCGACCTGGCTGCTATCTACATGGCCCTCCAGCAAGCCCATGCCTATCACTACCTTAATGTTCTCCATGGCAGCCATCCATTCCCTCCACACAAGACACACAGCCAGCACACACCTGACGCTCTTCATCCACGCGGCTGCCCGGGTCCAACAGGACATGGGGAGAACTGTCACTGAAATGGATTCCCTAACTTGTGGGCATAGCGGAACGTCAGGGCTGACACACTAGCCAAGCAGGGACACAGGAGCCAGTTGTGGGTCTTGTCATCCCGTGAACCCTGCAGCAATTCAAGCGCTCCGCCATCAGGCGGAGGTGAGCAGGCAAGAGGGGGTGCAGGCAGGCCAGCAAGTCTCAGTGTCAGCACCCAATGGCTTGGTGAGGTGACAGCGGCTACCAACCACCTGCCTCGCCAGCCAATGTCAAGGCGGTGCGGTGGTGAGGTCACGTATGCGCCTGGGCTGCCCGTATGCGTGGGGAATCGGCATCGCCACAACAAACGAACAGCGACAGTGCCGCCTTTGCGGTGCAAGAGACCAGCACAAACTAGAAATTACCTGCGCGATTGCGTGCGAGTACGTCGCCTGCGGGAACAGTGTCCAGTGCATACACCTACACTCTCACACCCCAAACTACACACTCCTCCCCAAACTCGTGTACGCCTCCCCAGCGTGGTCCTCCTCCCTCACACACACTCAACAGCTACAGCTAGAGAGTGTGCAGAAAAGGGCGTGCAGGGTCATCCTTGGCCCTGCATACACCACCTATGAAGAAGCCCTGACCACCCTGAGTCTGTCCAGAATATCCACCAGGCACCGAGAGGCTCTGGAGAAGTTTGGGAAGGGACTACTGCATCATCCGCGTCTCAGAAACATGCTGCCGCCCGACGCGCCTCGCCCGGTCCGTGCCACCAGACACCACAACAAAATAACGCCCCTGAAGGCGCCGCGCACGGACCGGTACAGACTCAGTGCGATTCCCACCATGGTGCGAGCCATCAATCAATAGTATTTCCCTCCTAGATTAGACTTACCTTTAGGATTAATGTTAAGTTTTTCTCCATCCCCTATGTACATTTTCAGTTTGTCAACTGCCTAAATAATAAACCGTTTATTATTGTTATTATTATTTTTACCTTGCCATACATTTCACAAAACATTCTACACGAAACACTCATTGACCATCCACAATTCTGTACCACGAACTTTTAAGTTGCTATGCAGACTGTATATGTATAATTCGTTTTTTTTACCATGTGATAAGACGGCCATGGTTGATACGTCTTTTCACAATTGCTATACTTGTATTTTGATTTATAAAGCACTTGTGAATAAAAGTTTGAATCTCTCTCTCTCTCTCTCTCTCTCTCTCTCTCTCTCTCTCTCTCTCTCTCTCTCTCTCTCTCTCTCTCTCTCTCTCTCTCTCTCTCTCTCTCTCTCTCTCCCCCCCCTTATGCATCGTTTTCCTCCCTCTTTGTCTGTCTGTCTGTCTGTCTGTCTGTCTGTCTGTCTGTCTGTCTGTCTGTCTGTCTGTCTGTCTGCCCGTCTGTTCGTATGTCTATGCAGGTATGTACATGTAAGTATGAATGTATGTATGTACGAGTATGTATATCTTGTCTGACGTTTTTCCTCTCTTTTTTTCCGGCCACATGATACTTTCGAGTACACACACACACACACACACACACACACACACACACACACACACACACACACGTCGGATATGTTAAGCTTTGTGTCATTCCCAAGCCTCTCTCTCTCTCTCTCTCTCTCTCTCTCTCTCTCTCTCTCTCTCTCTCTCTCTCTCTCTCTCTCTCTCTCTCTCTCTCTCTCTCTCTCTCTCTCTCTCTCTCTCTCTCTCTCTCTCTCTCAAATCGATGAAAAAACGAGTGAGTGACTTTACTAACACTTCATGGAAATAAAAAGTATAAAAGTATTAAAAAAGAAAAGAAAAAATCCATACCAATAAATTTTCCCTTACATTTTTTCCTCCTGTGTTTGATTTTCAGGAAACTTTCATTGCGAGTGTTTTTTTTTTTACCTTTTCTGGATCTGATTGATTGAATTTCCTGATTTGCATGGCGGAGGAAACTTCTCTATTTCCTCCTCCCTTGGGTTTTGTTTCCTCTTTAACGTGAGGGATGGAGAGAGGGAAAAGGTGGGTGAGGGGAAAAAGAGGGAGAGAGAGAGAGAGAGAGAGAGAGAGAGAGAGAGAGAGAGAGAGAGAGAGAGAGAGAGAGAGAGAGAGAGAGAGAGAAAGCCACATTAATTTGCCTCCCCTAATTCTCTGCGATGATTTATTAAAATTCTCTGTGGGAATATTAACTTAAACGTCGCTCGGGGAACAATTAGTCTTGTTTAGCATAATTAATTTAGTCATGTTTATGTGTGTGTTTGTGATTTGTTTATTTATTTATTTATTCAGTTACTTAATTATTTTATTCATTCATTAATTCTTTGATGGAGGAAGTGTACTGTAAATGAAATGTTACGATTGTTTGTTTATTTTATTTATGTATTTATTTATCTATCTTTCTGCTATGTATATATCAATCTTTATATCTATCTAGCTGTCTATCTAGCTGTCTATCTGTCTGTATCTATATCTATACATCTCTCTATCTATACGTCTGTCTATCTGTATATATTTTTGTGTTATAAGAAGTAGAATGATTATTATATCTACTTATTTATCTATCTGTATTTACTTTTTGTTTACGGGAATTTTATGTATAGAGTAAAACAATTATAATCTATATTTATTTATTTATTTATCTAATTAACTATTTATGTATGTCTATCTTCTTATCCGTTTATTTATTTTGTTGTTGGGAATTTTATGTACGAAATGTAACTTATTATTTATGTTTGTGTCTGTGTTTACTTACGTATTATGTATCCTTTCAGTGCTTAGGAGTGAGTCACAAGATCCTCGGAAGCTGTCTTACCTTCAGTTTTCCTCTTGATGGTAAAGGTAAGGTAGGGGAAGATTAAGTGCTGGTGTAGGTGGTGGAGGAGGAAGAGGAGGAGGAGGTGTTGGTGGTGGTGGTGGGGTATTGTGGAAGAGAAGGAGGAGGAGAATGTGATGGTGATTGTGGAGGAAAGGATGGCGTTGGAGGTGGAGGAATACAAAGGAAATCCTAACAATAACAGACCTTGAGGTCCTTACAAGGCTGTTTGGCTAACTATTCTACTCTGACTATTAGTGGGAAAGACAGGATAACACAGGAGAAGGCTCCTTCCCAACCCAACATGCTCCATGTTTAGAAAAACAACTTGGAATTTGAGAGGAAAGTAAGAGAGATGAGGTCTACTTCTACAATCTACATACAATTCTAACATTTGTGTCATTTGATGAGGCGCTTCCTCTTTAAAGTTTTGATTCACTGGGATACATTTAACTAGATGACTATAGTGATGGGAGAGTTGCTCTGCAAGGGCTCGATTCCTTTTACCATTACTGTGATGGGGTCAGCAATAAGTCGCCGAGGAACAAGCCATCGCCAAGGTCCCTTTAATCTTTAATCTTTGTTACATAATAATTGTTTTCCTTCCTTGGTGAAACATAATCTCATCAGATGACAGACAGTACAGAGTGAACGTGTTAGTTATTCACACATGAACAATGACAACCGGGGATTAGTCTCTAGATGCTTGTCAAGACGGGTTTTAAATTAATCCACAGTTTTTGAGGTAATGACACGATGGAAAACAATTCCAGATATTTATGACGCGATTAAAGAAAATGTGTTTGGCTTCATTTGTTTAAAATCGCTTACCTTTTAATTTGAAGCCATTGTTTCTTGTAACATTAGACTGGTTGAGTGTTAGGAAGAGTTCAGGACTCATATTTGTGAAACCCTTAACAATATTGTAAAGTAATACCAGGTCCCCTCTTGGTCTGCGCTTTGATAAGGAGAACAGAGTTAGTTCCTGAAGGCGTTCCTCGCAGGGTTTGTTGCGAAGAATTGGAAAAATTTTTGTTACTCTGTTGTATTTTTTCCAATATCCTTTTTGTAGTAGGGTGACCAAAACTATACGTTGTATTCCAGATGAGGACGTATGAGTGAGTTGTACAAAGCTAAAGTGATTTTCTCATATTTGAAGGTAAAAAATCTTCCTATGAAGCCTATTAATTTATTGGCAATTTTAGCGACTTCAGTGCAAAAATGTTTGCTTGGTTTTTAAGGTTTGTTGACACTTACACTCGCAGATCTTTTTTAGCATCCACACTGTTGATGGGAGTGATGCCCATTTTATATTTATCTTGCGGGTTGTTATTTTCGATGTGTAATACGTGGCGTTTATCAAAATTAAAGTTCATAAGCCACTTATGAGATCATTCAGTGAGTGTCTGTCATTTTGCAAAAAAAATTCACGTTGGTTTGGTGAGTCAGCCTTGTCAGCAATCTTTGTGTCATCTGCGAATTTTGACACTTTACTTGTGATCCCTTCGTCAGTGTCACTGATGTACGAGTATATTGTGAAGAGGATCGGCCCTAAGACTGATCCTTGAGGAACGTCACTACTCACACAGACCCAACTTGAAGAATTACCGTTAATTACTACTCGCTGTTTGCGGTGTGTCAACCAATCCTCTATTCACGCGGTGAGGTCACCTCATGTGCCGCGAGCTTTTACTCTGTGCAGGAGGCGCTTATCTTTATCAAATGCTTTCTGGAAATCAAAATAAACTATATCTATTGGCCTGGTATTATCGTACATATTACACACGTCGTGAAAAAAGCCCAGTAAATTCGTTAAACATGAACGTTTATTTCTAAATCCATGTTGAGTGGCCTTTATGATGTGGTTACTTTCCAGGAATTCTGCTGTTTTATCCCATATCATTGATTCCATAAGCTTACCCACAACAGATGTGAGACTTATGGGACGGTAATTATGAGGTTGAGATTTATCACCTTTTTTAAAGATAGGTGTAACATTAGCTAGTTTCCATTCATCTGGGTTTTGACGAGTGTTTAATGATTTGTTGAATAGTATTGGTAGAGGCTTAACAAGCTCGTTTTCAGCCACCTTCAAAATTCGCGGGGAAATTTTGTTTGGTCTTGGTCTTTTGTTTATTTTGATTTTATTAATCGCGTCTAAAATTTCTTTTTCCTGGAAAGTACAAATGGTCAACAATACATTGTTATTTAGGGTGTGAGTGGGTGGTAGATGTTCAGAATGTTTTTCTCCAGTGAATGTGGATGCAAAGTAGTCGTTTAAATCCTCAGCCATTTGGATCTCGTTGACAGTGTGTTTGCCATTTTTCAAGACAAAAGGGCCAGTTGTATAAGTTAGTACTACTACTTTCTAATGTAGCTGAAGAATTCCTTGGGATTTGTTTTAGATGGATTAGCAATGTGAAGTTAAAAAGCCTCTCTTATTGTCTCTTAAAAGTTTCTTACAATGACGCCGCAATCGATCTTGTTCTCCTTTGTCTTTGTTGTTTTTAACCAGTTTGTATTTGTGATATGCGCGTTTTTTGGACTGAGAAGCTGCTTTGATGACTGCGTTCCACTATCTGGATTCTTTGTTAACGATTATTCGCTTATATTTCAGTGGAACAGATTTTTCAAGAGCTTTGTTAAGTTTTGAAGTGAATGTTTTCCATGCTACGTTAATGTTAATACTTTCTAAGATTACACTCCAGTCACAGTTGGCCAGAATTTTTCTTAATTTGTTAAAATTTGTCCTTGAATACTCGGGTACCTTTTCTCTACTTTCTTTTACTGTACATTTATTGATATCAATACTGAACGTAATCCCGGTGGTCACTTGTGTTGAATACCGGTCCGTTTTTTAAATTACTAAAGAGGAGGAGAAGGAGGAGGAGGAGGAGGAAAGCCAAACAGCAACAGACCTTTTGGTCCTTGCAAGGCTGTTTGGTAACGACCTGTAACCAGCTACAGGGAAGAGAGACAGGACAGCACTGCAGAAGGCTCCTCCCCACCCACCACTCCCTCCAGCTTGCGCTGGCATGGAAATAGTTGGGAAAAGTGCCATGCAGTATGGAAAAACTGACAAGGAATTTCATAGGAAAGGATGAAAGGAAGTTCTGCTTTCATCCTAAGGTGAACTTTATACGCCTGTCTGAAAATTAAGAAAAAATATTAATAAAATCGGTTGTCTGTAAGTTTTACTAATAATTATTCGGACAAGAAGAGAGCTTGTTGGGGATTACCTTTTAAGTATTTGTCTATTTTATTTTTAAATGATTCAATATAATTACTGTTTACGATTTATGAATGAGGAGGAGGAGGAGGAGGAGGAGGAGGAGGAGGAGATGTTGGAAAGGCAGGAAGAAGAAGAGTATTCGGAGAAGAAAGAAGAATATTCGGAGAAGAAAGAAAGATGAGATGAATGTTACTCTGAGAAGAGAAGGAAGAAGAAAAAAAAACGAAAAGTTAAGAAACAAACTGGAATAGTATTTTTAGAAAGAGGGATTAGGAAGAAGAGGTGAAGGAGGAAGAGGAGGAGGAGTAGCACAAGCGAAACAGTAGATTGGGAGAGATAAAACAAGAGGAAATATCAATTTTTTTTTTTTTTTGAGGGGAGGACTACGTTAGTTGTTTGGGGGTCAGGGAGGAAGGGAGGAAAAGTAGAACAAGACGAGGGAAAGTAGTTGGAGGAAAAGAAAAGAATGAAAAGAAGAGACGAGGGTTGGTGAGGCTAATCAGTGTTAGTGGTTGTGTTGTTTCTCCTTTTACGCCTGAGAACAGAAAGGAAAGACGCGGTGAATGGAAAAAAATAGTTTTGGTGGCAATAATAGTAGTAGTGAGAGTAGTAGTATCAATGAATGTTGTTGTCATTGTTGCTGAGTATTTGCTGGAGAAAAAAGAAAGGAAAGGAAAGACGTGGTTCATGAAAAGAAATATTATTACTATTATTATTATTATTATTATTATTATTAGTAGTAGTAGTAGTAGTAGTAGTAGTAGTAGTAGTAGTGGTTGTTGTTGTTGTTGTTGTTGTTGTTGTTGTTGTTGTTGTTGTTGTTGTTGTTGTTGTTGTTGTTGTTGTTGTTGTTGTTGTTGTTGTTGTTGTTGTTGTTGTTGTTGTTGTTGTTGTTGTTGTTGTTGTTGTTGTTGTTGTTGTTGTTGTTGTTGTTGTTGTTGTTGTTGTTGTTGTTGTTGTTGTTGTTGTTGTTGTTGTTGTTGTTGTTGTTGTTGTTGTTGTTGTTGTTGTTGTTGTTGTTGTTGTTGTTGTAATAGAATAGTGTCATTTGCAGGGAGGAAAGAAAAGGAAACACATAGTTAATGAAAAAAAAAATTGTGGTAAAAGTAGTAGTAGTGGTAGTAGTAGTAGTAGTTGTTGTTTGTTGTTGTTGTTGTTGTTGCGGAAGATAGTATCATCAGTAGGAAGAGAAAGGTGAGGCGAGGCTTACTACAGGTGACTGATGGTGACAAAGAGGTGAGTGTCTCAGGTGTGCTAATTAACTCATTAACCTGTTACCTGTCCCTGCCCAGGTGCGCGTAACTCTAAATAGACTTATTTCTTTCTTTCTCATATTAATTTCATTTTTTTTCCTTTTCTCTTTTTTTTTTTTTTTACCGACCCGAGAGAGAGAGAGAGAGAGAGAGAGAGAGAGAGAGAGAGAGAGAGAGAGAGAGAGAGAGAGAGAGAGAGAGAGAGAGAGAGAGAGAGAGTCAGGCTTGTCTCTAGCTAAAATTTTCCCACAATTGGGAAACTTTCACACTACTTCAGACTTTTATTGTGTGTGTGTGTGTGTGTGTGTGTGTGTGTGTGTGTGTGTGTGTGTGTGTGTGTGTGTGTGTGTGTGTGTGTCTGTCTGTCTGTCTGTCTGTCTGTCTCGTTAAATTCTCATGCACGCTCTCTCTCTCTCTCTCTCTCTCTCTCTCTCTCTCTCTCTCTCTCTCTCTCTCTCTCTCTCTCTCTCTCTCTCAATACATTTAAAGGTATATGGCTATTTATAAGGGAAGAAAAAAAGTTTTTGCAGGTTAAAGGAGGTAGTGTGAGTATCCCCTATCTTAAAACCTAACCTTAAATATACACTATATAGTAAATGCACCAGCACTTGTCACTGTCGTGCACCACTCTGAGCCAGACTATGCGCGAACAATTTAAAGTTCTGAGCCCACACGCGGCAAGACTCAGGTCGTCAGGGCACATGTTTGAGGCTAGAAAATTGCTGCACAAGGCGCTGTGGACGAAGCTCAGCGGGTCGTTAATATAAACGTTGCACAGCAGCAGACCCAACACGCTGTCCTGTGGTACGCTGGCTGTAATATGCTTCGGGGACGAGTGCTGCCCGTTATGCACCATGTGCCGCTCCTGCAGATAGTCGCGTAGCAGCTCCAGCAGGGCCCCGTCTGCACCCGCGGCGCGCAGCCTCTCTAGTAGCGTGCCACTCGCGGTCGAAGGCGATGTCCAGCCCCAAAATAGCTCCAGTCGCTGGTCAGAAGCAAGTTGAGGTCCGCGTCCGAGCGTCCCTTCCTGAAATTCTCTACCGCTGATGAGGTGCTGGCTGTCCAGGTGGACGGTGAGACGCCTTGAAATGATGCCCTCCAGTACCTTGCCCGCCACAGACTAGACACAGTAGTTTGCTGCCTCAGACCTGCTGCCCTTATGCACAAGGACGACGAGGCTGGCCTTCCACAATCGTGGCCACATGTTGTGCCGCAGGATGGCCTTGAATATCCTGAATCTCTCTCTCTCTCTCTCTCTCTCTCTCTCTCTCTCTCTCTCTCTCTCTCTCTCTCTCTCTCTCTCTCTCTCTCTCTCTCTCTCTCTCTCTCTCTCTCTCTCTCTCTCTCTCTCTCATTTTTTGTCGCATCTCTCCACACACTCCACATCTTTTCAATTTCCCCTTCCTTTCTCCCTCCCCACTTCCACTCTCCTCGTTTCCCTCTCCCACTCCCCTCCTCTCCCGCTCCCCCTCTTCACCTCACGCGTCCCTCGGCACCATCTGACCTCCTTACCGCGGCGTGTTGAAACTTGTCAGATTCTCACCCATTCCATCATCATCGTCATGTTCCCTCCGTCATATCCGTGTCTCTTCCTTCGCCTCCCGTTTCTCCACTTCTTATCGTTCCTTGAAAATAAGTAAAATAAGTAAATCTTTCGTATTTATTTGATTTTTTCTTTTCTTTCATGTAATCTTTATCCTTTTCTTATTCTTGTTCTTGTTGTTAATCTACGTTATTTTTTTCCTTCTCCTCCCCCTTTTTAATTTTACTTCTGAAAATTATCTTTCTTATTTTTATTCTCGTCGTCCTCGTCCTCCTTGTCTTTCTTCTTCGTGTCCTTGTTCTTCCTCCTCCTTCTCCTCCTCCTTCTCCTCCTCCTCCTATTGCGCAATAAGCCGTATGAGGAACAACTGAAAGAACTAAACCTATTTAGTTTAACAAAGCGCAGGGTAAGGGGAGACCTAATTGAAGTGTTCAAAATTTTCAAAGGATATAGTAACATTGATGCACATAAATATTTTACCATTGACCATTCTAACCTAACAAGAAATAATGGATTCAAGATTATACCCAAACGTTTTAAATCCCATGAGGCCAAACATTTTTTTCTTTAATCGTATAGTAAATATATGGAATAAACTTCCTGCAGAAATTGTGAACAGCAATACTATTGAATCATTCAAAAATAAAATAGACAAATATTTAAAAGCAAATCTCCAACAAGCTCTCTTCTTGTCCGAATAATTACTAAATTCACTAATAAACTTACTTTACAGACACTAGTTTTATTATGAATTGCATTAACTTTCAGATAGGCGTATAGAGTTCACCATAGGGTGAATAGTAGAACTTCCTTTCATCCTTTTCTATGAAAATTCCATGTCAATTTTTCCATACTGCATGGTACTTGTCCCAACTATTTCCATGCCAGCGCAAGCTGGAGGCAGTGGTGGGTGGGGAGGAGCCTTCTGCTATGCTGTCCTGTCTCTCTTCCCTGTAGCTAGTCAGAAGTAGTTACCAAACAGCCTTGCAAGGACTAAAAGGTCTATTGCTGTTTGACTTTCATTTGTATTCCTTTGTATTCCTCCCCCTCCTCCTCCTCCTCCTCCTCCTCCTCCTCCTCCTCCTATGGGGGACTTTAATCTTCCAGTCACGAGGTGGGGTGAACCACTGACGGCTCACGCAGGCCAGCATCTCTACGGGAGTATCCTTGAAAGCTCCCTCCACCAGCACGTCATGCATCCGACGAGAGGTAACAATATCCTAGATATTGTTTTAACAACTGGTGAAGAGTCAGTAAAAGACCTAAAAATTGGACCAGAACTGAGTTCCAGCGATCATCGTAGCTTACTTTTCACCATAAATTTTGACAAAGCTAAAGTAAGCGAAAGTAAAGAAAAAGTGCCAGACTATCGGCGTGCTAACTTTGAGAGACTTCGCATGCAGCTTGCATCCATAGACTGGAATGAACTGCTGGAAACACCAGACATAAACAACACATGGGAAGTCTTTGCTAAAAAGTTAAATGAAACTACGTTTTTGTGTGTACCGCAACGAAACAGACGGAAGGTAAAAAACACCAAACCGAAATGGTGGAACAATGAAATTAGATGCTGCCTTCTGGCTAAGAAAAATGCGTACCACAAATACATACTAACACAAAATAATGATGATAAACTAGAGCATGACAGATTACGTAGAAAAACTAAAAAGCTGATCAAATGCAGCAAAAAATCTATCGAAGCTCAGATCGCGAACTCATGTAAAACGAACCCAAAAGAATTTTACAGTTATGTAAAAGCAAAAAGGGTCGTAACATCAACGATTGGTCCATTGATAACAGAAAATGGTAAACAAATAACAAGCGAAACAGACATGGCGAATACCCTGAACGAGTACTTCTCAACCGTCTTCACGACTGAGGATGTTCAGGGCAGTCTGCCGACCCCTCACGCCTCAGTCACGAGGCACCACGCTGCCAGACTTCACCATCACAGAAAGTGAAATCCTCTCAGTCACAAAGAGCATGAACGTAAACAAAACACCCGGGCCAGACAAGATATCACCCAGGCTTCTTAAAGAAGCAAGAAATGAGCTCGTGAAACCGCTTACAATTTTATTCAATAAAACTTTGCTAGCGGGTAAAGTTCCCCACGAATGGAAACTAGCAAATGTCACGCCAATCTTTAAAAAAGGAAATAAATCTCTCCCAGCCAATTACAGGCCGATCAGTCTCACTTCAGTAGTGTGTAAGCTGATGGAAACAATAATTAGAGATAAAATTGTTAAATATTTAGAAGAAAATAAAATCATAAAGGATTCGCAACACGGTTTCAGAACCAAGCGCTCCTGCTTAACAAACTTACTAGACTTCTTTTATGAAGTATTTAACTCGTATGACGAGACAAAAGCTGTTGATATTATCTACCTTGATTTCCAGAAAGCTTTCGACACTGTTCCCCATAAGAGACTCATCAGCAAAGTAAAAGCTCACGGCATTGCCGGAAACACCCTGAAATGGCTGAGAGACTGGCTCTCTGACAGAAAACAGCGTGTTGTAATAAATGGGAAAGAGTCAGAGTGGCATAAGGTAAATAGCGGCGTTCCTCAAGGCTCTGTATTAGGACCAGTACTCTTCATAATGTACATAAATGATATTGATGAAGGGATAAACTGCAAAATAAGTAAATTTGCAGACGACACCAAAATAACAAGTAGAGTTACGTCTGTGTCACAATGGCAGGAACTGCAGTGTGACCTCAATAAACTAACAAGCTGGGCAGAAAAATGGCAGATGAGATTCAATATAGAAAAGTGCAAAATTCTACATATCGGAAGCAATAATGTTCAGGCGAGATATGTAATGAATAACATGCCACTGTCAAGTGCTGATAAAGAAAAAGATCTTGGTGTCGTTGTGTCAAACGACCTAAAGCCGAGTCAACACTGCACAGAAACAGTAAAGACGGCAAATAAATTAGTAGGGTTCATTGGAAGAACCTTTGAATTTAAATCAGAAAAGGTTATACTTGCCTTATATAACTCACTGGTGCGCCCTCATCTAGAATACTGTGTACAGTTCTGGTCACCATACTACAAAAAAGACATTGAAAAAACTAGAAAAGATACAGCGCAGAGTCACAAAGATGATTCCAAGATTGCGCAATAAGCCGTATGAGGAACGACTGGAAGAACTAAACCTATTTAGTTTAACAAAGCGCAGGATAAGAGGAGACCTAATTGAAGTGTTCAAAATTTTCAAAGGATATAGTAACATTGATGCACATAATTATTTTACCATTGATCATTCTAACCTAACAAGAAATAATGGATTCAAGATTATACCCAAACGTTTTAAATCCCACGAGGCCAAACATTTCTTCTTTAATCGTATAGTAAATATATGGAATAAACTTCCTGCCGAAATTGTAAACAACAATACTATTGAATCATTCAAAAATAAAATAGACAAATATTTAAAAGCAAATCCCCAACAAGCTCTCTTCTTGTCCGAATAATTACTAAATTCACTATTTAAACTCTTATTCAACAGTTTTAATATAACTTGTATTAACTTTCAGATAGGCGTATAGAGTTCACCGTAGGGTGAATAGTAGAACTTCCTTTCATCCTTTCCTATGAAAATTTCCATGTCAGTTTTTCCATACTGCATGGTACTTTTCCCAACTATTTCCATGCCAGCGCAAGCTGGAGGGAGTGGTGGGTGGGGAGGAGCCTTCTGCTATGCTGTCCTGTCTCTCTTCACTGTAGCTAGTTAGAAGTAGTTACCAAACAGCCTTGCAAGGACCAAAAGGTTTGTTGCTGTTTGGCTTTCCTTTGTATTCCTTTGTATTCCTCCTCCTCCTCCTCCTCCTCCTCCTCCTCCTCCTCCTCCTCCTCCTCCTCCTCCTCCTCCACTACAGTCTAGAAACGATTGGCAATGCTGGGAAACTAAAAATGACTTTATAATAACTGACATAGAACGAATAACGTGCAGTGAATAAATAACACGCAGTTATAAAAAAAAATGTAGCGAATAGTAATAATTATCCATCACTGTTGCGCCGTCAAGGTTGAATTAATGGAGCACAGGTGAGCACAGGTGAGTACAGGTGTGTATATTACATTTGTTTGTAACGAGTGAACAATATGTCAGTGTTGCAGGGAAAAAATAGGGAAAAAGTGATATAACGAGGGATTTTTTGGTGTTGTGGTAATGCTGCCTAACGAAAATGATTTTATTTTTTCTTCTTTTTTCTTTCAGTGCTAAAATATATTTAAAAAAGGGTGAGGTATACGTGAGGATTTTTGTGACTTTTATTTGTGTTTCTGTGTCTGCATTTACATATTTAAGAGAATTCCATTTCAGTTCTTTGTCTTTTGAATTGAGAACACAAGACTGCCGGCTGTGTGTTCGTTCTATTTCATTACAAAACAACAGCACCGTGATAGTGAGATTTTACCTGGCTTCTGTTAATTACTTCATGGACACACCTGATGCAGTAGTAAATATAGAGAGAGAGCACATACACACACACACACACACACACACACACACACACACACACACACACACACACACACACACACACACACACACACACACACACACACACACGGTTTTGTCCTTCCATTATTTTTCGTTACTTTCTTTCCTTCCCTCGTCAAAATTTCCTTAACATCTTCAAAATCTTGTCTTTTGCAGCTACGTTTGGAATTTCTCTCTCTCTCTCTCTCTCTCTCTCTCTCTCTCTCTCTCTCTCTCTCTCTCTCTCTCTCTCTCTCTCTCTCTCTCTCTCTCTCTCTCTCTCATTTTGTTTGTTCATTTTATTATTGTTATTATTATTATTATTATTATTTATTATTATTATTATTGTTATTTATTGCTATTTTTTTTTTTTTTTTTTTTTGCAGACGTATGTGATTTACTGTTTGCTAATCTGTTTACCTCATGGACACTGTTTGCATGCGGGCGAGAGAACAAAGTTAGCTAGAGCCCAGGCCTTGCTGATGAGTGACAGGCCCACATTCTGAAACGCTCTGCTCTCCCACCACAACTGTTTTCAAAGGCCGCAGAGATGATTAGCCGAGTTCTCAAGAGTGTTTCTCCTGTTAATAACGAAGAAATCTTACTAATTTTTTTACTAGAACCGTAGAAACACATTTAGAAAACCGTGTAACTTCAAACACGGAGAGCCTTTTTGAAAGAAATGGAGGTGCGGCGCAAAAGTGTTTCATAGGATAGTCTGGTGAGGGACGTGTGCAGTAGGGAGGCGGAGAGACTGGCAGACTGAAGCATAGAAGTCTGGATAAACACTTCTGCGCCACACCTCCATTTATTTATTTTTCCTTGTGTAGGAAGGACACCGTCCAAGGGCAACAAGAATCCAATGAAAAAGAAGCCCTCTAAGATGCCGGTCCCCGAATAGGGTGCGAGGTGGTAGTCAAAAATTGAAGGATAAGTGTCTTAAAACCTCCCTCTTGAAGGAATTCAAGTCATAGGAAGGTGGAAATACAGAAGCAGGAAGGGGGTTCCATAGTTTACCAGAGAAAGGGATGGATGACTGAGAATACTGGTCAACTCTTGCATTAGAGAGGTGGACAGAATAAGGGTGAGAGAAAGAAGAGTCTTGTGCAGCGAGGCCGTGGGAGGAGGGGAGGCATGCAGTTAGCAAGATCAGAAGAGCAGTTAGCATGAAAATAGCTGTAGAAGATAGCAAGAGATGCAACATTGCGGCGATGAGAAAGAGGCTGAAGACAGTCAGTTACAGGAGAGGAGTTGATGAGACGAAAAGCTTTTGATTCAACCCTGTCTAGAAGAGCAGTATGAGTGGAATCCTCCCAGACATGTGAAGCATACTCCATACATAAGGCCCTTGTACAAAGTTAGCAACTGTGCGGGCGGGGGGGTGAGAAAAATTGGCGGAGACGTCTCAGAACACCTAACTTTATAGAAGCTGTTTTAGCTAAAGATAAGGTGTGAAATTTCCAGTTTAGATTATTAGAAAAGGCCAGACCGAGTATGTTCAATATCGAAGAGGGGGACAGTTGGGTGTCAGTGAAGAAGGGTGGATGATTGTCTGGAAGGTTGTGTCGAGTTGTTAGATAGAGAAATTGAATTTTTTGAGGCATTGAACAATACCAAGTTTGCTCTGCCCCAATCAGAAATTTTAGAGATCAGAAGTCATCCGTTCTGTGGCTTCCCTGCGTGATATGTTTACTTTCTGAAGGGTTGGACGTTTATGAAAAGACGTGGAAAAGTGCAGGGTGGTATCATCAGCGTAGGAGTGGATAGGACAAGAAGTTTAGTTTAGAAAATCATTGATGAATAATAGGAAGAGAGTGGGTGACAGGACAGAATCCTGAGGAACACCACTTTTGATAGATTTAGGAGAACAGTGACGGTCTACCACAGCAGCAATAGAACGGTCAGAAAGGAAACTTGAGATGAAGTTACAGAGAGAAGGATAGAAGCCGTAGGAGGGTGGTTTGGAAATCAAAGCTTTGTGCTAGACTCAATGAAA
>NC_087172.1:19759929-19787429 GCF_035594125.1 Scylla paramamosain
TCACAATGGCAGGAACTGCAGTGTGACCTCAGTAAACTAACAAGCCAGGCAGAAAAGTGGCAGATGAGATTCAATATACAAAAGTGTAAAATTCTACATATCGGAAGCAACAATGTTCAGGCGAGATATATAATAAATAACATGCCACTGTCAAGTGCTGATAAAGAAAAAGATCTTGATGTCGTTGTGTCAAACGACCTAAAGCCGAGTCAACACTGCACAGAAACAGTAAAGACGGCAAATAAATTAGTAGGGTTCAATGGAAGAACCTTTGAATATAAATCAGAAAATGATATATTTGTCTTATGTAACTCACTGGTGCCCTCATCTAGAATACTGTGCACAGTTCTGGTCACCATATTACAAAAAATACATTGAAAAACTAGAAAAAGATACAGCGCAGAGTCACAAGGATCATTCCAAGATTGTGTAATAAGCCGTAGGAAGAACGACTGGAAGAACTAAACCTGTTTAATTTAACAAAGCGCAGGATAAGAGGAGACTTAATTGTTCAAAAATTTTAAAGGATATAGTAACCTTGACGGAAATAAATATTTTACCAGTGATCATTATAACCTAACAAGAAATAATGGATTCAAGATTATACCCAAACGTTTTAAATCCCACGAGGCCAAACATTTTTTTCTTTACTCGTACAGTAAATATATGGAATAAGCTTCCTGCAGAAATCGTAAACAGCAATTCTATTGAATCGTTCAAAAATTAAATAGACAAATATTTAAAAGCAAATCCCCAGCAAGCTCTCTTCTTGTCCGAATAATTACTAAATTCACTAATAAACTCTTTTATTTTACAGACACAATCTTATAAATTGTACTGACTTTCAGATAGGCGTATAGAGTTCGCCGTAGGGTGAATAGTAGAACTTCCTTTCATCCTTTCCTATGAAATTTCCATGTCAGTTTTTCCATACTGCATGGTACTTGTCCCAACTATTTCCATGCCAGCGCAAGCTGGAGGGAGTGATGGGTGGGGAGGAGCCTTCTGCTATGCTGTCCTGTCTCTCTTCCCTGTAGCTAGTTAGAAGTAGTTACCAAACAGCCTTGCAAGGACCAAAAGATCTGTTGCTGTTTGGCTTTCCTTTGTATTCCTCCTCCTCCTCCTCCTCCTCCTGCACTACTCCTATTACTGCCACTCTATCTCTTTCCTTTCCTAGTCTCATCTCCTCCTCCTCCTCCTCCTCCTCCTCCTCCTCCTCCTCCTCCTCCTCCTCCTCCTCCTCCTCCTCCTCCTCCTCCTCCTCCTCCTCCTCCACCTACCTACCTACCTACCTACCTACCTACCTACCTACCTACCTCCTTCACCTCTTACTACAACTACAGTTCACATTCCCCTCCCCTCCTCCTCTTCCTCCTCCTCCTCTTCCACTCTTCTTCTTCGCGATTCTCCAATTACACCTACTTTCCCCTCCTCCTCTTCTTCCTCCTCTTCCTCTTCCTCCTCCTCCTCCCCACAGACAAGGTTGAGTGAGTTTCCACACATTGGGAGGAAGGAAGAGGAAAGAGGTAACGGGGAGGAAGGGATGGATGGGGTGGAAGGAGGGAGGGGGAGAGATAGAGAGGGAGAGAGGTGAAGGTTGAGGAAGGCAGCGACAAGGAAAGGAGGGGAAAGGAAGGGAATTGTGACGTAAGGGGAAGTGACGGGAGAAATAAAGGGAAAGAAAGGGAAAACAAATGTAAAGTAAGACAAAGGGGGGAAGGAAAAGGAAGGGAGGATAGATGCAGGAAGGGGAGGAAAGAGAAAGGAAGGGAAAGTGCAGGAAGGTTATGTGAAGGGAAATGAGAAGGAAAGGGGAGAAATAAGAAAACTCAGTGCAAAAAAGGTTTAGGAAATGAAATGAGGGTTAAGGGAAGGGAAGGAAAGGGAGGAAAATGCAGGAAGGGAAGGGAAGAGGAGAGGTGCAGAAAGTTTTAGTAATATTGAAATGAGATGAAGGGAAGGGAAGGAAACAAAGAGAAGAAATAAGATGAAGGGAAGGGGAGAGAAACGAGGTGAAGGGAAGGGAAATAAAGGCAAAGGGTTTAGAAAGGTTAAGCGATATTAAAATGAGGTGATGGGAAGGGAAGAGAAGAAGAGGAACGTGAAGGGGAGTTAGATAAAAGGAAACGAAGGGAAGAGAAGTAAAGCGAAGAAAAATGTAGAAAGGGAAGGGAAGAGAAGGGAGGAGAGGTGTAGAAATGTCAAGTAAAGGGACGTAAGCGGAAGGGAAGGGGCGGCGGGACAAGAACAAGCCCTCAAGTCCCATAGCAGCCCCGAATGAAAGCCGCCGCACACAAAACCACTCACCTGTTCATTACAAGCCTAACACTTCAAAAGAAAAAATCATAACCGTAGTAACTTCCTCACACTCTGTTCATTCTCTCTCTCTCTCTCTCTCTCTCTCTCTCTCTCTCTCTCTCTCTCTCTCTCTCTCTCTCTCTCTCTCTCTCTCTCTCTCTCTCTCTCTCCCGCCCCTCCCCCAGTATTCCTGCCTGTCAGTACTTAAGCCAAACTCTCTCCTCGTTCTGTCTGCCTACCTGACTCCTGGGAAAATACTTGACAATGTGGGAAAAAGGTAGAAGGAAAAATAGGGGAAGCTTACCGGAGAGAGAGAGAGAGAGAGAGAGAGAGAGAGAGAGAGAGAGAGAGAGAGAGAGAGAGAGAGAGAGAGAGAGAGAGAGAGAGAGAATGAAATAAGAGATACAAGTAAGAGAAGAAGTGACAAAAATGGAAGTAAGAAGAAAACAGCAACAGCTATAGGAATGAAAAAAAAAAAATGGAGAAAGGAAAAAGAACGTTTCAGAGAAAGAGAGAGAGATTTTCTTTCACCTATGACGCAGTTTTTACCCTTGAATTCTGTCTCGTCAATAAGGAGGAATAATAAAATCTGAAATATGAAAGTAGGACTCTTCGGGATAAACATTTAGTACAAGGTCTCTTATTTCCTGTCGTGATACATTTTATATTGGTGTGTATCTGAGTGGCGCGATAGAACAAGGTGAGGCCAGTGAGTGAGTGCGGCAGTAGGTCAGTCATTAAACTAGTCAGTCAGTTAATTAGTTGGTAAGCTAGTCAGTCGGTCGGTAGGTCAGTCGGTCGGTCAGTCGGTGAGCTAATCAGTCATTCAGTTGTTTTACCAGGTAGCCATTCAGTCAGTCAGTTAGTAGATCAGTTTGTAGGTCAGTTAGTAAGTCAGGTTGTCAGTCAGTCTGTCAGTCGGTAAGCTATAACCGGTTGTTTGTATCAGGTAGGTCAGTTGGTCGGTAGGTCAGGCAGCCAGTCAGTCAATCTGTCAGTAGGTCAATTTATAGGTGAGTCGGTAAGCTAGTCAGTCATTTGGTTTTGTCAGGTAGTCAGCCTGTCAGTCATTCAGTCGGTCTGTAGGTCAGTCAGTCAGTCAGCTAGTCAATCATTCAATTGTTTCGTCAGGTAGATGGTCAGTTAGGCAATTAGTCAACCAGTCAGTCGGTCTCTCACTCATCCATTCAGCCAGTTAATTTGTCATTTAGCCATAAGGTCAGTCGGTAAGCTAGCCAGTAATTCAAGTAGTTAATCAGTCATTCAGTCAAGGCACACTAATGAACCATAAGTCAGATAGCCAGTCAGTCAGCCAGTCAGTCAGTCAGTCAGCCAGCAGTCAGTTAACCAGTCAGTCAACCAATTATTTTATCAATTTACCGCACAATCAGTCAGCTTGGCGATCAGTTAGCTAGGCACTCAGCATCAATCACAACACACCAGAAGCAACACACACGACAGCACACGTCAACACTGTCTTGCCTGCGTCTGTGTTGCCATGGCTCGCTGGTAAAGTCCTTGAACTCTAGACAGTGCCACGTGTTCGAGCTTCCATTAACTTTGTTCTTGAGTTAATTCCCAGTAATATGTGCCAATAATTTATTAGAATCATTACCATAAGTATTGGATTTCTCCCATTCGTGTTACGAGTATTTGAGACTGGAAGGTAAAATTTAATTAAGGTTATATTCTCACACACTCTTCTGTTATTAGAGTTTTCAGTAATAAGAGAATATTCCTTGTAACTTGAGCTCCACTCGGTAGCACTATTGAATTTTTTTTTCCCATTTCATTGTCAGTTATGCTTTGTTTTCGGTTGATTCATTTTTTTTTATTCGGGTTGTGGTCAAGGGTAACAAAGCTTTATAAAAAGGCCTTTTGAACGTACCATTCCTTTCACTGTTATTTGGCACACCTGTCCTTAATTGCTAGCTACTTTGAGATATCCTTTCTTGTTCTACTGCCACTTCCAAACATTATACGGGTTAGAAATTGCAAAATCTACTTTTTGAATCGCCTCTTTTCTTGTTGATGTTCATAAAGATTTCATACATTACTCCTAGTGCTTTGAACTATTGCATGTCACGCTGAAAGGGTTAAAACACTCCAAAGTATGTGCAAGATTATATTGTCAGTGTTTTGTTACTTTTTGCTCATGTTAATTTAGTGTCTGTTGGTTTGTGTTATGTTCATTTGATCTATTACTCTATTTCTGTAATTCATTGTCTGTTACCGTTAATTGCCTGTAGATTTAGTGTGTTAGTCTGTTTTGTGTTAGTGGCTGTTACTGTTTCCTGTCAGTTCTGTGTCTGTTACTCTGTTTCCTGTCAATTCAGTGTCTGTTACTCTGTTTCCTGTTAATTCAGTGTCTTACTCTTATTTCCTTGTTAATTCAGTGTCTTGTCCACAGATCCCAGTTAATTTACTGTCTGTTACTCTTGTTTCCCTGTCAATTCTTTGTTTGTTAATCTCATACCACTATTAATTGCCCGTTACTCATAGGTTTCTGTCCATGTTGTCTTGCAGCTTGTCAATCTTACCTGTTAATTGTCAGTTAGTGAGGAAGTTCCCGGCTAACTTAATCAATACAGTCTGGTCTTCCCTTCCTGCGCCCATCTGTTGCTTGACACGCCACGCACTGCAGGAAATGTATGCACCGGGAGTCACGTTTGCAGATGTGGGAGGCAGGTGTGTGAAGGGACAGGTGTTACAGGCAGTGAGGCAGGTGTGAGAAACATTGACAGGTGTGGAAGGACAGGTGTGTTTGAGACGTTTAGACAGATGTGAAGGGACAGGTGTAGGGGGTAACATTAGTTTGATCTGCATGTGTGGTGCATATAAGCTAAAGCCCTCTTATTTCTGTGCCTGTCTTTTTACCTGTGTGATTTCTCTCTCTCTCTCTCTCTCTCTCTCTCTCTCTCTCTCTCTCTCTCTCTCTCTCTCTCTCTCTCTCTCTCTCTCTCTCATGTCACTTATCAATTTTTTTTTCTCATTTTCCCCTTTCATCATGGCATCTTTAATCCCTCAAAACCACCTTTATTTTCTGCTTTTATCCTCTCGTCTTTTCCCCTTCTCCTCTACTCTCTCTCTCTCTCTCTCTCTCTCTCTCTCTCTCTCTCTCTCTCTCTCTCTCTCTCTCTCTCTCTCTCTCTCTCTCTCTCTCTCTCTCTCTCTCTCTCTCTCTCTCTCTCTCTCTCTCGCCTCTTCTTCCTTCCCTTATCGCGTCCCTCCCACAAAGCCTTATCTTAGTAGTCTCGCTTCTTTGAAGGCGGCAGAGGGGACTTACACAGGAAGGTTTATCACTTGGGGAGCTGATGATGGACTGGAAGGCGAGTACTGAGCATATTCGGTTTTCTTTGATATTTTTTATTATCTGTGTGTCTTTGTGTATTCTTATTGTTATCTTTGTGTTTTCTTTATCGTTTATCTTTGTGGGTGTTCTTTATCGTTTGTCTTTCCGTGTATGGTTTGTGTATGGTTCACATCAGTAGTCCAGGCAGGGAAGTACAGGTGCTGGGTTCGTCAGAAGAGGGAACGCAAACACAAATGTAGGAAATGTGTAAATGGATATTTCTATAATGTACACGGTAGTTGCATACAAACCCATATACAATTCAGGGTTTAAGTTTACAGTATAGGACCATACACTAAAAACATAATAAACCGATTTTTAATTTTTTTCTTGGCTGGTCCCCTTCACACATTAAAAATACTAATAGCAAAAAGAGCACACACACACACACACACACACACACACACACACACACACACACACACACACACACACACACACACACACACACACCTATTATTGATTTTTCGCCGTTTTAACTTTTTTGCAGGCTTTTGAATGTGGGTTTATGATACCAGTTTGTTTTGCTCTTGGCTGGTCTCCCTGCAAAATTAATAAATAAATAAAGTAGCATTATAGTTAGATAAATAAATAAAAAATAAATAAATAAAAGATTGCCTAACTTTATGGAAAGGACGGTTGAGCTAAGCACCGTTCCACTGAAGTGAATCTGTCCCAGGGAACCAACACGGTGATGGAGGAGGAGAGAGGAGAGAGGCACAGGAGCTGCAGTAGTAATCTAGGTTGCCTGTGATCCGGCCTGGCGTGACGGTGGAACTGGAGCCTCGGGCCATATTCTGAAACACTTCTGCTGCACATCTACTACTTTCCTAAGGCTATATAGTTGATGTTACACGGGTTTTTAAGGGTATTTTTACGGTTCTACTGACATAGTAACAACATTTCTACATTATTAATAGGAGAAACACACTTGAGAATCCGGCTAATCATTTCTGTGGCCTTCGGAAATAGTGGTGAGTGGTGAGAGAGCAAAGCGTTTCAGAATACTGACCATTATCTGTATCCACTGTTCTAGTTGTTTTGAAGCAACTTTCTCCTTCCGCAGGTGTGTGGCCAGTGTGGAGAGTTTGCTGCAGGTATGTGTTGCGAGTTGGCGACTGTGTTTGAGTTTGGTGGTGTGTTGCATGGGCCTCGTGCTGCTCCCCACTTCTCACTCCTCGTCCTCGCCCTTGTCCTCCTGGTCATCGTCGCTGTTACAAGGCCCGCTGCTAAACTGGTGAGGGAAGATAAGGATGTTTGAGATTATGATAGATTCTAGTCTCTTGCCCCTCTCTACACACACACACACACACACACACACACACACACACACACACACACACAATATTGAAGGGAAACAGACGTTCTTAAATTAGATTATAAGGTATAATTAAATTTGAGTACTTCACTGAAATAGCCTCAGCCTCCCTCCCTCTCCCTCTTCTCTCTCTTCTCTTCTCTTCTCTTCTCTTCTTCTCTCTCTCTTATCCACCATTATCTTTTCCCATGATTTTCCTCCTCCTACTCCCTTCCCCCTCCTTCCTCACGGCATAACCTCTTTCTCCTCTTCCATGATCTTCTTTGGCATCCTTACGGCTCCAACTATTCATTATAAATAATATGAGGTGCTTCCCTTCCCTCCCTCCCTCCCTCCTCCTCTTCTTCCTCGTTTCCTTCTTTCTCTTCTTTCTATTCCTTCTCCTTGTACATCTTCCTTCTATTCCTTCTCTTTCCAATGTTTTCCTTATCTCTCTATCTTCTCCACATCTCCCCTTCCTCCTCCTCCAATTTTCCCCTTTCTCCTCGTCCTCTTCCTGTTTTTCACTCTTCCTTTACCTCTCTCCTCTTTTTCACATCTACGATCTTTCCTCCTTCTCCCTCTCCGGCGACTTACTGCTGACCTCGTCACAGTAATGGTAAAAGGAATCGAGTCCTTGCAGAGCAACTCACCCATCACTGTAGTCATTCAGTTAAATGTACCTCTGTGAATAAAAATTTTAAAGAAGAGGAAGCGCCTCATCAGATGACACAAATATTAGGATTGTGTGTAGATTGTATGTAGAAGAGGTAGATCTCATCTTTCTTATCTTCCTCTCAAATTCCATGTTTTTCTATACAAGGTATCATTTCCTTTTCCCTGCCAGCTTGGGTTGGAGAAAAGGGGGGGGGTGGGGAGGAGCCTTTTCCTGTGCTCCTCTCTCTCCCACTAATAGAATAGAATAGTTACCCAAACAGCCAAGTAAGGACCTTAGGATCTGTTGCTGTTTGAACTTCCTTTGTATTCCTTTGTATTCTTTCTCTTCCTCTCTCTCCTTCCTCATCCACGTGACTGGTTTGCCATCTTTTTTCCCTCCCTCTTTTCTTTCTCCTCCCCCTCTTCCTCCACGTGACAGGTGTGTTCAAAGGCGAAGACAGGTGAAGAAAACAAGTGTTGCGTGATTCTGAGTATAGGTTAATTTACTAGGCAAGGATAAACTTCCCTTTCTTTTCTCTAACTTTTCTATGTCACTCTGTCTTTTATTATTATTATCTTTTTATGATTTTTATTATCTTATTATTCATTACTTTATTTATTTATTATCTTTAATCATTTTTATTATCTTATTTCTTTCTCTTCTACCATCGACTTATTGGGGCCGGCTTAATTATTTTTCTATTTCTTCCTTTAATTGGGCTCATTAATCCAATTTTGAGCTCACTTTTTTCTTCTTTCCTCCTCCAATTTCACCACTACCGCCTTTCCTCCTCCTCTGCTTCGCCTCTTTCTCTGTTCTATTTATTGCTGTTCTTTCTCTTCATCTTACAGTGCTTTGTTTCTCTCAGAGTCTCTTTCTCCTTACAGAAATGCACGCTGGGAGAGAGAGAGAGAGAGAGAGAGAGAGAGAGAGAGAGAGAGAGAGAGAGAGAGAGAGAGAGAGAGAGAGAGAGAGAGAGAGAGAGAGAGAGAGAGAGAGAGAGAGAGAGAGAGAGAGAGAGAGCGCTTCGCGCCAAGGGTGTCCAAGGTGACCTGTTAATGCTGCTAGAAGATTACCTCCAGGGTAGGACCCTTCAGGTAGTAGTCAACGGGCAGTCATCAAGGCCTTCACCTGTCCGGGACTCAGTTCCTCAAGGCTCCGTCTTGGGCCCAGTCCTATGGAACATATACATCGACGACTTCCTCCGGCAGCTGTCATCTGTGGCAGCATACGCCGACGACTGCACACTCTCCCGCTCCTACTGCCGCCTCGACAGTCAGCGTGCCGTCACTGAGGTGAACAGGTAGCTCGGACTGGTGGAGCAGTGGGGAAAGATGTGGCAGGTTAACTTCTCTCCTGAGAAGACGCAGGCGATGGTCATCTCGCGGTCCCCAGGTGCTTCACACGCAGTCTCAGGACAGCTGCGTTTTGGAGGCAAGAGCCTGCCACTTCAGGATTACATCAAGATCCTGGGCGTGTCTGTGGACCGCGGCCTACGCTTCGATCACCACATCGCTGTCGTTGCCCGCCAGACCTCTCTCCGAGTCTCTGCCCTGCGCAGGATGGCGAATACCCTCGACCCACAGGGCATCCTCACGCTATACAGGGCACAGATACGCCCATGTATGGAGTACGGTGCCCTGTCCTGGATGTCGAGTGCCGCCACCCACATGCAGAGACTGGATGCTGTGCAGCGGCGAGCCCTGCGCTTGGTGGCCACCGATGAGGACCAACAGCACCCACCACCAGTAACGTCACTGGAGCATCGCCGGGACGTGTCGGCACTAGTGGTGTGCCACAAAACTCAGGTGCAGAGGGTCCCTCACCTTGACCCCCTGAGGCTGCTGCCACACCCAGTGCAGAGGTGCACCAGAGCTGCAGCCAGTAGCGACGAGCTAGTGAAGATGCCTCGATCTCGCTCTAGCCAACACCCGCGCACCTACTCAGCCAGGACTTCGCGGCTGTGGAACATGTTCACGCGGCCACGCCCCAAGTGCAGGACATGTCCACACACACCAGGTGAAGCTGGCAGCCCACAGCTGGGTAGCACGCAGCTTTCCCCACTGGCGCTTTAAATTTTTATTATTTTATTGTATTATTGTATTAGCATTATTATCTTTATGTTAAGTATGTATAGTGTTATTCCTGTAAATAATACTATCATAGGCTTTTAAATAATTCCATACTCAACATGGAATTTTAAGCCTTTCTGTAAATATTTGTTTAAAAGAGAGAGAGAGAGAGAGAGAGAGAGAGAGAGAGAGAGAGAGAGAGAGAGAGAGAGAGAGAGAGAGAGAGAGAGAGAGAGCGCTCGCGTATGTGCGTGTGTGCGCGCGTCTTGATGAGATGAAGAAGGTACTCGTAGTGGTGCGAGGGAGGGGAGGGAGGGGGGTGTTATTAAATACAGCATGGAGTGCTTGTTCTTCGAAAAGCTAATTGTAGTGGCGTTAATGTAGTTAGTGATCAAAGATGAGGAGACGACGAAGAGAAGGAAGGCAAAGGAGGAGGAGGAGGAGGAGGAGGAGGAGGATGCAAAGGCGAGGAGAACGAGGACGTCTACGGTAAGGAGGACGAGGATGCCGACGCCTAATAGAGGAAGGGATGCCGACGCCGAGGAGGACGAGGACACTGACGAGGACGACGAAACCGAGGAGGACGAGGAAGCGGAGGAGGAAGAGTACCCTGACAAGGGCGAGGGCACTGACAAGGACGCCCGGCAGGACAACAACGCTAATGAAAACGACGGCGGCGGGGTGGAAGAGGACGCCGACGAGGGAGGGGACACTGACGAGAACGTTGACAAGGACGAGGATACCGACGAGGGAGAAGAAACGACGACGAGGAGGAGGAGGTCGACACCGAGGAGGTGGAGGAGGAGGACTACGACGCGGAGGAGGTGGAGGAGGAGGACGACGCCGAGGAGGTGAAAGAGGAGGACGATGCCGACACCGAGGAGGTGAAAGAGGACGACGACGCTGACGCCGAGGGGGTGGACGACGCCGACGCCGAGGTGAAAGAGGAGGCCGAGGAGGTGAAAGAGGAGGAGGAGGACGCCGAGGAGGTGAAAGAGGAGGCCGACGCCGAAGAGGAGTAGGAGGACGCCGAGGAGGTGAAAGAGAAGGACGACGCCGACGCCGAGGAGGAGGAGGAATACAATACATAGGAAGAATACATAGGAAAGACGAGTGACAGGAGGCCTTGCTACCTATGACGAGGTCACTCGTTCACTATACTACATCTGTTATATAATAAGCTATATATATATATACTTGGAAGGAGGCAAGGATAGAACAGGAGAAGCTCCTCCCCACCCACCACTCCCTCCGGCGTTACCCGGCAAGAAATAAAACGAAAAGTTCACCCCGATTGCTGAGAGGAACAATCGGGGAAATTTATATAGGAAAGATGGGAAAAAGAAGAGATCTAGTGGTTAATTAACTACCACTATCGCTACAAAAAATAATAACAAAAATATCGGAAACCATTTTCTTTATAAACCTTATCTATCTAATTTAGTTTTGAAGGTAGCCACCGTATTAACTTGCACTACAGACGCTGGTAACTTATTCCAAGATTCAACTACTCTTACGTTAAAAAAGTTTCTTCGCAAATCAGTATTACATCGCTGTCCTTTAAGTTTCAAGCTGTTACTTCTTGTTACTGATTGCGACAGCTTAAAGAGATTTTTGTAATCTATGTTATCTATATTCTTAAGAATTTTGAACATTGGGATGAGGTCACCTCGGATGCGACGATCGCTAAGAGAAAACATATCTTCTAATCTTTTTAGACGTTCATCATAAGACAGACCACGTATTCCTGGGATTAGTTTGGTTGCTCGTCTTTGCACGCTCTCCAATTTCTTAATGTCTTTTTGATAGCATGGAGACCAGAACTGAACCGCATATTCTAAATGCGATCTCTAATGACGTATATAGACGCGTAATGACTTCAGGTGTTTTACAATCAAGATTACGCGCAATAAATTCCAAGACAGTGTTTGCTTTACGACTCGCGGCCGAACACTGCGTTGCACATTGACTTGACTCAAGTCATTTGTTACTAATACCCCCAGGTCCTTCTCTTCAGTAACTTTGATTAAATTTTATCCATGTAATTTATAATTATATTTTACATTGTTATGACCGATGTTCATTACTTTGCATTTATCTCCATTAAAATTTAAAAGCCATTTGTCGCTTCAGCTACTAAGGTTATCTAAATCTTGCTGGATGACATCACAATCGTCTCTTGTAAGTACTTTACCACTTAGTTTAGTGTCATCGGCGAATTTGGACATTCTTGATTCAATGCCGCAGTCTAAGTCATTTATATACATCAAAAAAAGCAACGGACCCAAAACTGAAGAACCCTGGGGGACACCACTCGTAACTTGAAGCCAGTCGGAAGCTTCTCCATTTATAACTACTCGTTGTTTTCTATTTGTTAGCCAACTTTCAATCCAACCACATAACTGCTCTCCCATTCTATGAGCTTTCAGTTTAATTACGAGGCGTTTGTGTGGTACGGTATCAAACGCTTTCCTGAATTCTAGATAGATGATGTCAGATGGAGCTCGCTCATCATAATTAGAGAATATATAATTAAAAAATTCTAAGAGATTAGTCAAACATGATCTATTGTTCCGGAATCCATGCTGAGTCTAATATCAGTTTGTGGTAGTCAAGGAAGGAAGTGATTTTGTCTCTTAAGTATTTTTTCAAAAAATTTAACTATCGAGGTGAGACTGATAGGTCTGTAGTTACCAGCTTCGCTTTTGCTACCTTTCTTGAATATCGGTGTAACATTTGCGCATTTCCAGTGAGTCGGTACGATTCCTTCCTGCAACGATCTATTGAAGAGCAATTTCAGGGATAACACCCAATAGAGCAATTTCAGGGATAACACAAGTTCTTCTTGGCATTCTCTCTTTAAACCCTGGTTGATAATCTATCACCACCTGTGTTTTTTATTGGGGTCAAGGTTACGCAGATATTTGGCTATATCGTCTTCGCTTATTTCACCTATTATTATTAGCTTTTCGTTTTCGGACCCTCTAAACATACTGATCGCAGTTGGCAAGGACGAAATGTCTTCTGTGATAAACACGCTGTGAAAAAAGTTATTTAGAATCGTTGCCATATCACTGCAGTCACTACTAACAAGTCCGTTATTATTATTATCTTTTATGGGTCCAATTTTTCTTTGACAGTTTTTTTTACTACGAATGCATTGAAAATAAATTTTAGGATTTGTTTTCGCTTGCTTTGATAGGTATATTTCAAGGTTGCGTTTCGACTTCCTTATCTCTCTCTCACAACATCGTTTGATGACAATGTAACGCCTGTAATCGTTATCAGATTGTTTGTTTGTATTTAGCATATAGGCTCTTTTTCCTGGCAATGATGTGTTTTATGGTGCTCGTCATCCAGTGAGGATTTTTTGTGCTATTGATCCGTTTTCTTACTTGAGGAATCCATATACTTTCTGTTTCGAGAAAGTGTCAGTGAAAGCTGAGCACATCTGTTCCTATGTCTTTATTTGCGAAGACTGTTTGCCAATTTATTCTTTGTAATTCAAATTTAAGCCCTCGTTGCCTTTATCATAGTTTGGAACTAAAAGCGCATTTTCTTTCATATTTACTTCGTATACTTCGTATAATTTTATGATCCCTGTTTGCTAAGACCTACTAACTGTATTGTTTGCTAAGACCCACTTCACAGGTATTTATTAGATCGGTGTCAAAAGCTAAGACGATATCTAAGATGTTATTGTCTAGTGTGGGTTTTCTTACAAACTGAGACAGGTATAGCTTTTTCACAATTTTGAGTAGTCTGGATCCCTCGCTATCGGATGTTAATATTTTCTAGTTAATATGTGGTAGGTTAAAATCTCCACATATAATGGGCGTCTTTGTTTTCAGTATTGTTTCTAATTCGTTGTTATATAACATTTGGTCATTATCAGGCGTCATTTTAGGAGGTCGATAGATAGTCGCGACTATTATGTCTTCTTTATTTACTTTCAGTTTAACATATAACGATTCGTAGGCTGTTCTGTTTTCTTTGTTGATTTCAATAGCACTTATGCTATTTCTTATATATATATTATTATTACTTCATCTCCTCTTTTATTTACTCTACAGTTAAGAAACATATTGTAGCCAGGAATATTAACTTCGGAGATTATGTGTTTGTCACAGATGTTGAGCCATGCCTCGGTGATATTAATAATATCAGGATTTTCCGACCTTGCATAAGCTATGAGTTCATTTCTCTTTTTAATTATGCTTCGAGCATTCGTATAAAATAAAGTTAATCCTTTCAGTGTTTTCACATGCTTTTTTTTAGCTGGTACGATACGCGATTCGCTTAGTGAAAAACCTCCTCTTGTGTTTCTTGCGCGTTTGTCATTGGCACCGATGACGGTTCTCCTGTCTCTTCCTGCCTATCAACGTTGGGTAGTTCCTCTGTTTCGGGAGCTGTATGGTCGTTGTCAGTTACACTGGCAACTACCTCGTCACTGGCTACGCTATCTGTGTCCTCCTCAGTTGAGCTCCCTTATCCTATCTTTGGGGGGCGAGGTATGTCAGCTAAACACTCACCTATAACTCTACCTAACCTCGCCTTCCCCAAACAGTTAAGATGTAAGCCATCACGAGCATACAAAGATCTGTCCGAAGAGAAGTGGTGCCACAAATCAAAGAAATACATTCCTTCCTGCCTAGTGAGCGCCTCTACCTGTCGATTTACAAGTGACATTTTTTTAAACATGGCAGGTCCAACATCATATCGGGGAATGATGCCACACACTGCTATCTTGCGTCTCTTATCAGCAAATCCCTTCATTATGTCCCGATACTTATCTACAATGTCAGTTGCAGTGTCACGGTGGAGGTCATTCGTGCCAACAACTGTCACGAATAATGTGTCCTCCCTAGAGTTTTCCTCCAAGTGGTCAACTCTCTCCGTGATGTCTTCCACCTTGCGGCCAGGGTAACACCTATGTTTTCTGCTAGGCTTGCCTCGACAAAACAAGACTATTCCCAACCAGAATTACATCCGGTTCGGGTTCGGTCTCCTCTTGCAACGCAGCAAACCTATTTTATAATGTTACAGTGGCGCTGTCTATAGTCTGAGCATTGGCCTTTCTACCATTTCTAACAGTCTGAAAGCCGTCATTTGTATCTGCTGAATCATCTACCCTGCTCTCTTCCTGATGTACATTACTGACTTTGACGGCTTTACCAACCTGCACTAATTTCCTGACCTCATGTAGTTCGTCTTTCAGACGTGCTACTTCAGCTTTCAATTCCTTCACTTCAGCCAATGCATTTGCCTGTGAGCTGCAAAATAGACAACAGAGTTGAGAATTTTTGCTGAAGAAACAACTCAAGAACGAAGGCATTTCCACAGCCAGAACACGTGTAACGGGAGGAAGAGGAGGAGGAGGACGCCGACGACATCGAGGAGGAGGAGGAGGAGGAGGAGGAGGAGGAGAACGCCGAGGAGAAGGAGAACGCCGAGGAGGAGGAGGAGGAGGATGCCGAGGAGGAGGAGGAGGAGGACGCCGAGGAGGAGGAGGAGGAGGAGGTGGAGGAGGAGGAGGACGCCGAGGAGGAGGAATATACAAAGGAATATTATACAAAGGAAGACCAACAGCAACAGATCCTGAGGTCCTTACTAGGCTGTTTGTTGAGACAACTATTTACTAACTACAAGTGATAGGAGCCAGGAAAGCAAAGCAGAAGGCTCCTCCCCACCCACCCCTTCCTCCAGCCGAGGCTGGCAGGAAAACAACATGGAATTTTTAGTAGAGAGTGAAAAGGAAATATGTAATCTACATCTGACTACTAGTGTTTGTGGGGAAGGTGTTAAAAAGCTTGGTAGATGTAATGTTGTGTGTGCATTGTGAACGTGGATTCACAGTTTGTATGTCGAATGGGGGGTGCGGCAGTCTTGCCTGGCGTTTTCTAGGGAGGCAGCAGTCAATCAGGCCCCAGCTCCGTTCAGTTCACTGAGATAGCATACTTTCCCTGTAGGGACGCCGTACGCCGGTTTCCCCTTGCAACATTGATCCCTAGTACTTTTGTTCCCGATGGTGATCAATAATTGACAAGGCCCTCTCCAAACACAGCCTGTCACAGGTCGAGAGTAGTAGTGATGACCGTTAACTATGGGCTACTTGTGCGTGTAGGCAGTGTTGTGTAGAGTGTATGTAGTAGACACAGACAGTGTGGAGTCAAAGAGGTGGCACGGCAGCCTTGCCTGCCGCTTTCGGAAGAAGCAGCAGTCAATCAGGCCGTAGTTCCGTACAACCACTGTAAAAGTGCACTTCCCTTTACAGGACGCCACACACCTGCAGCGGTGACCCCTGGTACCTTAAATTCCAATGATGGTCACCAACCGTCAGGGCTCTTGACTATCCACATCCCTTCACAGATCGAGAGCAGAAGTAGTGACCGTTCACCCCGAGCTATCTATGTCATATATGGAGGCTGAGAGTAATTAAAGCTAACAGGCAATTTTGAGCACGATTAGAGGCCCAGGAGATCAGAAAAAGCGCGAGTTATTCGGAGATGAACAATGATAACCGGACAACCTAGAATTAGATTCGAAGTATTTGTCTAGGCGAACTTTGAATATTTCGATAGTACCTAAGTCAACGACATTTGATGGCAAACCATTGCATATATTTACTACGCGATTAAAGAAAAAGTGTTTGGCTTTATTTTGTTTTGAAACGTTTATCTAGAATTTTTTAAAACCATTGTTTCTAGTGACATTTGATCGGTTGACTGATAGGTATTTTCAGTATTCATATTTGTGAATCCGTTAAAAATTTTAAAACGTAATAAGGTCCCCTCTTACTCTATGCTTCTCCAGAGAAAATAAATTTAGTTCCTTAAGGCGTTCCTCGTAGGATTTGTTTCGCAACCTTGGGATAATTTTTGTTAGATAATCTATGTTGTATTTTTTCTAATTTCTCGATATTTCTTTCGTAGTAAGGTGACCAAAACTGAACATTTTTCTAATTTCTCGATATTTTTTTTTTCGTAGTAAGGACCAAAACTGAACACTGTATTGGAGATGTGGACGCAAGAGTGAGTTATAGAATGTTAATATTATTTTCTCGGATTTGAAAGTAAAAGATCTTCCAGTGAAACGATTAATTTGTTTGGCTTGAGGTCTGCTGTGGCTTGAGGTCTGCTGAAACTATGATGCCAAGATCTTTTTCTTTGTCAACACTCATCATAGGGGTATTATCTCCATTTTGAATATCGCCTGAGGATTTTGATTTCTTAATGCAATATGTGGCTTCTTAATGCAATATGTGGCATTTATCGATATTGAATTTCATTTGCCATATGTCATGGAAGAAGTCAAGTAGGTTAGTCAAACATGATCGCTTGTTTCTAAATCCATGTTGTGACTCGTTTATTATGCTGTTTCTAAGAATGCTACAACTTTATCCCTCAAAACTGTTTCCATTAGCTTACCTCCCACTGAAATGAGGCTGATCGGTCGATAATTTTTAGATTGGGACTTGTCACCTTTTTTAAAGATCGGAGTTAAAGATCGGAGTTAGTTTGCTAGTTTCCAGTCAGTCGCTTTCCATAGTGAAGACGGACGCAAATTTGATAGCCATTTCGTCATCGGTGTATTCGCCGTTGTGTGGAGCTATCGGCCCTGTAGTTGAATCCGATAGCTTTTTATTTCTGATGTAACAAAATTCTTTTAGGATTTGACTTGCTTTGGTTTATTTGCAATATGGAGTTCATAATTCTTTTTGCTGTCTCTAATTTTTTTTTTTTTTTTTTTTTTTTTAGTATGGGGTCGCAATTGATCGTGATCGGTCTTGTCTCTGTTGTTCTTAGTTATTTTATGTTTATAGTAGGCGCGTTTTTTTTTAGCGGAGACAATTCTTTATTTCTGAGTTCCATCATTTCGGTTTATTGTTGACGATCGAGCGCCTATTTCGCAGTGGAACAGGATTCTACAGCTAAGTTAAGTTTGTATGTAAATGTTTTCCACGCTTCGTTTATGCAATTTATACTTGACAACTGGCTCCAATTGCTTTCAGCCAAAATTTGCCTGATGAAAGTCAGGTACTTTTCCTTTACTTTCATTTGGAAGGATCTTATTTGTTTTGATAGAATATAATCGCCCGGTGGTCACTGGTGCTCAATTCGGAACCAACTTCTACGTTAGTGATTATGCTTTCATTTGTGGTTAAAATAAGGTCTAAGATATTATCACCTCTAGTTGGATGTTGCACAAGTTGATCCAGACTGCTTTCTAAAAGATTGTTATACAAATCGTGTCCCGAGTGTGAATTTAAAGGATCGCCCCATCTGTTAACAGCTGGGTTGAAGTCTCCAACAATTATGGTTTCGTTTTCTGAACAAATTTCAGCTATTTGTTCATATAGTTCTCAGTCTCTTTTACTTGTCCGGGAGGTCGGTAAATGTCACCAATTACTACTAGTTTTCGCGCTTTAGAGCTAAATTGAATGTATGAATACAGACATCAATATTATTTATCTTTTCAACTGGTTTCGAAAACGGGCGAAGATTTGATTTTGACATAGGAGTACTCCACCTCCTCCTCTGTGAGCTCTTTCACGCTGAAATAAACTGTAGTCCTACAACGAAAATTCTGCTAAAAAGTCTGTTAGATATGTTTATCCATGCTTCTGTCACGCTGATAATATCGATGTCCTCCATACTGACAATTTCTACCAGATCCTGAAATTTGTTTCTTATACTACGTGCATTGATGTAACAAAACTTCATCCTGTTACGCTCAGATGGGACAGTTTCGCTTTTATTGTTTGTCATCTCTGTTGTTGGTAATGGACTCGCGTTTTTTTATAGCATCATTGAAAAAACGCCCCAGGAGGAGGACGACGCCGAGGACGACGACGACGGAGGAGGAGGAGGATGACGCCAAGGAAGGAATACATTGGAATACATAGGAAAGACGAGTGACAGAAGACCTCGCGACCTATGACGAGGTCGCTCGTTCACTATATTAAGCTATATATACTTAGTAGGAGGCAAGGATAGAACAGGAATAGCTCCTCTCCACCCACCACTCCCTCCGGCGTTACCCGGCGAGGAGGAGGAGGAGGAGATAACGCCGAGAACGCCGACGCCGAGGAGGACGACGACGACGCCGCCGAGAAAGACGACGCCGACTCTGATGATGGACAATGGCGAGTACGAGGACGCCGCAGACGCCGACGTCGTGGAGGGCGATGACCTGGACGCCTTTTCGGTGTCTTCATTCTCGTTGTTCTACTCGCCCAGTGTACAGAGTTCGAGGTCAAGGATGTTGACAGCAAAGAAGAGGACGTGGACGCGAGAGGAGGAGGAGGAGGAGGAGGAGGAGGAGGAGGAGGAGGAGGAGGAGGAGGAGGAGGAGGAGGAGGAGGAGGAGGAGGAGGAGGAGGAGGAGGCGGCGGCGGCGGCGGCGGCGGCGGCGGCGGCGGCGGCGGCGGCGTGCTGTAAAATTAACAACACAATGAAATTTCTCTCAAATGTTTCCTTATATATATATATATATATATATATATATATATATATATATATATATATTATATTATATATATATATATATATATATATATATATATTATATATATATATATATATATATATATATTATATATATATATATATATATATATAT
Organism: Scylla paramamosain; assembly: GCF_035594125.1. NCBI lineage: Eukaryota > Metazoa > Arthropoda > Malacostraca > Decapoda > Portunidae > Scylla > Scylla paramamosain. The sequence goes on from NC_087172.1 coordinate 19,779,228, forward strand.
ATATATTATATATATATATATATATATATATATATATATATATATATATATATATATATATATATGGTCTGTGTGTATCGATCCAAGGAATGATGATGTCACATGGCACTAATTAGTAAAAGACAAGCAAGTAAGTTTTATCATCAATCATCCTGTTCTTCCTGGTCTGTGCAGCTGATGGTAAAAAGCAGTTTGTGCACTGATGGTAAAAAGCAGTTAAGTAAGTGTCTGTATTGTATTGTCTGTATTGTCTGTTCCATTGTATAGACTTGAAATTCACCGGTCTTCATGACAGCACTTCTCGGGACGACTAGCTGCAGCAATTTGTAAACGTGTGCTGCTCTCTTGTCTATTATGAAATGCGTCTGGGTACACAAACAAATAAAGGCGGCCAAATTAGTGAGTGAGAAGTCGCACCTCAACTTCAGTACAATATCACATGAAGGCACAAACATGATGCAAGTTACAATTGTGAAAAATTAACATACGACTTACTAATAATATAATTAAGAAGCAATATATTTTACTAATAATTACAAACAATATATTTTGTGACTTAAATAGTTAAAGATTTCTACTTTCCTTCCCACCTCGTTGCTTACCTAATGATTTTTTTCTAAGATTTAAGAGAAGTAATAATAACGATTACTTTTCACTCGCCTTTCAGCAGCCTTTACTGAAACTCTTCAAATAACGAGAGTAGATAAGAAACAGGTGTGGCTCCCTTAATGAGCTGCTTCCTGATGATGGTGTTTCATTACCAATATTAGTTTGGGTGCATGACAAGGAAAATTAACCCGCTGAGTCAGTCATTGGGAACTTAATCTTTTAACTCTCTCTTTACTCCCGTTGAATCGTTTTACTCCCTCCTGTTGAATACAGTTCTCTCTCTCTCTCTCTCTCTCTCTCTCTCTCTCTCTCTCTCTCTCTCTCTCTCTCTCTCTCTCTCTCTCTCTCTCTCTCTCTCTCTCTCTCTCTCTCTCTCTCTCGATAGACTCTTCAAATTACACGCGAGGAAACGGTTGCAAAATTGTTGAGAAATCCTTCAACTTTCACAAATCAAAAAGTCATGTTTTTCCTTCGAGTAGTAAATCTATAGAATGGGCTTCCTCGAGAAGTGATAGACTGCAACACCGTTGAGACTTTTAAATGCCGTTTTGATAAATATCTTGCCTGCAATCCGCGGCTAACAGCGTTTGTTTGTTAGTGATTAACTTCCTTGCCTTCAGGAAATGGGGGGAACCTCATTTCATCTATTCTTTTTCTTTTCTGTAAAATTTCCTTCGGTTTTTTTTTTTTCTTCTTCTCTAACCTCGTTAGGTACTTCTTTCCGATCTGTTTTCCCGTACGGCTTATGCCGGAGGGAGTGGAGGGGTGGGGGACAGAGCCTTCTGCTTTCCTGTCCTTTTCTTTTACTATCACACGAATAGTCCTAGGTCAGGTCACCTCGTGAGGACCGCAAGGTCTGTTTGTGGCCTGTTTTTCTATGTAACTATGTAACTTCCGTTGAATATAGTTCTTACTCCTCTCCCTTTTTATTATTATTATTATTAAACATAACGGAGAAGGCAGGGTGGGACGAGCGCAAGCGCTATAAAGTTGCCAGATGACAACCCCCACCCACCTTGACCGTAGAAAGAAGAAAGGAAAAGCAATTAGCACAATAGTAGGATGAAATCAGAGCAGGAGGAGAAAATAGGTTAAACAATTATAAAGAACGCCTCAACGAACTGAGAATTATTAAAACTCACAAAAAAATTCAACAAAAAAATCAACAATTCTGACTTATTTAATATATGTCAGACAACACGAGTAAATGTAGTATAACTACTTACAAACTTGATGGTATAAAATCACAGGTATACGAGTAGTTACATAATTTATCACCGGTATAGCTGCAAAAGCAACCAGTGGTATAAAATCCACAGGTATAGTTACATAATTTATCACCGCGTATAGCTGCAAAAGCAACCAGAGTTTAATTGACTAGACTCTTCAAGATTTGTTTCGAAGCAGACTTGAATTGTTGCACATCACTCGCAGTGCATGTGCCCTCGTCAAGCATGTTCCAAAGTCTTACAGCACAAGGAACAAAGCTTCGCTGAAACTGACTGGTGTGACACCTAACCTGCTGTAAGCAGCGCGCATGTGAATTTGACGCAAGTCGAGTGTTTCTGGTGGGCACAAATGCATTTGGGATGGAGGCATTCAGCGGGTGAAGCTGGTTGGCATGGATCTTATATAGCATGCAGACACTGCTGACATTGCGTCGGTGACCAAGATCCCAAGCTGCTTCGCCACCACAGAGGAACCTAGCGGAGGAGGAGACAACTCTGTCAATGAGACGGAGGTGGGACACAGCTGCGGAAGAACCACACAGGAGCACAATACTCTAGCAGTGGAAGAATAAAACACCGGAAGCAGCTGGCAGAGATAGACTGGTCACCAAAAATCCGGTAAGCCTTCCTCACAACGCCAAGCTTTTGCGAGGCAGAACTGACAAGGACGCCTGATGTGCCGTTCAAAAGACAGTTTTGAGTCGAATCTGACACCCAAAATATCAAGCTCATCACATACTGTCAGAGGCGCGCCATCAACAAGCAGAGGGCCGTGAAGGGGATTTAGCGTGCGAGAGCGTGAAATACACAAGCATTTTGATTTTGATGCATTCAGTTTCATGTTCCAGGTGCGACACCAGTCAGATATACGTCTGAGATCCTCATTCAGGGATGTACTAACATCAAGACGTGAATTCGGTGACTCAACAGTAGCAACAAAGTGTCACATCATCTGCATATCCGTAAATAGGATTGCTAGTGATTTGTAGTAGATCGGAAGTGTAGGACATTGAACAGCAGAGGTCCCAGTACGCTACCCTGGGGAACACCTGAGTGGACGCTGTACCAGTCACTGTAGCAACTATTAACGCACACACGATGGGTGCGGTGGGTCACAAATTGAGTCAAGATGGACAGTACCGGGCCACCGACACCAAAAGATTGCAGCTTCCTGAGAAGACCGGCATGGTTGACTCGGTCAAAAGCTGCAGAGAAATCAAGTTGGACTACCTTGGCTTCATGCCCACAGTCAAGAGCTTGCTGAATCTTATGAGAGATAGTGAGTAGCGCTTCCGTAGTCCCTAGGTTCTTCCGATAAGCAAAACTGATTAGCTGGTATCAAATGAGAGTGTTCAAGGTAACGAGAGAGACGATCAGAAATAACATGTTCAAAGATCTTAGAAAGTAACGGCGTGATAGAGATTGGTCTATAGTTGCTGGCATCAGATGATGGAGAGCCTTTAGGGATCGCTGTGATGTTCGCATTTCTCCAGCACATGGGGAAACTACCGGTCAGGATTAGGCGTCTGAAGACTGCACTCAGTTTGGGAGCAAGAACTGCAGCTGTTTCCTTCAGAAACATAGGAAACATCCCAAGCGGATCCGTGCCGCCATGGGAGTCGAGTGCTAAAAGTAGTCCTCATGACTTCCTTAGACCTAAAAGCCAGTTTTGTCAAGACTGGCAAGGCGGGAGGCAACTCGCTGGTGGGGGCTGGAGCTCGACAGAGCTTGGAGTCAAAGTGTTTCATCAACAGATCAGCTTTGCCATTTGGACTTGTGATCAGCTGTCCAGTATCAGAAAGCAGAGCAGGGTTGAATCGCTTTACTCCCTCTCCCTTTCTCCTGTTGAATATAGTTTTCACTTCCTCCTGTTCAATCGTTTTACTCTCTTCCTGCTCCTGTTTTGTCACTATAATCGTAAATCCAACCACTTTTCCTCCCTGTCCTCTCTCATTAAGCTGCCTCAGTGGTAAAGCAACAAGGGGTAAATTTCAGCAACACACGGCGGCTGTAATGGTAATGTTGATGTGGTATTTCTCATTCATGACTCTTGTTTATCTCCTCGCTTCCACCACAACACATTCCACGGACAAGAAAGGCACACTGTTTTGTTACTGTTACATGACGATTAGTGGCAAGCGTGACAAAAAAACTGGGAGAGAAAACTTGGTTAGAAATTTGCAACACAAAATATTTCACGGACAAGAGAAGCACACTTTTGTAATCATAACACGACGATTAGTGATGAAACGTAAAGAAAACTGAAAGAAAAAGAACACTTGGTTAAAAATAGTCACCAAAAACTCAATATATTCATCATGCTAATACTTCTTAAAAATTTATGGGGAAAACAGAAAACTTGATAGGGACTTGTCATTACAAACCCATACATAATACTGCCAAGTGAAAGATCAATGAGAAGAAAAATTTGTTGGGCAGATAACTTTTCATTATAACTATAAAGTTTTGGAATCAGTCAATTCGGGAACAGCGTATTAAATGGTCCTCTCTCTCTCTCTCTCTCTCTCTCTCTCTCTCTCTCTCTCTCTCTCTCTCTCTCTCTCTCTCTCTCTCTCTCTCTCTCTCTCTCTCTCAAACAAAAAAAATCGATACATAAAACAGAAAACATGAAATCAATAAAGAAAAGAAAGTCAGTGGAAAAGAACAACAGATCTAGATGTTTCCCACTACGACTCATTTGACACAACAGTAACAGTGGCAGCAGCACATGGCGGGGAAAGAAAACGAAAGCGCGAGGGAAGCACAGAGAGAGAGAGAGAGAGAGAGAGAGAGAGAGAGAGAGAGAGAGAGAGAGAGAGAGAGAGAGAGAGAGAGAGAGGAATGAGTGGTGGATGTGACATGACACAGACATGTTTTACAGGGACGTGTATCAAACGCCCACCAGTCCGCCCGCGCCGCCTGCACCGCCCGTGCTGACCACCATGACGGACGAAGAGGGGAGGGAGGGAGGGAGGGAGCTGCCAAACCGAGAGAGAGAGAGAGAGAGAGAGAGAGAGAGAGAGAGAGAGAGAGAGAGAGAGAGAGAGAGAGAGAGAGAGAGAGCCGCGCATGGGTAAAGCAGTCGGTCCGTATCAGCGCTGTCCACACCACCACCACCACCACCACCACGCCCAGCACACTACCTCCACCACACTCGGCCACCTGACGGCCTGCTCCTCCCACCAAAACCCGCGCCTCTCCCTCCCGCGCCCTCTCCCTACCTCCTCCACTCCACCACTCCGCCTCCCGCAGTGAGCCTTGAGCTGTTGAAGGAGGACAGTGTGTGTGACCGGCCGCAGCTTCCGTGTTCCCGTATTACTTGTGGACCTTCAGGCGTGGGCACTTGTTTGTCCCACACCTGCCCTCGCACCTGGCTGCCCCGCGTTACCGCCTTCTGCAGGTGAGAGTGCGGTGGTGGTGATGGTGGTTTGGAACTTGGACAGTGTTAGATAGGAAAATTACATTGAATTACATTAGATAACTTGATTTTACTACTTGATAATGAGGTGAGGATAAGATAGGATGGTAGAAAGATAGAATAGTACAGTTGGGGGACGAGGAGAAAATAGTGGTAATAGGAGAGGATTGGGTAGTACAATAATGATAGAGGAAGAGGAGGAAGTGGTGGTGGTGGTAGTAGTAGTGGTGGGTGGTTGTGATAGTAGTAGTAGTTGTGGTAATAGTAGTAGTAAGTAATGAAGGGATGAAGACGAGAGCAGGTGAGGAACAGGGAAGTAGAGGAATTGGAGAAGAAAAAGGAGGGGAAACAGGAAGTGCGGAGAGGAGGAAGAGGAGGAAGATAACTTCCATGGAGGATAAGAAAAAAAAGACTGGTCGAAAAAAAAAGGAAAGGGAACAGCAGGTGATGGAGGAAGTGGAGGAGTTTAATAAAGGACGTGTATAGAAGCTGAAGTAGGGAAGGGGAATGGAAAAGAAGAAGAGGAGGAGGAGGAGGAGGAGGAGGGGATTACTTGTATACTTGTACTTAGTATGATGGAAACGAGAGTGTGGAAGGGAGGTAGACAATGTTGATGAAGGAGGAGGAGGGAGGAGGAGGAGGAGGAGGAGGAGGAGGAGGAGGAGGAGGAGGAGGAGGAGAAATGAATAATGAATCGGTCCTGCTTAATTCATAATATACAAAGATACAATGTTAGTGAACAAGGTCTTGACGAAGCTACTTATTACAAAGCTGAAAGAGGAGGAGGAGGGAGAGGGGTAGGAGAAGTTGTTGTTGAGAGCGTGTTTCATAGTTAGCCTAGTTTCCAACTTTATGAACCAGGACACACACACACACACACAAACGAGGAGGAGGTGGAGATGAAGATAAAGATGGACAGGTACAATGGCAAGGAATAACTGCAAGACATGATGAAAGAGAGAACAGAAAGAGGGAAGGAGAGGAAGGGAAAGAGAAAGCAGTAACTGAGGAAAGAGAGAAGGAATGATAGTAGTAGTAGTAGTAGTAATAGTAGTAGTAGTAATAATAGTATAACACTGATTTAGCAGGCTTCTGAGATGTCACGCAAGAGAGGAAGAAAGAGAGGAAGAGAGGGACGGACAGAGGAGGGGAAACCTCGGGGGTGGGGGGTGGGCCTGGAGGGGAGGAAAGGATGGAAAGAGGATAAAAGAGGAAGGTTTTTAAGGAGGAGAGACGTGATGATAAAGAGGGCGAGAAAATATGAGAAAAATGTTGACAAGTGACGTGAGAGAGAGAGAGAGAGAGAGAGAGAGAGAGAGAGAGAGAGAGAGAGAGAGAGAGAGAGAGAGAGAGAGAGAGTTTGAGTGGCTTGGAAGAAGAAAACTGAAAGGAAAGTGGGAGTGGAGAGAGAGGACTGGGGGAGGAAATACAAAAGACAGAATAGAAAGGAAAGAAGAAGGAAAGAAGTGAAAGGAGGGAATGGAAGAGAGAGAGAGAGAGAGAGAGAGAGAGAGAGAGAGAGAGAGAGAGAGAGAGAGAGAGAGAGAGAGATCCATCCGGGAGTATCAGCCGCCCTCATCTTCCTCCTTCACCTCCTCCAATAGTAGATGAAGCTTCTTTGATGATGCGTCCTGCAGAGGAGGGGGAGGGAAGGAGGGAAGGTGAGGGAAGGAAGGAGGCAAGGTGAGGGAAGGTACGGAGGAAAGGAGGGAAGATGATGGAGGCAGGAAAGGTGAGGGAAGGTGAGGGAGAAAAGGAACGGAAATGAAGGACGGAGGAAAAGGGAGGCGAATGAGGGAAGGTGAAGGATGGAGAGAAAATAAAAGGAAAGGAGAGGAAAAAGTAGGAAGGAGAAGAAATTGAAGGATAGGGAAGGGAAGGGAGGGAGCGAGGAAAGGGAAGGATGGAGAGAAGGAAGGGAAGATGATGGAGGGAGAGGAAGGAAAGGGTGAGAGAGAAAAGGTAGGAAAATAAGGATGGAGAGAAAGGAAAGAAAAGAGAAGGAGGGGAAAGAAGGGAAAGGACGGAGGGAAGGCGAGAGGAGCGAAAGGTGGAAAGGAAGGAGGAAGAAAATGGGGATGAAACGGAGACGAAGAGGAAAATAAGAAAATCTATGAGGAAGGAGAGGAAGAGGAAAAAAGGGAAGAGAGAGAGTAGAGAAAATGAGGGAGAGAAACAGGAAGGCGTAGAGGAAGACGATAAATAGGAATTGTGTGTGTGTGAGAGAGAGAGAGAGAGAGAGAGAGAGAGAGAGAGAGAGAGAGAGAGAGAGAGAGAGAGAGAGAGAGAGAGAGAGAGAGAGAATTTTTAAGGATGTCACTTCACAGGATTTATTTTAAGGTTGACCTGTTCCCTCCCTTCACAACTGTTCCCTCCTCCTTCCCTCTCTCCCTCTTTCGCCTTTGGTATTACTTAACTTTTCTTTCATTCCTACGTTTTCTTGTTCTTTTTTCCACTTCGTTTTACTGTTATTCTTCTCTCTGCGTTTCTTTTTCCTTTCCTTTTTTCTGTTTCTTTTATTTTGTCCCCTTCTTTCTTAATGTTTCTTTTTTCTTTTTCTATTTTCTTTATTCGTTGTCTTCTGTCTGTTTCTTTTTATCTTTCTTATTTTTTTCGTTCTTTTTAAAATGTATTTTTCCTGTATTCATATTTTTTTTCTTTTGTTTTTGCTTTTTTTTTGTTGCTCATATTTACTCTCTCTCCCTTCTCTATTCACGTTCTGTTCTCCATCTTTTGCTCTTTTTCCCGTTTATTTTCTTCTTTCTTCCTCAATTCTCTCTTTTTCCTCATCCTCCACGCTTCGCTTTGTACACTATTCCATTTTTCCTTTCTTTTTTTTCTCTTCTTCGTGGTGGTTCTTCATCCTCGTCTTTCTTTCCCTCGTCCTTTTCCTGGGAGATTTCATGGCCACCGCACTTGCCTTACAACCGAGGGAGGCAGGTGTGT
>NC_087172.1:19789929-19799929 GCF_035594125.1 Scylla paramamosain
AGCATGGTTTCTTTTTCCTTTTTCCCCCAGTTTTCCCTTCCACTGCTTCCTTACCTTGCCCCGACTCGAGTTACCTTCAATTAGAGTAGAGAGAGAGAGAGAGAGAGAGAGAGAGAGAGAGAGAGAGAGAGAGAGAGAGAGAGAGAGAGAGAGAGAGAGAGAGAGAGAGACAGAGAAGAGAAAAGAAAACTAGAGAAAATAGATTAGAAGAGAAGAAAATGTTGTAATTATCATACTTTGGATGGACTGTGTGTGTGTGTGTGTGTGTGTGTGTGTGTGTGTGTGTGTGTGTGTGTGTGTGTGTGTGTGTGTGTGTGTAGTGAGAGTTAAGTGGTGTGATTAACAAGTGAAATCCAGTTATACAGCCTCGTTAACAAGACGCTCTAGGGATCATAACTTGTAGCTTGTGTGTGTGTGTGTGTGTGTGTGTGTGTGTGTGTGTGTGTGTGTGTGTGTGTGTGTGTGTGTGTGTGTGTGTGTGTGTGTCCCTTTGGTTTGTTTCTTTCTAAACAATAGAGATGAAAAAAATTCTGCTTGAAAAAAATAACACCACGAAACAACTCAACATAGGAAGAATGAATTTGTAAACCGTTGTCTTTCCTCTTCTCCCTCTCCCTCTCATTATTATTATTATTATTATTATTACTACAATTATTATTATTATTATGGATGCTTTTATTTATTAGTTTCCGGTAAAAAAACAGCTTTTTCTCTATTTAACTGGATAAATAAAGTGATGTTATGCTGTGACTTATGATTACTATCAGTTGTAAATATTATTTGATTAACTTTTTATTGTTAAGCGCAAATAAATTATTTTATTGTGTATATTATTATTATTATTATTATTATTATTATTATTATTATTATTATTATTATTATTATTATTATTATCATTCTCCTCCTAAGTAATTCCCTTTGCCATTAGCGACCAAGAAGGATCACAGTAATCACCTTTATCATCATCATCATGGTAAGCCCACCACTCAACACAATATTAGAAACGAAGAGAAATAAACTTACTATCATTGCTGCAATAATTACTAAGACCACCACGACCACTAACTAAACATCACTCTTGCACACCATTACGTAACAACCATTCATCACACTGACATCACATCGCGTCTAATATTCCAGCGACAAGAAAACACACACACACAAACATCAATAACAGTAAAAAATCCACACCACTTCACTTCACTTCCCTCAACTTCTACTTGTCTTGTATTGCGTTTCATTTACAGGTGAACAAGTTGCTGATCCAAACGTGGGTAGTGGCGGGGTGTGTTGGGGGTAGTGGGGGGGGTGTCTTCCCTGTCCTGTCACGGCTTATTGCTTCTGCCTTGGGGGGGGGACGAGAACTCAGAGCGAAGCCGAGGCGGTGGAAGCGATTAGTGGGTTCATGCATGTCCCGCGTCACATTTGTTTGTCGCGGCGTTTGAGCGTGTGTGTGAGGTGTGGGTACGAGAGAGAGAGAGAGAGAGAGAGAGAGAGAGAGAGAGAGAGAGAGAGAGAGAGAGAGAGAGAGAGAGAGAGAGAGAGAGAGAGAGAGAGAGAGAGATTCGTCAATATACCATCCTTTGAGTTTCACGGAATATGCATCAGTTGTCTCCCCTCTTCCTTCATTCTCTCACCTTCCTACCTTTCTTTTCCCTGTCACTTTCCTTTGTCCCTCTTCCCTCCTACCTTCCCGTCCACTCACCTTCCTTCTATCCTTCTTTATCTCTTTTCCCTCTTCCTCTTACCCTCCTTTTCCTCCTTGTCTCTTTAACTTCCAACCTTCCCTCCCCCTTTTTTTTTTTCTTTTTCGTTCAACGTTCCTTCTTACCTCCTTGTCTAGCCTCCAACCTTTCCTTTCCCTCCTACCCTTTTCCCTCTAACCTTCCTTCTTTCCTTCCTTACGTTTCTCTTTCCTCCAGCCTTCCCTCTCCCTCCTCCTCTCCAGCCTTCCCTCTCCCTCCTTCCCTCCAGCTTTCCCTCTCCCTCCTTGTTTCTGTAACCTCCAACCTTTCCCCTCCCTCCTACCGTTCTATCCTCTCACCTTCCTTCTTTCCTACGTCTCTCTCTCCAACCTCCAACCTTTCTCTCTCCCTCCTACCTTTCTTTCCTCCAACCTTCATTCTTTCCTTCTTATCTCTCTTGTCTCTAGCCTTCCCTCTCTTTCCTAGCTGTTATCCCCTCGTACCTTCTCTCTTTCCTCCTTGCGTCTTTTTCCTCCACTGTTCCCTCTCCCTCCTACCCTTCTTCCCTTCAACCTTCCTTCTTTCTTCCTTGTGTCTCTTCCCTCTAAGCTTCCTTTCCCTCTTACCTTTTTTTTTTCCTTCATCCACGTTCCCTCCAGCCGTCCCTCGCCCTCCTATTCTCACCGCTCCAATCAACACAACCACACCAACCATACAATTCAATCACCATACACGAAAATATGTACGGGACAGAAAAATATTGAGGGTATAAGATCGAGCATTTATCCTTCCGTCCTTCCATATACAGTGAGGAAGGAAGGAAGGAAGGAAGGAAGGGGGAGAGGAGGCAATAAATAAAAAGGGAGGATGGAAAGAATGAGAAAATTTTAGAGGATGTAGGATAAAACAAAGTAATCTTTTCATATATACTAAGTGAGGCAATAAAGGGAAGGAGGAAGAGGGGAGGCTAAAAATGGAAGGAAGGGAGGAAGAAAGCAAAAAAGAAAAAGGAAAAAAAGGAAGGAGATAGGATGTAACAACAAAAAGGAAGGGAGGAAGGAAAGAAGGAAGAAAGGGAGGAAGCAAAGGAGGAAGGAAGAGAAGGCAAAAAAAGGTAGAGGAGGAAGAGGATGTAACAACAAAAAGGAAGGGAGGAAGGAAAGAAGGAAGAAAGGGAGGAAGCAAAGGAGGAAGGAAGAGAAGGCAAAAAAAAAGGTAGAGGAGGAAGGAGGCAAAAAAAAAGAGAAGGAAGGAAGGAGGTGGGTCGCAACAAAAAGAAAAGAAGGAAGGGAAAACGGAGGAGGAAAAGGGGAGAGGAAACAAAAAAAGGAAGGGAGGTGGCGGAAAAAAGAAGGAAAGGAGGGAAAGGAGGAAGGTAGGAAGAGGAAACAAAAAGGAAGAAAGGGAAGAAAGGAGAATGGAAGGAGTCAAAAGCAGAGAACGGAGGAAAGAAGGAAGAAAGAAAGAAAGAAAGAAAGGAAGGAAGGAAGGAAGGAAGGAAGAAGGAAGGAAGGAAGGAAGGAAGAAGGAAGGAAGGAAGGAAGGAAGGAAGGAAGGAAGGAAGGAAGGAAGAGTTAAGGCAGCATCAATTTGGGCCAAAACGATACTGTGTTTATTCGTGCAAAGCGAGGATGAACGAAGCCAGATGGATACAGATAGAACAGCATTTCTTGTCCCTACCTGCCTCGTATTGCAGTGAGGGAAGAGGAGGGTGGTGGTAGTAGTAGTAGTAGTAGTAGTAGTAGTAGTAGTAGTAGTAGTAGTAGTAGTAGTAGTAGTAGTAGTAGTAGTAGTAGTAGTAGAAGTAGAAGAGAGATCAGACTTGGTAGTTTGTGAGGTCTCTTCTCCTCCTCCTACTCCTGTCCCTTCCTCCTCCTCTTCTCCTCTCCTCTTGTTCCTATTGTTCTCCACCTCTTCTATGTCCTCTTCCACGTCTTCCTCTTTATATAGTCTCTCTCTCTCTCTCTCTCTCTCTCTCTCTCTCTCTCTCTCTCTCTCTCTCTCTCTCTCTCTCTCTCTCTCTCTCTCTCTCTCTCTCTCTCTCTCTCTCTCTCTCTCTCTCTCTCTCTCTCTCTCTCTCTCTCTCTCTCTCCATGCATTCATCTTCTTCCTTGTCATCCTTTCCAATTCTATTCCGTGTTTGTTTGTGTCTTGTCCTTCATCCTTTACTCCCTCCTCCTCCTCCTCCTTCTCGTCCTCTTTCCCCTTCCCTGCTTCTATTTTTCCTCCTCCTTTTCCTCCTCCTCCCCAGTCTCCCCATCTGTCTATTTATCTTTCTTTGCCCCCCACCTTCCCTTGTGTCCACGTTTATCCTCTCTCATTCTTTCTCCCCTTTATCAACGCATCTGTCTTCCTCCTTCTCTATTTACTGTCTACATTGCTTTTATTTCCCTCCTCCTCTTCCTCCTTTCTTACTTTCATATTTTTCCTTTTCTTCCTTTCTTCGTCTTTCTCCACTATTGTTTTTTTTTTTACTTTTTTTTTCGTTTTCATTCAAATTCACGAAGAGAATATTACTAAGAATATCACTGTCTTGCTTCTTAAGGTTGTAGTGTCTTGAGAAAGCTTACTATTTCACCGTACCTGTCTTCTTCCTCTCCCTCATCCTCCTCTTCCTTTTTTTTTTCTGTTCTTCTTTCCTTAATTTTTCTCTAAGCGCAGTTATTATTATTATTCCCTTCCCTTTCGCAATCCTTCCTCTTACTCGCCCTCTTTCTACCTCCTCTTCCTCCTCCTCCTCCTCCTCCTCCTCCTCCTCCTCCCGTCTCATTTCTCATGTTTTTATCCTCTCCTCTACTCAATCTTAATCTTCTTACTTTGTTTTTCATGCTATCCAATTCCCTGTATTTCTCATCTTTCATGTCCTCCTCCTCTCTCCCTCTCGTCAGCTTTATCCTTCTTTTCATTCTCACCATTTCTTTTTATTCTACATTTTTTATTTTATTTTTTATTTTTTTCATCTGGCATCTCCGTCTTCCTTTTCACTACCACTACCACCACCACCACCACCACCACCACCACCTTCTCCTTCTCCTCGTTTCCTCCCTTACCACTCCTCTTCAATCTCCTTCTTCCACTTTCCCACTTCTTCCTTATCCTCCTTATCCTCTTTCTCTTCCCTTTCCACTTCCTTACTTCCTCCTCTCCTCCTCGTCCCTGTCTACTCTCCCAATACTCAAATCCTCCTCCTCCTCCTCCTCCTCTTCCTTCTCCTCCTCCTCTTCCTTCTCCTCCTCTTCCTCCTCTTCCTCCTCCTCCTCTTTGTTCCTCTCACGTTCCTATTGCCGTCTCGATCGCGCATTTTGTTTACCGTTCACAGCCACATTAATGCCATGACCACCACCACCACCACCACCACCACCACCACCACCATGGCCCTCACTATCAAAGCACCTCTGCCGTCACCATCACCGTCACTATCAGCACTATATCCCTTAAGGGCGGAAACTCGGGCAAACACGAGATCGGTCCCGAGAGAGAGAGAGAGAGAGAGAGAGAGAGAGAGAGAGAGAGAGAGAGAGAGAGAGAGAGAGAGAGAGAGAGAGAGAGAGAGAGAGAGAGAGAGAGAGAGAGAGAGAGCAACAGGTGTTTCTACTCACGGTTTCCATTCTGTGCTGTTTCCTCCAGCTGTCAGTCATTTTTTTCTTGTTTTTTTTGTTTTTGTTTTTGCTTTTCCTCTGTTCTGTCTTTTCTCTCTCTGACCTGCAACAAGGAAAACGATTTAGAGAGAGAGAGAGAGAGAGAGAGAGAGGAGAGAGAGGAGAGAGAGAGAGAGAGAGAGAGAGAGAGAGAGAGAGAGAGAGAGAGAGAGAGAGAGGAAGCAATTAAACCAATTACCACTATGGTAAATTAAATAAAGAGATTTAACAGCCGCAAAACAAAATCGGCTTAACGACAATATGTCACCTGTGAAAGCCGCGACTAATGAATCATCCACCTGGAGGCGACACGGGGCACGAGAGAAAGAGGGAGGGGGAGATTTTTAATACTAACATTAATTCACCTCTCAATCTTTTCGTCACAGTAACAAGATAAAAGGAACACTTACATAAAAGAAAAAGAAGGGAAACAGGAGATAGGTAAAAAGAAAAGAAGGGAAATAGGTGATACGTAAGTGGTGTTTTAATAACAGTAATTGCCCCTCCCTTCCTCCCGCGCCTTAACGTCAGCGAGGCGTGGTTGTATTTGATGTGGGGGTCGATGTGTGCCGGGCCACCTCTTGCTCTGTGACAGGTCCTTTTTAAGCTAGTGAGGCGTGCGTGCGTGTCGTAGAGTTTATCGATGCGAGGCCGCGAGGTGTGCGAGTAGATATGCTGGTGAGGCAGGCGGAGGAGCGGGGTGGAGCAAGGGAGGCGGGGTCTTGAGTACCAAAGAAGGGTCTGAAATGTCAGTGAAGGGGAAAAGTTTTGTCCTCACCAGGTGACTGTCAGTGCTGCGAGGGCCACGCGGGCTCTTTTCGGCTTCTATTTCACCATTACCAGGAGTCCTTGACTAGAAGGATAAACACGAGACGGTGGGGGGGGGGGATGGTGGTGGTGGGGGTTGGATTGGGGGAGGGGGTGGTGGTGGTGGTGGTGGTGGGGGAGGCGGCAGTGAAGGCGGCAGTGAAGGGCAGGGTGTTGTGAAGGGTTCTACATATTGACGTCACACGCGAGCGAATTCCCCTGAGTAAACTTGTTTATCCTTCCGGCAGGACCTTTCAAGAAGACGCCGCCACCCCCGCCAGGCCCTGAGCGGCGCGGTGCCGCCCCCAGGCCGTCCCCAGACATGCCGTTGTGCCTAGCCTGCGCCGGGCGTCGCTTCCTGAGTGGCAGTGACACCCAGCGCGGCGAGTGAGGCGACATCGCCAAGCCTCCCGCCAGTCACTTCCTCAGGAGCGGGATGAGCATGTCGGGGGAGCTGCTGGTAAGCGGGGAGGAGCATGAGGAGACCGGCAATGTGTCGCAGATGCTCGGGGACCTGGCGCCCCTCAACTGCTCCTTCCTGTCGCTGGCGGAGGGACTCAATGCTACCAACTGCACCAACGACGGCGAGGTGTTCGACGGCCGTATGTTTCCCCTACTGAGCGAGACCGTGCAGCACGTGACTGTGGTGTTCTTGGCCCTCGCCTTCCTGGTGGGGCTGTGCGGCAACACGCTGGTCATCTACGTGGTCACCAGGTTCTCCAAGATGCAGACGGTCACCAACCTGTACATCCTGAATCTGGCCATCGCGGACGAGCTGTTCGTGATCGGCGTGCCCTTCCTGATGACCACCACCATCATGGAGTACTGGCCCTTTGGCTTCATCATGTGCAAGCTGTACATGATCACCACCTCGCTCAACCAGTTCACCAGCTCGCTGTTCCTCACCATCATGAGCGCCGATCGCTACATCGCCGTGTGTCACCCCATCAGCTCGCCCAAGTTCCGCACGCCCATGATCTCCAAGCTAGTGTCGCTCACCGCCTGGACGCTCTCCGCCCTCATGATCGTGCCCGTCTTCATGTACTCCAACATCCTCAACGAGAGCAACGGCCAGGCCAGCTGCAACATCTACTGGCCGGACTCCGTGGGCGTGCGCGGCTACACCGTCTTCACTATCTACTCCTTCGTGCTGGCCTTCGGCTGCCCCGTTACCTTCATCTTCATCTTCTACACGATGGTAATCCTCAAGCTGAAGGCGGTGGGCATGAGGAACAAGTCCAGCAAGAAGCGCAGTCACCGGCGAGTGACGCGCCTGGTGCTGACGGTGATCACGGTGTACGTGCTGTGCTGGCTGCCCTACTGGGCCTTGCAGCTGGCGCTCACCAACAGCGTGGACAAGCAGGTGCAGAGCCGCTTCATGGTGATTCTGTTCATCGTGTCCTCGTCACTTTCCTACATCAACTCCGCCATCAACCCCATCCTGTACGCCTTCCTCAGCGACAACTTCAAGAAGAGCTTCCTGAAGGCGTGCACCTGCGCCGCCCGCAGGGACGTCAACAACGTCCTCATGGTGGAGAACTCGCTCTTCCCACGCCGCCGCGCCGGCTCCACCCTGCCGCCGCGCTCCCCCAGACCCACCCAGGACGCCAAGACGCCCAAGGACGGCCCCGGGGAGCTCAGCCCCCTGCCTCTGGCGCCCACTCGACGCCCTCTGCAGCCTCGCGACGACGCCTTCCTCAACGGGCGGCCCATCACTTCACACCTGTAGTGCCGCCGCCCCTTCCCCTCCCTCACGTGCTGCTTCCCATTAACCTGTATGCCTGAGCTGATCCCGAGCGCCTTCCATCCCGCCGCCAGCCGGCCATTGCCTCCTCCGCCCACCACTCTCCCTCTGTCCCCACGCCCACCCTTCCTCTCTTTCCTCCCTTCCTCTTTGTGCATCACAACACACCGCCACACTCACGATCAACAACAATCAGCAATCATTATCAATTCATTATCCCTTAACACCTCTAATATCACCACCACCACCACCGACTATCACCATCCTACGTCATCACCACCACCACCACTTCCTCCACACAACCGCACCTCCATTTCTCATCATTTATTTTATTATTTTTTGTTGCCTCGAAGCACTTTGCAGAGGGACTTAGGTAGATTTCCCTTGAGCGTGGCAGGAAATCCTTCTCTATGAGCCTTATAATCCTCTTCCCCCCCTCCATCCCTCCTTTCCCTTCCCTTCCCTTCGTCCTCCTTTCCTCCTCTCCCTCCTTTCCTCCCAAATGTCCTAAGCTTATTTCGTTCCTCATCATGTTGGAAATAAAATGCATAAGTGTGTGTGTGTGTGTGTGTGTGTGTGTGTGTGTGTGTGTGTGTGTGTGTGTGTGTGTGTGTGTGTGTGTGTGTGTGTGTGTGTGTGTGTGTGTGTGTGTGTGTGTCTACGTACAGTTTGAAGCCCCTGTACGTACGCACACACGCTTTTCTGTCTGTCTGCCTGTCTGTATGTTTCCTTACCTTAAGTCATGTACGTATAAACACACACACACACACACACACACACACACACACACACACACACACACACACACACACAGAGACCAGGAAATTCAATTCAACTCAAATACACACACGCACACATACACAAACATACACCCCACTTCCCCCCTCCTACACTCCCTACCCACTATCCACCTTCCTCCCCTTTCCTCCCCCTTCACCTGGTGGCCTCTCACCTGTGTTCCCGTGACTGCCTTCACCTTTAATGCGCTTCATCGCGTTAATACTGCGCCGTAACGAGGGCCCACTAAGCCACTGTGGCGCGCCGGACCTGGAAAAAAAAAAAGTTAACCTGGAAAAACACCGGAATGGGGTCTGGAAAATAAGCAAAAAAAAAAAAAAAAAGCTGTGGAAATTAGAGAATGATATGATGTGGAGAACAGGGGAAATGGGAAGAATGGTATGGGGAGCAGGAAAGAAAAAAAATGATATAGAGAATAAGAGAAAAGGAAAATGATGTTAGAGAACAAGGGAAATCGGAAGAATGGTATGGGGAACATGAAAAAAAAATATATATAATTAAAAAATGAGGATATGAGAACAGAAAAAAAGGAAAAAAAAAAGAAAAAAAAAGAAGAGTATGAAGAACAGGAGAAGAGCACAATGGGTGTAGAACAGAAAAAAAAATTATTTGTAGAACACTTAAGAGAAAAGAATGGTATGGAAAACCGGAAAAAAGGAAATGAGGATATGGGGGAATGGAAAAATTTGAAAAAAATAATATGGGAAACAGGAAAAGGAAACAATTATAGAACACAGGAAAAAGAGAACAGTAATGAGAACAGGCAATGAGGATATGGAAACAAGGAAAGCAAGGAAAAATGACGGAATGGTAAATATTAGGTTAGCTTAGTTTGGGAAAAAAATCATAATTGAATCGCTGTTGGATGAGAAAAGAAAAATAGTGAAAACAAGAGATAAAAAGGGGTAAATGAGACATAGGGAGAGAAAGGAAAGGATAGAGAAAAAAAGGAAAAGATGAAGAGAAGAAAGAAAAAGATGCATAGTTAATGGAAGAAGGAAAGGGAAAAAAAGACATGGGAAAAAAGGTGGAAATAAATGGTGGATGAAAAAAAAAGAAGAGGCAGGGGGATGAAAAAAAAGTGGAAATCAATGAAGGGGGAAAAAGGGGGGAAAAAAACGAAGGAATGGAAAGATGAAGAAGAGATAAATCAATGGAGGGTGAAGTGATAAAAAAAAAAAAAACCGGGAAAGAGATGGAGAGAAGAAAAAAAATGGAAATCAATAAAAGGTGAAAAAAGGGAAGAGATGAAGAGAAGGAGAAAACATGAAAATTAATGAAGGAAAAATAGAAAAAAAAAAGGAATGGATAGATGAATAAAGAGGTGG
>NC_087172.1:19804929-19829929 GCF_035594125.1 Scylla paramamosain
GTTCTCTCTCATTTTCTTTCTGTCCTTCCTCATCCTTTCGCTTTCTTTATGTCTTTTCACACGTTCCTTTCATTTGCTCTTCCTCTCCTTTTTTTCATCGTGTTTTCTTCCTTCCCTCCCTTCCTCTCTTCCTTCCTTCCTTCCTTCCTTCCTTCCTTCCTTCCTTCCTTCCTCCTCCTCCTCCCTACACGCGAATTAGCTTTCTTGTCATCATCGAACACTGAAAGGATTCTCTCTCTCTCTCTCTCTCTCTCTCTCTCTCTCGTTAATGGTGCTCCGTGCATCGCTGGGCGTCTATTATATCAATGTTGTTGTTGTTGTTGGTGGCGTCGCTACATCGCCGGCGAATGTTACGGTGACGCAATTTATGGGGTGGTGGTAGGCAGACATGTGGAGTGGTGGTGAAACAAGTGGTGGGTGCAGATTAAATTACTACTACTACTACTACTACTACTACTACTACTACTTCTCATTTATTACATGTTCCCTATCTTCAATTTCTTGCTCAAAAAACCGAAAAATCTAAACTACCGCTATCATTACTACTACCACCACAACTACTACTGCTACCATCACCATTATTATATAATATATAATAATTATATAATGATTATATAATGGGATTATATAATCCCATGTCTTTCTCTTTTCAAAAAGTCAAAATTACCACCACCACAACAACAACAACAACAACAACAACAACTACTACTACTACTACTACTACTCCCTTTCATCCACCATCCCTCGCCCTCCCTCTCCCTGCCTACCCTCATAGCTGAAGGAGACACCCGGGGCAGGCAGGGGAGGCATGAGGAGCACTGAGGAACCTGACACCACACTCTCCTCTCACTACACCTGGGCGGCGACTGGGCATCGTGATCTGGGGACCCGTTTAGCTGTTCCCTTTCCGGTCAAAAGAGGATCTGAAATAAAAAGGGTAGATTATGAATGTTTTTTTATTTATTTTTTCCTTGTTTATGTATGATATAAAAATCTGGGAATATACAAGTTTTATTTTAATTTTTATTACGTTTTGTTGAATATTTGTTCTGAAATACTATTATGTATGTTTTTGTTACATTTCTGCTTATTTTTTCGTGTGAAATTGCTGCTTTATAAAAAATATGGAATGAATATATTATTATTTCAGCAGATAAGGTCTTCAGAATCCCACAATACTACCTAATAAACTTCATAAATAAAGATTTCAAAGGTAAAGGTTAACCATGCATGTATAATACCTATTGAGGATATTCGGATAAGTCGTGCATGTATTTCTCTGTGTAACAGGTGAGTCTTCCTTCATGGATCAGAATACGTGGAAATACACTGGAACAAGTCAGGATACTTCATGGCATTTTATTGCAGGGGGAAATGGATACAAGTAGAGCAAGATTTTCTCCATCCACCTCTCACTTCTGTCTCTCTATTTGTCAGGTTAGACTTGCACGCCTTCGTTCATCAGAACTGATGGAAATACATTGCAAACATACATCAGTGTTGTGTGTGTGTGTGTGTGTGTGTGTGTGTGTGTGTGTGTGTGTGTGTGTGTGTGTGTGTGTGTGTGTGTGTGTGTGTGTGTGTTTGTTTTTTATGTAGGAAGGACACTGGCCAAGGGCAACAAAAATCTAATAAAAAAAAAAAACCCACTGAAATGCCAGTCCCATAAAAGGGTCAAAGCAGTGGTCAAAAATTGGTGGATAAGTGTCTTGAAACCTCCCTCTTGAAGGAATTCAAGTCATAGGAAGGTGGAAATACAGAAGCAGGCAGGGAGTTCCAGAGTTTACCAGAGAAAGGGATGAATGATTGAGAATACTGGTTAACTCTTGCGTTAGAGAGGTGGACAGAATAGGGGTGAGAGAAAGAAGAAAGTCTTGTGCAGCGAGGCCGCGGAAGGAGGGGAGGCATGCAGTTAGCAAGATCAGAAGAGCAGTTAGCATGAAAATAGCGGTAGAAGACAGCTAGATATGCAACATTGCGGCGGTGAGAGAGAGGCTGAAGACAGTCAGTTAGAGGAGAGGAGTTGGTGAGACGAAAAGCTTTTGATTCCACCCTGTCTAGAAGAGCAGTACGAGTGAAACCACCCCCAGACATGTGAAGCATACTCCATACATGGACGGATAAGGCCCTTGTACAGAGTTAGCAGCTGGGGGGGTGAGAAAAACTGGCGGAGACGTCTCAGAACACCTAACTTCATAAAAGCTGTTTTAGCTAGAGATGAGATGTGAAGTTTCCAGTTCAGATTATAAGTAAAGGACAGACCGAGGATGTTCAGTGTAGAAGAGGGGGACAGTTGAGTGTCATTGAAGAGGAGGGGATAGTTGTCTGGAAGGTTGTGTCGAGTTGATAGATGGAGGAATTGAGTTTTTGAGGCATTGAACAATACCAAGTTTGCTCTGCCACAATCAGAAATTTTAGAAAGATCAGAAGTCAGGCGTTCTGTGGCTTCCCTGCGTGATATGTTTACCTCCTGAAGGGTTGGACGTCTATGAAAAGACGTGGAAAAGTGCAGGGTGGTATCATCAGCGTAGGAGTGGATAGGACAAGAAGTTTGGTTTAGAAGATCATTAATGAATAATAAGAAGAGAGTGGGTGACAGGACAGAACCCTGAGGAACACCACTGTTAATAGATTTAGGAAAAAAACAGTGACCGTCTACCACAGCAGCAATAGAGCGGTCAGAAAGGAAACTTGAGATGAAGTTACAGAGAGAAGGATAGAAACCGTAGGAGGGTAGTTTGGAAATCAAAGCTTTGTGCCAGACTCTATCAAAAGCTTTTGATATGTCCAAAGCAACAGCAAGTTTCACCAAAAATCTCTAAAAGAGGATGACCAAGACTCAGTAAGGAAAGTCAGATCACCAGTAGAGCGGCCTTGACAGAACCCATACTGGCGATCAGATAGAAGGTTGTGAAGTGATAGATGTTTAAGAATCTTCCTGTTGAGGATAGATTCAAAAACTTTAGATAGGCAGGAAATTAAAGCAATAAGACGGTAGTTTGAGGGATTAGAACGGTCACCCTTTTTAGGAACAGGTTGAATGTAGGCAAACTTCCAGCAAGAAGGAAAGATAGATGTTGACAGACAGAGCTGAAAGAGTTTGACTAGGCAAGGTGCAAGCACGGAGGCACAGTTTCGGAGAACAATAGGAGGGACCCCATCAGGTCCATAAGCCTTCCGAGGGTTTAGGCCAGCGAGGGCATGGAAAACATCATTGCGAAGAATTTTAATAGGTGGCATGAAGTAGTCAGAGGGTGGAGGAGAGGGAGGAACAAGCCCAGAATCGTCCAAGGTAGAGTTTTTAGCAAAGGTTTGAGCAAAGAGTTCAGCTTTAGAAATAGATGTGATAGCAGTGGTGCCATCTGGTTGAAGTAGAGGAGGGAAAGAAGAACAAGCAAAGTTATTGGAGATATTTTTGGCTAGATGCCAGAAATCACGAGGGGAGTTAGATCTTGAAAGGTTTTGACATTTCCTGTTAATGAAGGAGTTTTTGGCTAGTTGGAGGACAGACTTGGCATGGTTCCGGGCAGAAATATAAAGTGCATGAGATTCTGGTGATGGAAGGCTTAAGTACCTTTTGTGGGCCACCTCTCTATCATGTATAGCACGAGAACAAGCTGTGTTAAACCAAGGTTTAGAAGGTTTAGGACGAGAAAAAGAGTGAAGAATGTACGCCTCCATGCCAGACACTGTCACCTCTGTTATGCGCTCAGCACACAAAGACGGGTCTCTGACACGGAAGCAGTAGTCATTCCAAGGAAAATCAGCAAAATACCTCCTCAGGACCCCCCAACTAGCAGAGGCAAAACGCCAGAGGCACCTTCGCTTAGGGGGATCCTGAGGAGGGATTGGAGTGATAGGACAAGATAAAGATATGAGATTGTGATCGGAGGAGCCCAACGGAGAAGAAAGGATGACAGCATAAGCAGAAGGATTAGAGGTCAGGAAAAGGTCAAGAATGTTGGGTGTATCTCCAAGACGGTCAGGAATACGAGTAGGGTGTTGCACCAATTGCTCTAGGTCATGGAGGATAGCAAAGTTGTAGGCTAGTTCACCAGGATGGTCAGTGAAGGGAGAGGAAAGCCAAAGCTGGTGGTGAACATTGAAGTCTCCAAGAATGGAGATCTCTTCAAAAGGGAAGAGGGTCAGAATGTGCTCCACTTTGGAAGTTAAGTAGTCAAAGAATTTCTTATAGTCAGAGGAGTTAGGAGAGAGGTATACAGCACAGATAAATTTAGTATGAGAGTGACTCTGTAGTCGTAGCCAGATGGTGGAAAACTCGGAAGATTCAAGAGCGTGGGCACGAGAGCAGGTTAAGTCATTGCGCACATAAACGCAGCATCCAGCTTTGGATCGAAAATGAGGATAGAGAAAGTAGGAGGGAACAGAAAAGGGGCTACTGTCAGTTGCCTCAGACACCTGAGTTTCAGTGAGGAAAAGAAGATGAGGTTTAGAAGAGGAGAGGTGGTGTTCTACAGATTGAAAGTTAGATCTTAGACCGCGAATGTTGCAGAAGTTAATGAAGAAAAAGTTGAGGGGGGTGTCAAGACACTTAGGGTCGTCGACAGAAAGGCAGTCCGACCTGGGGACATTTATGGTCCCCTCCCCAGATGGGGACTCTGAGGCTGGTGTAGGAGTGGCCATGATGATTTTAAAATTTTTGAGTGAAGGGTGTGTGTGTTATTAGGTGCTTGTAGTTTTATGTGGAGGAAGAGAGTTGTCTTTAGAGGGCAGGCTGTGACTGCCCCCTTGTGTTGTGAGGCACAAAGGGAAACGTTCAGTGAGGTCACAGCTGGGTTTAATGATAAGTTCACAGCACCCCCTGAAGAGTGCTTTAGACCTCACTGGGAGTAATTATCATTTCGGCAGGTGTCTACTGCCTGCCTTAATTTATTGAATTGAATTTATTGAGTAAGCTCAGACTTTATATAAAAGTATGGAGCACAGCTCTCCAGCAAAAGAATACAAACACCATAAATCATATACAGAATGTGCATAGTATTACATAAGAAAAAATACGTACAAATGAAATACACTGTAAGCAATGGCAAAAAATTTATAAAAAATTGTTCATACATATATAATGATACATACTATTACTAATTAAGAAATTAGAAAAACTATTGACCTGTTTTGCACACTATTTATCTAAACATGCGCAGCACCATCCTAAAAAAACAAAGATAATTTCTTCATCACACTTGAACTTGTACTTTGCATGAACAAAACATATTTGAATTGTGTTGGTCTATTTATGTAATAATTTGGTATATACATATTACGTAACCCAACAATTTCCACATCCGTACATTCAAAAAGAACATGAAATTCATCTCCTACTACCTCAACATTACACTTGTTACATATCCTATCTCCTCTACTGACACCTTGATACCTACCAACATTTACAGGAAGTCTATTATTACAAGTTCTAAATTTAGTCACTAATAATCTGTCACCCTTTTAACTTTTCTAAATATTGTTCTCTGACAAAATCTGTCTTAAACACCCTATAATTGCTACTTAATGATTTTGTTTCTAAATTATGATGCCAAGGTACAAGCCACTGATCTTTTAATCTCTGTTCCACAGCTTTCTTCACCCATCTTGAATTAGGAACATCTTGCAACAACCACATACCAGACATTCCAGTCATTACAAATATTCTTTATACAAGCTAACCATGGAGAAGTATAAAACCCTAACCTATCCAGCTGCAATAGACATTGGTACATTACATAACACAATTTAGTATTTTTACCTGAAATTAGCCCAGACCAATAACCTATCATTTTTTCTTTATAAAAATATCAAGTGGAAATACACCCAATTCACCATACACCATGTCATTACAAGTATTCCTATGAACACCCAAAACCTGTTTTAAAAATTTCATGTACATATACTCTAACTCCCTAGCAATATGGTAACCCAAATTTCAGAAGCAAAAGTCAATATAGGTAACACTGTGGCGGTAAATAATTTGAGTTGTATATCCACTGGCAAGTCAAAATTCCTACACTTACTTATTAATGAGTACATTGCTCTTGTGGCTGTCTCTTTTAGCTCCAGCTCACCTTTGTGAAACTTCCCATTATAATTTGATAACACTCCAAGATACTTATACTCTGTCACTACTTCAATGTTTTCACCACCAAATTCAAATTCATAGTTAAATTTTGTCTTCCCCTAATAAACACTACTACTTTTGTTTTGTTACAATTTAGCTTCAATTTCCATTCATTACACTATAAATTCAGAGCAACCTGTGCCTGCTTCATTCTATCCTCACTGTCACACAAAATAACTGCATCACCTGCATACATAATAGCAAATAGTTTAAGATACATGTTTAAGAAATCATCACCAAAATTTACATAACTGCAATTATATTCAATTAATTTACTTTCAATATCGTTCACATAAAAAGCCAAAAGCGAAGGTGATAAATTTTCCCCCTGTCTTTCCCCTACATTGCAAACAAAGGTGTCTGAAATCTGGTTAAGCATGACACATGATCTGATATTATTGTACATATTTCTGATTACATTTAAAATTTTCCCTTGCACCTTTTCCTTCACAAGCTTACACCATAAACCTTCATGCCATACCACATCAAAGGCTTTCTTGTAATCAACAAATAAACAAAATAGCTTTCTCTTCTTCCAGTTAAATAAATCAATTACACATTTCAACAAAAATACATGATCCAGAGTGGAATATCCATGTCTGAAGCCCACTTCTGTTTCATTAATGATAGATAAGGTGTTTGAATAATCATTCTTTCATTAAGTATGGAGGTGGACAGCTTCCCCATGCAGCTAAGTAAGGTGATGCCCCTGTAATTACTAACATCCTGGATGTCTCTCTTTTTTTTATAGAGTGGCACTACTGTACCCACCAACCATTCAGCTGGCATGACACTAGTATCAAGTATTTTATTAAACATTTTAACATAGAGGGGACACAAAAGATGCTTAGTACTTTTAATATATTAATTTAATGTCATAGCAGATGCTGGGGATTTGTTGTTTTTTACTTCTTATATTTCTAACTACCTCTTCTTCACTTATAGGATCATTAAGTACGGATAAAATTTCAGCATCCACACAATCTTCATCATCTGTAATATTCACATCACTATTGTCAGAATTTTCATCACCTGCTAGCTGCTTAAAATGATCATAGAATTCATTTAGTGTTATGGGGATCTGATAACTTTTCTGACTATTTAAAATTTTCCAATATGCTTTAGGGTCATCACTCTTACATTTCCTAAGTTTCTTTATTAAGTTATCCCTCTCCTTATTCTTCACTCTTTTTAGATTTGCTTTATATTTCCTGCTTTTCTTGATCATGTTGTTAAAATTTACACTACTTCTGTGCAAATGATAGCTCTGTCTAGCTTTGTAGTATTCCTTTCTAGATGCCAAGCACTCTTTATCATATCCCACTGAGGTGGCATTATTGGACTTTTTAATGAATGTTCTTTTCTTATATGGTGGGAAAGTTGCAAGTGCCGGTTCAATCAGTATTTGTCTTAAATCTAGATTAATATCATCCATGGGTAATTCATCCACTTTTGCAATCGGTTGATTTATCTTAGTTTCATCAATATTACTCATATAAAAATAGTTTTCCAACATTCCATTTACTTGGCCTTACACTTGATTGTGTTGATTCCTGTGCCTCTCGGTTTACAACAGGCACCGTACTTTGTATCTTACATTTAATTCTTGCATGTAGTCCACAGTGCACATCAAACCACAAAGGTTCATTATCTAATACTTTAAAAACCACAACATACTTCATAATCACTGGTGATCCTAAAAAATAGTCAATAGTTGTATTGTGTGTGGTAGTAGGTTTGCCAATGCTGCAGTCCTCCCCTAACCTTCCATTAAATATATAAACTTGGTGATTCTTACAAACATCCAACAACTTTTTCCCATATGAATTCCTATCTGGGGTTAAGTCTTGGTTTTCTCTAGTCCCAGTTATTCCAAAATCAGTTAAACTTACTTGAGGTATTTTCACAGACACAGGGTCCTCAGCAGTATCAGAAGGAACATCAGACATAGTGAGTGTGTGAGCATTAAAATTGCCACAAAGAACATGCACATAATTGTCATAAGAATAAGTCAGCAAAATATCATCCAGCTCATCATAGTGCTCTTCATTACCATATCTAGAGTGTGAGGGGAGAATGTAAACACAGCTTATTACCAGTTCCCTACCAAAATTTACACTACTTCTATCAACTTTAACTGAAAGTAAAGAATCATAAGTGCCTCCACTTAAGTGGAGGCATAATATGCCTCCACTTAAAACTAACATTTTTCTTGATGGCCATGAGTAAACCCCAGATTTAAACCTGATTAATTTGCTTCTGTTCTTAAAGACAATGTTAAAGCCAATATTTTCCACATTTTTTTACATTAATCATATCAGTATCATCACACTTAGTTTCACATAAACAAATCACATCATAATCTTTAATAAAGTTAACAAAATCCATAGATAAAAACTGACTTGATACCACAGACATTAAGAGACAACACATTAATATAATCCAGGGGAGGAACAAACTGAACAGAGTTAATATTATTTACACTAACACCAATATCATGCCTAAGTATGTGCTGTGCCCCAGCGCCATCCTAGGCCCTTGTGATCTAGATTTAACTTTTTTCCAATGAGGAGCAGAAATATCAATCTTTTCTAAGTCATCAGGACAGTTTATAACTACAGGTCTACCCCCACTGTGCAACCATGCAAGAATGCTCCCCTCCCTTGTGGACACATTTTTCACTGTTTCTTGCTCCTTAACCATATTCAACATTTTAGCCCTTATGGATGTCATGTCATCATTTATATACAATTGCCTTTGCCTAACTGATTTTTTTTCTTATTTTGCATAATTTCATTTCTTTTCTTTCGGTGGCAAAACCTCACAATCACTGGCCTACCTCCTTCCCTGGGCCTCCCCAAACGGTGAACAACAGAAATATCATCCTGCTCAATTTTCACTCCAGTAGTATCAGCAAGTTCTATAACTTCAGCTTCCAGCACCTCCTCACTTTCGTCCTCTTCTTCCTCTAGTCCAGAAATATGTAAGTTCTCCCTTGTGTCCGCGCGTGTGTGTGTCCGCGCGTGTGTGTGTCCGCGCGCGCGCGCGTGTGTGTGTGTGTGTCCGCGCACGTGTGTGTGTGTGTGTGTGAGTGTGTGTGTGTGTATCCGCGCGCGCATGTGTGTGTGTGTGCGTGTGTGTGTGTGTGTCCGCGTGTGTGTGCGTGTGCGCGTGCGTGCGTGCGTGTGTGCGTGTGCGCGCACGTGCGTGCGTGCGCGTTGGTGTGTGTGTGTGTGTGTGTGTGTGTGTGTGTGTGTGTGTGTGTGTGTGTGTTAAAAAAAAAAAGCACCACTGAAACGAGGATATTATGAAGTCGTCATCGGGGAGATGGATACAAACAACACAAAAATTCACCCGTCACTCCTGCAATATACCAATGGGAAACAGAAGACGTCACCTTAAAAGGAAACGCGTCCATGGAAGTAAAATGTTTGTAGGAAAGAACAAAATGAAAAACACCAACACCAACACCACACTCCACTCCTCCCTCGCCTCGCCTCACCTCGCCTCGCATCCCACTGAAAGGAGACACCGCCACTGACATCTCACCTCTCCTCGGTAAGCTTTGGCGTGCTAATTAACTACACACACGGAATAAAAAAAAAAAAAATGCATCCGAATTAAAACGATGGAAGTAATTCTGATACCAAGAGAAGTATGTTCTTATGTTATGTTCTCTTATGTTCTTTTGGCGCCAGCACACTGGTTAATTTGAAGAGGTTTGAAGAGAAGCTTGGATTGCTATATGGACAAGAAGACAGGTGGCAACAAGAAGGCTGACCGTCGAGTGGAGGGTAAATGACATGGCTGGTACAGGAACTGCCCAGTGTAGGCCAACCCGCCTTTTGCGGTTTCTTTCATTCTTATGTTATGTTCTTAATATGGGGAACTGTCTGAGCGATCTGGTATCAGTGGTAATAACTCAAGGTTTCGAATCACGCTCTGACACACAAGAAGTTCTTCGTGACCCTTCCAACAGCCAGATTATTTATACATCTATTTATTTATTTATTTTATCTATATTTTATTTTACTTCTTTATCTACTTATTTATTTATCTATTTATTTATTTATTTTTTTTGTAAGGGGGTTCTGGCCATGGGCTACAAAAGGCAAAAATAAAGGCCCACCACTGAAGGTCCCAATTCTCGAACAGAAGAGTCTACTGCCTCTTTTGGAGGAGGAGGCAGTAGACACCTGCCGAAACGGTAATTACTCCCAGTGAGGTCTAAAGCACTGTTCAAGGGGTGCTGTGAACTTATCATTAAACCCAGCTGTGACCTCACTGAACTTTTCCCTTTGTGTCTCACAACACAAGGGGGCAGTCACAGCCTGCCCTCTAAAGACAGTTCTCTTCCTCCACACAAAACTACAAGCACCTAATAACACACCCTTCACTCAAAAATTTCAAAATTATCATGGCGACTCCTACACCAGCCTCAGAGTCCCCATCTGGGGAGGGGACCATGAATGTCCCCAGCTCGGACTGCCTTTCTGTTGATGTGTCTTGACACATCCCTCAACTTTTTCTTCATTAACTTTTGCAACATTCGCGGTCTAAGATCTAATTTTCAATCTGTAGAACAACACACCTCTTCTAAACCTCATCTTCTCCCCACTGAAACTTAGGTGTCTGAGGCAACTGACAGTAGCCCCTTTTCTGTTCCCTCCTACTTTCTCTATCCTCATTTTCGATCCAAAGCTGGATGCTGCGTTTATGTGCGCAATGACTTAACCTGCTCTCGTGCCCACGCTCTTGAATCTTCCGAGTTTTCCATCATCTGGCTATGACTAAAGAGTCACTCTCAAACTAAATTTATCAGTGCTGTATACCTCTCACCGAACTTCTCTGACTATAAGAAATTCTTTGACTACTTAACTTCCAAAGTGGAGCACATTCTGACCCTCTTCCCTTTTGCAGAGATCTCCATTCTTGGAGACTTCAATGTTCACCACCAGCTTTGGCTTTCCTCTCCCTTCACTGACCATCCTGGTGAACTAGCCTTCAACTCCACGACCTAGAGCAATTGGTGCAACACCCTACTCGTATTCCTGACCGTCTTGGAGATACGCCCAACATTCTTGACCTTTTCCTGACCTCTAATCCTTCTGCTTATGCTTTCACCCTTTCTTCTCCGTTGGGCTCCTCCGATCACAATCTCGTATTTGTATCTTGTCCTATCGCTCCAATCCCTCTTCAGGATCCCCCTAAGCGAAGATTCTTAAACATCTATCTCTTCACAACCTTCTATCTGATCGCCAGTATGGGTTCCGTCAAGGCATCTCTACTGGTAATCTTCTCGCTTTCCTTACCGAGTCTTGGTCATCCTCTTTTAGAGATTTTGGTGAAACTTTTGCTGTAGCCTTGAAAATATCAAAAGCTATGATAGAGTCTGGCATTAAGCTTTAATTTCCAAACTACCCTCCTACGGCTTCTATCCTTCTCTCTATAACTTCATCTCAAGTTTCCTTTCTGACCGTTTTATTGCTGCTGTGGTAGACGGTCACTGTTCTTCTCCTAAATCAATTAACAGTGGTGTTCCTCCGGGTTCTGTCCTGTCACCCACTCTATTCTTATTATTCATTAATGATCTTCTAAAACAAACTTCTTGTCCTATCCACTCCTACGCTGATGATACTACCCTGCACTTTACCACGTCTTTTCATAGACGTCCAACCCTTCAGGAAGTAAACATTTCATGCAGGGAAGCCACAGAACGCTTGACTTCTGATCTTTCTAAAATTGGGGCAGAGCAAACTTGGTATTGTTCAATGCCTCAAAAACTCAATTCCTCCATCTATCAACTCGACACAACCTTCCAGACAACTATCCCCTCTTCTTCAATGACACTCAACTGTCCCGCTCTTCTACACTGAACATCCTCGGTCTGTCCTTTACTTATAATCTGAACTGGAAACTTCACATCTCATCTCTAGCTAAAACAGCTTCTATGAAGTTAGGTGTTCTGAGACGTCTCCGCCAGTTTTTCTCACCCACCCAGTTGCTAACTCTGTACAAGGGCCTTATCCGTCCATGTATGGAAAATGCTTCACACTCATACTGGGGTTACACTCATACTGCTCTTCTAGACAGGGGGGAATCAAAAGCTTTTTGTCTCATCAACTCTCCTCTAACTGACTGTCTTCAGCATCTCTCTCACCGCCGCAATGTTGCATCTCTAGCTGTCTTCTACCGCTATTTTCATGCTAACTGCTCTTCTGATCTTGCTAACTGCATGCCTCCCCTCCTCCCGCGGCCTCGCTGCACAAGACTTTCTTCTTTCTCTCACCCCCTATTCTGTCCACCTCTCTAACGCAAGAGTTAAGCATTAGTCTCAATTATTCATCCCTTTCTCTGGTAAACTCTGGAACTCCCTGCCTGCTTCTGTATTTCCACCTTCCTATGATTTGAATTCCTTCAAGAGGGAGGTTTCAAGACACTTATCCATCAATTTTTGACTACTGCTTTGACCCTTTTATGGGACTGGCATTTTAGTGGGCATTTCTTTTATTGGATTTTTGTTGTCCTTGGCCAGTGTCCCTCCTACATAAAAAAAAAAAAAAAGATTGTCAAAATTAGAAGATTTGCCAACTGTACTGGGACTATTTGGATCACTGCACAGGAAGCAATTCTTTTCTATTCATTTATACTTGTTTTCCTATTAATTTTTTTTAATTGATTTACTTTTTTTCTTAATTTCTTTATGGATTCTTATTTTTTGAACAATAAGTATATTTCTAGTGAACAACGTAAACGAGAGTTTAAAAAAAAAAAAAGTTAGGGAGCGGGGGGAAGGGAAGCTGCAAGAAGCCATTAGACCTACACGTGGCAGTCCCTGCATGAAGCAAACGTACTTATTCCCACCTTTCATCCTCATCCATTAATTTGTCTAACCTTTTAAAGCTCCCAGTTAACTCGGCACTAACGAGAATATTAAATGAGATATAAATGGAAGCGAAATAGTAACTGAGTAAGATACCAGAGGATGAAAGTAAAACAGCATAAATGCACAAACAAATAGATGAATAAATGACTGAATAAATAAATACGTAAATGATTAATTATATAAATACGTAAAAAAATAAATTAACAAATGAGTAAATATATAGAAAGACAAAAGAAGATGAAATGAACAAATAGACAAACAAACAAATAAGTTATCAAATTAAACTACCACTATAATTCAGGGAAAAAAAAAAAAATCAAACTTCTCCCAAACCAAACGAGTTCCAAGGAATAAACCTGGAATCGTACGCATTAAAGTTTTGAGTCTGGCAGGAATGAGCACTTGACCTGACTCCCTCTTATCCACCCACCCCCTCCTTTCTTTTCCCTGTAGGTCACGTGAGCATGGCAGAGTGAGGGAGTGAGCGTGAGGGAGTCAGTTGGACGTGAGCATTTAATTACAACCAGGTCGCTTCCGCTACCTGTGTTCCGCGCGTCAGTATTTAGCATGATCACGTGTCTGTATGCATGTTTGTGTGTGTATTAAACTATATTGTGTCCTTCATTAATGTTCCTCGTGTCATTATTTAACACAGCCAAATTTATATCTATTAAAATGTCTATTGTGTATATTTTAAAGTATTGTGTATTCAGTTGTATGTATCGGTATTAATATGTTATATTGAAGTAGGGACCACGTGACGGTGTACATGCCTTTCAGGCTGTGTATTGTGCATCGTGTACTTTTTTTTAAAGTATTGTGTATTAAAGTGTTGGGTATCAGAATTAAAGTATTTTTGTGTATTGTTAAAGTATGCATTAGTATTGATGTGTTGTGTATCAAAATAACTCGCGTGAAAACGTAACGGCCATCACTATCGCCATACATGATAAACACTGACACTACTGCGGAAGTGTATGTATTAAATCCCAACACGAAACCTCAACATACATTCACAAATAATTGGAAATATATTGCTAGTCTAAATATAATGAGAAAATACTTGTGACCCCGATACACATTAGTGTAGCAGTAATTCATGTATACACACCAAATATCAAAGTGACTCTGTATTGAGGAACAAATATGTGCAGATTATCATGCATTCCAGCGCTGCACAGATTAATGTGTACGAAACAAAATATGGTGACAATATGTATATATCTGAAAAAAAAAAAAATCTGGGTTTTAAAGCATGCACACAAAACACCAGTGTGACAAGGTGACTATGTGAAAAAAAAAAATGACGCTTTTCAAAATACCCAAACAAAACAATGTGACAACAGGTATGAAAAAAAAAAATCGTGAATTTAAAACTGCCATACAAATTATCAACGTGACTCTGTACTACGTATCCAAACGTGACACAATGTATCTACAAAAAAAAAATAAATAAATAAATATAAAATAAAAATGAAATAAATAAATAAATAAAAAAAATAGAAAAATAGATAAAAAAAAAAGGCACATGCATTTAAAATACCCGTATCAATTACTAATGTGACACTAGATAAAAAAAAAGTATAATACAATGTCATATACCAAACAAAAAAAAAAAATTAAAGAAATAAACAAATAGATAAATAAATAAGTAAAATAACAAGGCATGTGAATATAAACTACCCGTATCAATCATGAACGTGATAGTGCGGCCTTGTGTCGCTGTGCTGGACAGTGTAACGCGTGTGCATCACTCCGAATATTGATGTCACGCGGCGTATAATTACCAGAACATTTTTTCCCATCATTTCCCGGGCAATGAGACGTGACGTGTGTGTGTGTGTGTGTGTGTGTGTGTGTGTGTGTGTGTGTGTGTGTGTGTGTGTGTGTGTGTGTGTGTGTGTGTGTGTGTGTGTGTGGATCAGTGCCGCGCCCGTCATTACCCAATCATGAGGGGACGTATTAACCCGCCATTCCATCCTGCCGTCCTTGATTACATCACGTGCGGGGAGGGCTGGCCCGCCCATACATTACAAGTATTGGCGGTCACTGATGCCTGTGTCTAATTAGTCATCTTTTTTTGTCTAATACTTTATACCTATTGACGGGTATTAATACTATTATAACCATACATTACGTATCTATTAGCGGTTATTGATGCCTCCGTTAAACTAGTCTTTTTTTTTTTTTCGAATCGTTCATTATAACTTTTGGTGCTGGTTACCATTATAACTACTTTAACTATTCACTGTAACTGCAATATGACTACCAATATACGTTATAACTACTCGTATGGCGGTTTTTACTTTTATGCAAGAAGGCCACTGGCCAAGGGTAACAAAAACTGTATTTAAAAAAAAAAAGCCCACTTAATGCTAGTTTCCATAGCGAATTCCACAGAGAAAAATCAAATAATAGAGGATAAGTGTCTTGAAACCTCCCTCTTGAAACGGCTCAAGTCACAGGAAGGAGGAAATATTGAAGCAGGCAGGGAGTTTCAGAGTTATCAGAAAAAGTGATGAATGATTGAGAGTACTGGTTAACTCTTGCATTAAAGGTGGACGTAATAGGGATGAGAGAAAGAAGAAAGTCTTGTGCAGTGAGGGCTCGGGAGGAGGTGAAGAGGTGAGAAAAACTGACGGAGACGACTCAGAATGTCTAACTTCATAGAAGCTGTTTGAGTAAGAGATGAGATATGAAGTTTCTAGTTTAGATTATAAGTAAAGGACAGACCGAGGATGTTCAGTGTAGAAGAGGGGAACAGTTGAGTGTCACTGAAGAAGAGGGGATAGTTGTCTGGAAGGTTGTGTCGAGTTGATAGATGGAGGAATTGAGTTTTTGAGGCATTGAACAATACTGTTAATCATATTTTGTGTTTGATTTTGTCCTGGATGTTTTTTTTTTTTAAGTGTACTTGAAATGGACTGATTGTTGGCTATCACGAATATTTAAAAAAAAATTTTCTCGTTTCTTTCTTATTTATGGTTTTCTTTTATTTGCATCTGAAAAAAAAGGTTCTCAAGTAGTGTTTATTACACATGTTGAGTCAAATTCAGGAAAAAAAGGATAGATAAAGTAATATGAAATAACAAAAAGTCTGCTCATTATACTGCTCGAAAAAAAAAAAATTATCGACAACTAGCAGAATTACCCGACGTTACCCTGGTAAAATTTGGCTCTCAAAACCACGGTTTATCACCTAAGTCAGTCATTTGGCCGGCAAAGCTATTAACCAAAGTTTGTTGGAGACCTCTGTATCTCAGAAAATTTGACCACATACTGAAGGAATCGGTAGGTTGATGGGATTCAACTTCAAGGTGACAATGAACACTCCATGCACACCTCTCCCCAACATCGAAAATCCAACCTAACAACGAGTTATGGTGTACCTGTCGCCACCATCAAGAATTAGGTTACGGTGACATATTTGCCTGGATAATTTGACGGTTTTGGGTTGGAAGTAGTTAGACATAACCTGTGTCACTCCCCGGATCAAGGGAAACCCCCCCTCCCAAATTTTATCACAATCAGTTCAATGTTTTTTCCGTGAAAAGCGGACACATCCACACACAGACAGACAGAGTGTTTTATTATATAAGATCACTAACACCATTTTGTATAACTCGAAACCAAAATCATTGTAGTCTCCCACACCTCGGTTCTCAATTCGGCGCGCAAAGTGAAGAAACAGTTGGACAGTCGCTACAGACAGACAGACAGACACAAGCCGAGAAACAAACCAAACTAACAAGGCCGAACAATCATCACCGCTGCCATTGTTGTCATTTCCTCGCCCCCACACAACTTGTGCAAAACCTCACAATTCTTTAACATTTACGAGTCGCCCCGTCTGTGTCCTTCCGTCACGCGACATATTTGGCTCCACTCTGGTTACTATTTCCCTATACATTTTGCTTCACCACTACCACCACCACCATCACCACCGCCACCAGCAGGGACTTACCCCACAATTTCCAAAGGGCTGTTGATGAAAGAGCTCATGAATAATCCCTTTTTTTTCCTTCATTTTTTCCCTGCACAGTTTCCTTTTCCCAAAACTCGTGTGGCAAATCGTGCAGCGTTTCATTACTGGTAAATATGTTTGCAAGAGCGAAGAAAAAAAAAAACTAATTTTGTTTGAAATGTTTGTGTATTTCGCTTATTTCGCTGTAGCATCAGGAATTCGACAGGCCTTGCGGGATGCTTCTACATTAACAGACCGGGATCAGTGACTGTGCTGGTCATTGGTCCGTGATTAGCCTTTGATGCGGAGGTGAGTGGGTAATAGTGTGCGTATAACCTCATCATCTTGCTCTGATGCCTTGTCTTGCCTTGCCTTCAACCTCATTCTTAAGCAGTCCGTGATAGGTGACTGAGCTTAACTGGTTTGTCTGACACTTAATCTTTGCTGAGGAGATAAGTGAATGAAGACACTGGGTATAACATCATCATCTTCCCGCCCTGCTGCCTTGCCTTTAGCCTCATTCTTAAACGGTGACTGCATGAGCTTAACTGGTTTGTCTCACGATGCATAATCTTTCCTGAGAAGATAAGTGAATGAAGACAGATTGCGTATTGCCTCATGTTCCCACCCTGATTCCCTCCCTTCTACACTAACAGTCGGTGATATATGACTGAGCCTGCTAACTGGTTTATCTGACGTCTAACCTTTGCAGGGGTGAAAACTAGATGATGACAGTGTGCATAGACAGATTCACGTTCAAGCCCTGACGTCTTCCCTTCCTCTGCCTTCAGTCTTCCTTAAACAGTACTTGAGTTGTTCACTGACGTTTAACTTTCGATGCGAGATAACTAGTAATGACTGTCTGGCCATCTCATCCTCCCTCTCTGATGCCCTCCCTTCCCTTCAGCCTCATTCTTACACGCTTCGAATAGTTTCATATTGCTGCTCTTCTTTTCTTCCCTTCAGTCTCATTCGTAAACACTTCATGCTTCCACCAGGACTATTTTCAAAGGCCACTGAGATGACTAATTGGATTCTCTAGGTGTTTTTCCCCACAGACGGTATAGAGCGCTTGTTAAGCCATCACTAGAACCACGAAAATACCTTTGAAAATCAACAACTTAGTCACACGCTGTTAAATTGTTGTCCAGATAACTTTTACATGTCTTTTGTCTGACGGTGATCATTTCTTGGTGGGGAGATAAAAGGACTGAGGAAGCAGTGTAATAGTGAAAAAGAGGCAGTGCAAGAGACAACAGAAGCAAGGAGTGGACGACTTAAGAAGCGACACAAAGCGAAACTGGGCACAAGATGATGGATTTGAGTAGACTCGTGTTTCCTTCCTGACTCCTTCCTCCTCCTTGGTGTGAATCTCAGGAGGGAGAGTCCTTACCCTGCCCTTCATCCTGCACTATCCTGACACTCCACACCATTACCACACCTTTCCTGGACTTTTTTTTTTTTTTTTTTTTTTTTAACTTGGAGGCGCCGCGTTATTGTTGTCCCCATATCTTATTCTACTGCTCTAACTTCACCACACCCACTCTACTTTATTAACTTTACCACAGCCATTATTCTTTACATGGAATATCAGCCTCTACCTGTACGGTATATTTGTAAACCCGTGTATAAT
Organism: Scylla paramamosain; assembly: GCF_035594125.1. NCBI lineage: Eukaryota > Metazoa > Arthropoda > Malacostraca > Decapoda > Portunidae > Scylla > Scylla paramamosain. Next base: position 19,823,543 of record NC_087172.1, read on the forward strand.
TAATGTCATTCTCCTCTGAACAGCTACTGCTTAATCTATATCCTTCCTATATTAGGGACACCAAACATCATCTTTAATTTATGCGATTACATTATACAGCTGAAAAGTAGCATTTTTACTCTGATTGGTAATAATAATAATAGTGGCAATATAACCACATAAATTCGCACTGCGGGATGGCATGTAAATTCACTACCAATTGACATTTTCCATGTAAAGGATAAGTAATTTCACTCGTGGAAAACTGTTTTTCCCAAATGATACTATCACATAAGGAAAATCCATATTTATAGGTGAGGCATTGCTGGAGAGAGAGAGAGAGAGAGAGAGAGAGAGAGAGAGAGAGAGAGAGAGAGAGAGAGAGAGAGAGAGAGAGAGAGAGGGTAGGGGGAAGGTTGGCTGCTCCCGTCAGGGGTCACCACAGGGGATCACCGTGCTCCAATGCTCGGTCTTCTGCGCCTCCAAAGCTACACCCAGTACACGTCATTTCCTACGTCCATAAACCTTCACTTGAGTGTTCCTCTCTTTCTCCTGCCTGCTAGACCCTTCTCCAGCATCCTCGTCTCCCTTGACACACCCAAACTTTGCTCACACCCAAGCAAACCTCACTGCAACCATAAACCCTCCCTCAGGTCTTCTCTTCCTCCCGCCATCACCAGCATCCTCCTCCCCACACCCTCCTCACGTCAACATGCCTGTACCAGCTTAGTCACGCCTCTGTAGCTTCGTCCCAAACGCGACCTTCGTGCCTCTCATGTATTCCTTCCTGATTTCGTTCGGCCTCTTCAAACAGAAAATTTATTACACCTTGTACCCTCCGCCTTCTCTCTCTCTCCTCTTACCTCATCATCCTCCTCCTCTATCCCTTTCTCTCTTTTCTTCCTCCTCTCCTCTTTCCTTTCCCCTCTGCTCTTTTCTTCCTCCTCTCCTCTTTCCTTTCCCCTCTCCTCTTTCCTTCCCCCTCTCCTCTTTCCTTCCCCCTCTCCTCTTTCCTTCCCCCTCTCCTCTTCCCTTCTCTTCCTCCTCTCCTCTTCCCTTTCCATTTCCACTTCCTCTTTAGCTAGACTTGTTGAGCGTCTTCCGTTCTTTATCCCTTCCTCTTCCTTTCATCCTCTCCTCTATCTTTCCTCCTCTCATCTTCCTTTCCCTCTCTCCTCTTTCATCTCACCTTGATACGTCTAGCTTCCTCTTTTCTTCATTCCTTTCCTCCGCGCAGCCTCCTCGCCAGTCTGTATACAACTAAGGGACTGAGGGCAACAGACCGTCTGGCTCGCTGCATTCATTAAAGCCTCATTTGGACGCAAAACCCTGAACGAACCACCGAACCTTTCACGCTTTTATCATCATTATCATCATCATCGCCGTCATTCCTTCCATTTCAAATTCCCTCACGATTCTTTCATGCTTTTAATCACACGTCCGCTACTATCACCACCACCACCACCACTACTACTACTACTACTAATACTATTAAAACTACCACCACCACAAACACCACCACTGTTACTACTACCACCGTTACCACTATTACCGTTACCACCACCACCACCACCACCACTACTAACACGTTCACTTCCTAACACTACCATTTACTAACGCCACCACCACCACAACCACCACCACTACTACCACCATCACCATAACTACTACCTCCACTACCACCATCACCACTACCACTACCATTTCTACTATTACTACTACTTATATTCACATTACCAGACTTGACTACCAATAAACAACAGAATTTCGCCATTACTAGATTTTTTTTCCTTCCTTTTTTTTTCCTGCCAATCTAAAGTCTCAATAACACCAGACATTTGCATCGATTACTTGCTTCGCGCTTCATTCCCGCACTCAAACTGCTTCGGAGCTCCATGTCGGGTTCATGGGTCACTTCAAAGCTTCAAAACTGCAAAAGGAGCTGAAAACACGAGCATGAGTGGGAAGAGAGAGAGAGAGAGAGAGAGAGAGAGAGAGAGTCATACTTTCTTTCATTCCTTCTTTACTTCGCTTCCTTTCCTACTCTTCACTTTTCTCCTTCCACGAAATCATTTTTATTAAACCTTCCTCTTCTTCCTCCTTTCCGCTTTTCTCCGAACTCGTCGTCTCACCGTGAGCTAATGGAGGTGGTGTACAGAACTTCATAAAAGAGATGAGAGAGAGAAAAAAAAAGAGGAAAAAAATGAGATTATAGAGTATCCTTTGAAAATTTATGGAACTACGCAAACTACCCCTCGTTCAGTTAATTACTGGAGGGTCATTATCTTGTTAATTACGACCAGTTGCTTCCTGCACTAATGAAAGAAAAAAAGTAAAGAAAAAGTAAAAGATTATCTATCTTTATACCAGGCCGGCAATCTCACGCGGGGTGGCCCAGACAAAGCACCACACACTCATGCACATCATTCATACTCTTAGCCTCGTCGGCCCCAGCTGGAAAGGGATCACCCTAGAGAACTTAATACATATAGCTACTCGTATGTACATAAAGGCCCAACGGCATACAGTGATTTGCCACTGCACAAAAGTAAAACAACGAAAAAAGAAAAAAAAAACTACCCAAACACACCAAAACTTTGTGTCCTTTCTCTCCAAATGGTAATGACCCATCAATTACTTTTAACTATCGATTGGTGACTTGTCTGGTGATGGAGGAGTTATCGGACTATTGGAGCAAAGGAGTTATCGAAGTATTGGACCATTATGCTAAAGGACTCGCGGCTTCAAGGGTCCGAATCTTGTGCGGCTCGAGCTGAGGACTCACTCGAATCCCGCGGCCTGAGGAGAGAGAGAGAGAGAGAGAGAGAGTTAAGTGTTGAAAGTATGTATTATCAATAGTGAAAAGGATAAATGATAAATTCTTGGGAGAATAAATTGGCAAAGTACCCATTGAGAGAATGATAATCCTAAATATATTGGTAGTAGTAGTAGTAGTAGTAGTAGTGATGATAATAAAGATAACAGTAATGATGATGATGATGATGATGATGATGATGATGATGATGATGATGATAATAATAATAATGACAACTCAACAGTACAACAGTGGAATATGATGATAACAACAACAACAACAACAACAACAACAACAACAACAACAATAATGCCTAAAGCAGCCCTAAGCCGTCCCGCACGCAGGGGTTCAGGTGGGTGGGTTGCACGGGCACGATAACGCCTCCTTCTGTCGCGCCACTCCAGCACGCACAGGTGGCAGCGGTGGGATGCAAGCTGTCGCCCCCAGAGAGAGAGACTGATTCCTTAGTCTTGTTATTTTCAAGCAGTAATTATTCTTACTATCTTCTGTTACACTTAATTCATCTCTCACTCTCCTCCGGAACAAATGACACAGTTATCCATCACTAATTACTGGAGTTTTCTTCCATTTTTTCCGTCGCGTAATTAATTTTCTCTACCAATTCTCAGCAATCCAATTACTGTGGCATTAAAATTCATGTCTTTGTCAAGGGAATTAACTGATCCAATAACGTTACGTCCTTCCCTTCCCTCAGGCTGCGCTGCTCTCGTGTTAGGTTAGGTTGAGTTTCGTTAAGGTATGTTAAGAAAGGTTTCTATAAGTTATGTTGCGTAAAGTCTCGCTATGCTAAGTTACGTTAGGTTAATTTTATCTTCTGTTGTTCTGTTAAGCAAAGTTACGTTAGGTTTCTTTAAGTTATATTATGTTAAGTTGCAGTATTTGAAATTTCGTTCAGTTTCGTTTCGTTAAGTTACGTTTCGTTGCTCATTTTGGTTATCTGGATTTTCTTTTAATTTCACTCGTTTAAATTTTTCGTTCATATGATGAGTTTACCTCCCAAATTTGAGTTGCTTTAATGAAAAAAATAGATAATAAAACAATGAAAAAATACATCAAATAATAAAACATTCACAGGTCTGATAAATACGTAGTAATATTCTAAAGTATGATATTTTCATTTCATTGTTCTCTCTCTCTCTCTCTCTCTCTCTCTCTCTCTCTCTCTCTCTCTCTCTCTCTCTCTCTCTCTCTCTCTCTCTCTCTCTCTCTCATCCAGCTTATCCTGGTCGATGTACGAAACTTTTTTTTCTTTTTTTTTTTTTGGAATCCAGAAGTACACAACGATGCATTTCGAAATTCCCCAAAAGCTGCCGATGTGAGATGAAAAAAAAAGTGATGAAATAAAGTTAAGACTTATATGTATGTATGTATGTATATATGTATGTATGTATGTATGTATGTGTGTGTAAACTCGACTTCCACCACCAATCTGCACTACGCATGAGTACCTGCCGCTCTGAAAAATGGTAAAGAAGCACCGTAGTTTGGCGTAAAAAAAAAAAAAAATGAATAAAATAAATAAATAATAGTGAAAAAAAAGCTAGGTGGAAAAAGAAGCTGGGTGTTGAAAAAAGGTGAGTGTTGAAAGAAGAAGATGGGCGTAGAAAAAAATGGGCGTTGAAAAAAGATGCGCGCTGAAAAAAGAAGATGGGCGTTGAAAAAAGAAGATTGGGCGTTGATAAAAAGATGAGCGTTGGAAAAGATGGAGCGTTGAAAAAAAAAAAGGGCATTGAAAAAAGAAGATTGGGCGTTGAAAAGAGAAGATGGGCGTTGAAAAAAAAAGATGGGTGTTAAAAAAGAAAATGTCGGGTGTTGTAACAAAAACCTTGATGAAGAAAGCTGGACGTTAAAAAAATGTGTGTCAAGTATTTCACAACCTCAGCAGGCGATGGGGTAGTCCTCTCAATGCCTTGCCACCTGCTCCACCAAACAATGCTGTCTTCTGTCTTCTGACCCAACACGTAACATCCACATCCTACTGGTTAAAAGCACAGCACAGTGAAAGACACGTGAGAAGCCGCTCTAAAACAACCTGTTTCAATAGTTATTTATATTGATTTCACCATCGCCCAATATGAACAATTTATCCTCTTTTTTTTTTATCATCCTACCTGACATTTCTATGGGAACAGGCATTAAGTGGGTATTTTTTTCTGAATTTTTGCTGCCCTTGCCCAGCGGCTCTCTTACATTAAAAAAAAAAAAAAAGTTTACCGTGGGAGGCACACCAACACGGACGCACGACACCATCTGGGGCGGGGAAGAAGTGGAGAGCTACACAGCCTATCAGTGTGGGCGCAACAGGGCAAGAGAGCTACTGTGATCAGCTGTGGCCCCCTCAACACCTGGGACAAGTGGAAGGATGAATTGCACAAAGCGCGGGTACACCGTTTCAAAAAAACACACCGACATTAAGGGAAGACTTGGGTATTTAGTTTAATTGTAATAATGACGGGTCTTTGAAAGCTGGAGGTAGAAATAAAGGAGCCTGATGAAGAAAAAGAAGCTGGGTGTAGAGAGAGAGAGAAAAAAAAATGGATGTTGAAAAAGAAGGTGGGTGTTGAAAAAAAAATGCAACTGACAGGAAAAAAAATAATAAAAATTGTTTCCAGTCTCACAGTGCCTCAGAACTCTTATGTAATCCGATTCAAAACCAGAGAGAGAGAGAGAGAGAGAGAGAGAGAGAGAGAGAGAGAGAGAGAGAGAGAGAGAATTTCCTCACATCTTTCCTTCCATAACTTTGTTCTTCCCTTGCATTTAATTACCAGAGATATAAAGATAGGAATCAATAAAAATAAGAAAATACGTAACGCTAATTAATTATTTTTTTTCCTCCTCCCTTCCCTGTTATCCTAAATTATTATTTTCTATCCTTTTTCCTTCCCTTGTATCTTATCCCTCTATTTTCTACACTTTTCTTTCCTATCCCATCTTTCTATTCACTACACTTCTTTTCCTCTCTTATTATCTTATTGTTCTGTCTACATTGATCTATTTTTTCCTGGACTTCCTTTTTATTTTTTTTTATTCATCTTTCTTCCTTCACTTTTTTCTCTTCCAGTATATCACCTTCTTTCAACTTTCTCTTCCCTTACAGTCTTCCACCTCCTACCTTCTGTCCTATCTATCTATCCTGTTTCTTTCTCTCTTTTACAGGCTTCACTTCCTTCCTTTCTTTTTCAGTCTTCCACCTCTTCCCTTCTAAACTTTTCCACTTCCTTCTCTTCCTTTTAAATCATTCACCTCTTCCACTTTATCCAGTACACTAATTTCCTTTTCAATCTATCCAGTTCTTTTAATCTCCTTTTCTTTCCTTTCCCTTTCATTATTCCACGTCTTCCTTTTCACCCTATCTTTCGTTCTCCAATCGTTTCCATTCTCATTTATCTTGTTCTTTTAACCATCTCTTCTTTCCTTTCTCTCAGTTTTCCACCTCTTCCCCTCTCATCCTTTCTTTCCACACTCCTTTCCCTTTCAGTTTTTTATCCTATTTTTCCAATCTTCACTTCTTTCCCTTTTCTTTCATCCGATTTTTCTTTATACACTAATTTCCGTTTCATTTCGCCATATTA
>NC_087172.1:19834929-19859929 GCF_035594125.1 Scylla paramamosain
TGCTAGACAAACGATCACACCACGTCGCACCACACACCACGATGTGTATGCAAATGTGTATGCGGATGTATGCGGATGTCATATGTACGTACATATTTTGCGGATGTGGATATCAGTTTCTACCAAATAGTGGATGCGGATATCAAATTATGATATCCTCACGGATGCGGATGCGGATGTGTTCAGGATTGTGGTATAAAATTACTATATAGCACCAATTATTGCCGGATGGCTGCTGCGATAAGTGCTCAGCGCTGCCAGCTTATATTTTCAGTCTTATTTTCGTATAATTACACAATATAATGTTAGGAACGAAACACTGAGGTCCTTCTCGTGAGTTTTAAGAGGGAGTAGGGTTTACATACGTGAACATGCATAATGCATGTATATATTGTTTACATACACAAATACGTGAGTTCACACACTCACACACACACACACACACACACACACACACACCACACACACACACACACACAGACACACTCTCTCTCTCTCTCTCTCTCTCTCTCTCTCTCTCTCTCTCTCTCTCTCTCTCATTCACTCACTCTCACTCTCTCTCTCTCTCTCACTCACTCACTCACTCACTCACTCACTCTCTCTCTCTCTCTCTCTCTCTCTCTCTCTCTCTCTCTCTCTCTCTCTCTCTCTCTCCTTACCAGCCAGGATGCTTTATATTGAATTAGTTGTGCAATATTACATACAGTAAGTACATACAACATGGTACACACAAACACACTTTTACATCTTTGCATAATACACACACAGTCGCCACGTAAAATTCTTTCCCCCTTCTGCAAAACTCTTGACACATTAGGTTGTGTAAATCAGAAAGGAAATGAATAAAAGGTGTAATTTTAGTACGCAGTTAAGTAAACATACTCGTACATTAATCAATTTTCTTCAAGTTTGCAAGCTCTGTACTCTGTTGTCTCTAATGCATAAAATGTATCTGCCACATCCTCTGTGTGTGTGGCGCAGATGCGGATATTTATTTCATAACAAATGTTTAATGCATCAGAACTACGGATGCAGATGCGAATGTTAAAAAAAAAACTATGCATAGGTTTTGTGGATGCGGATGCGGACATCCGATACATCTCTACACACACACACACACACACACACACACACACACACACACACACACACACACACACACACACACACACACACACACACAGACTCCACGACCAGGCAACACATAACACCAGGTAACACATAACACACTCCACAGAAATGTCGAAGGTGATGAGGTGATGAAGTGAACAGAAGGTGAAACGGAGAGTGAGGAAGAGGGAGAGGGAGTGGGAGAAGGAAAGCCGAAAAAAAAAAAAAAGGCAACGTGACTGCTTTTGACGTCAATGGTTGTGACGTCACTTGCACCACCACCACCACCACCACCACCACCATCGGTCCCAGGGAACATCATATCACATCATCCCGGAACATTACACCAGTCTGTCCTGTTCGTCACCAGTTATTATGAGCCAAGTGTATTTTTCTCCCCGCTCAACACTTTTCACACGCGTCCTTCTATATCCGTCGCTGCAGTGAAAGAACGAACACAATTTTTCGAGTTTTGCGACAAATACCTCCATACTCTCTCTCTCTCTCTCTCTCTCTCTCTCTCTCTCTCTCTCTCTCTCTCTCTCTCTCTCTCTGAAACACGTTATCAATTATAACACCAACACTTTTATCAAAAAGAGACAATTACTTCAAAACATTGGTTGCGTCTACTAGGGCGGAGATGAGGGAGGCGCGACAGGCAGGGAAAGGCTGGGGGAGGGGAGGGAAACGGGAGGAAGTGTAAGGACGAGAGAGGAAGGAAAGGGAAGGAGAGAGGTGAGTGAGGTGCAAGAGTGAGTGAGAGACAAGGAAAAGGAGAGGAGAGGAAAGATGCAAGTGAGGAAGAGAAGGGAAGAATGGCAGGGAGGGACTGGAGAGGCGACATGGGAGGCAAAAGAGAAGGATGGGAGGGGAAGGAGAGACGAGGAAAACACAATTACATAGAGTTACATAGAAAAACAGGCCACAACAGACCTTGCGGTCCTCACGAGGTGACCTGACTTAGGACTACTAAGGTGATAGTAGAAGAAAAGGACAGGAAATCATAAGGCTCTCTCCCCACCCTCCACTCCCTCCGGCTTAAGCCGTACAGGAAAACAGGTCGGAAAGAAATACCTTACAGATTAGAGAAGAGAGAGAGAGAAAAAAAAAAAAAAACTAAAGAAATTTTATAGGAAAGAAAGAAAATAGATGAAATGAGGTGCCCCCATTTCCTCAGGGCAAGGATGTTAATCACTAACAAACAAACGCTGTTAGCCGCGGATTGCAGGCAAGATATTTATCAAGACGGCGTTTAAAAGTCTCAACAGTGTTGCAGTCTATCACGTCTCGAGGAAGCCCATTCCATAGATTTACTACTCGATGGAAAAAAAGTATTTTTTTTTTTATTCATGAGAGTTGAAGGATTTCCCAACAATTTTGCAACCGTTTCCTCGCGTGTAATTTGAAGAGTCTATCGTGAAATATTTACTGCAGTCCATGTTATCAATGCCTTTGACGATTTTAAACATCTGTATTAAGTCGCCTCTTAGTCTTCTTTATGTTAATGGGAAAAGAAGGGGAAGGTGGCAAGGAAGGCACACGGGAGAGGAAAAGAGATGGGAGAGAGGGAAGGGTGGGGAGGGGAAGGAAGGAAGGAAGAAGAGGGGAGAGGGAAATATCATCACCTTGAACTCTCCCAGACTAGTAAGCGTGGTAATTATTTCATTCATTAGATGCTTAATTAGTAATACTCCGGGAACTGATCTTTAATCACGTACGGAGCCTTGGCCCTCACCACCACCACTACCATCACCACCACCACCACACACACACACACACACACACACAGGGGGTCTGAAGTGAACACCAACACTTGTAATAAGCGAGGCCACGTGAATACTGCCATTCTCACCAGGAGTTTTCTGTCTTTCTGTGCACGTGTGTCCTCTTTGCTTCTAAACTGCTGCAGTGTTGGGGAATGTTGTTGAGTTTTGAGGATGTTGCGAGTGTTATTTGTTGAGTGGTGTTTCTAATTAGTCAATTGCTGCTACTACTACTTTTATTACTGCTATTACTACTACTACAGCTATTACTACTACTACTGCTACTACTACTACTACTACTACTACTACTACTACTACTACTACTACTACTACTACCACTTAACTAAGGAAACAGAAGTTTTATTTCATCTTTTTAAACTGATGAAGATTATTTTTAAGAAACATAAAGACATAAGAACATAAGAAAATAAGGGAGCTGCAAGAAGCCACCAGGCCTACACGTGGCAGTCCCTGTATGGAACACCCCTACCTATTTCCTCCTATCATCCTCATTCATAAATCCGTCTAATCTTCTTTTAAAACTCCGTAATGACTCAGCACTAACTACCTCATTACGAAGTCCATTTTTTCATCTATCATTCTATTTGAGAACCAACTCATTCCTATTTCTTTTTTAAATCTAACTTTTTCAAGGTTAAAGCCGTTGTTTCTTGTTCTATCCAGATTACTGATCCTGAGAATTCTGCTTACGTCACCCTTGCTATATCTTCTGTACCACTTAAAGACATGTCTCTAAGCCTAAGGACTGTAAATTTGACCTGTTACTACTACTACTACTACTACTACTACTACTACTACTACTACTACTACTACTACTACTTAACTTTGGAAAAAAGATACGAGTTGTCTGAGTGTTATTATTATCATTTTTATGTGGAGATTATTTCTAGACCTGTCAGTACTATCATCATTACTACTACCACTACTACCACCACCACCACCACCACCACCACCACCACTAATTATCTCCTAACAAGATATAAGCACCTCTACAACCAGCACTTTCTCCTTTCAACTCTATCTCCTTTCTTTTCTCTTCTCCTTCACTTCCTCCCTCCTCCCTCCAACCCCCTTCCATCCCTCTCCCCAACGCCCACCGTCCCTCTCTCCCTCCCTCCCTCGTTATTTAGACAATCAACAACACAGGTGGTGGGGAGTAATCAAGAGATGACAATAATCTTTCTTAGCAATTATTTGAGCAACACAATGATAGTTACCTGTCCGACTCGCCTTGAAGCTGTGGTGGTGGTGGTGGTGGTGGGAGGAAAAGAGGAAAAGGTTCGAGTAGGTTCGGTTCTTCTTTTGATTGTTTCGTAACCAAAGCTTTCATGTTTTTTTCTCTCTCTCTCTCTCTCTCTCTCTCTCTCTCTCTCTCTCTCTTCCAGTTACAAGGCTTCCTCGAAATACAAAAACAATATGAAAAGGAACTCGGTGTTTAAAAATACGATTCAGGAAATGAAGGAGGATAGACGTTAGTAATGTAACTTTCAATTTCACGATGACTTGTCTACGGTAACATCTACCTCTCTCTCTCTCTCTCTCTCTCTCTCTCTCTCTCTCTCTCTCTCTCTCTCTCTCTCTCTGCCATTGGAGCTTAATAACATAATAACATAAGAAATAAGGGAAGCTGCAAGAAGCGACCAGGCTTACACGTAGCAGTCACTGTATGAAATATACCTACCTATTTCTATCTATTATCAACATCCATAAACCTGTCTAATCTTCTCTTAAAGCTCTCTAATGTCCTAGCACAACTAGCGACGCACATTTATTACAGCTCCTCATAGGAGGAGGCAGTAGACACCTGCCGAAACGATAATTACTCCCAGTGAGGTCTAAAGCACTGTTCAGGGGGTGCTGTGAACTTATCATTAAACCCAGCTGTGACCTCACTGAACGTTTCCCTTTGTGTCTCACAACACAAGGGGGTAGTCACAGCCTGCCCTCTAAAGACAACTCTCTTCCTCCACACAAAACTACAAGCACCTAATAACACACACACCCTTCACTCCAAAAATTTTAAAATCATGGCGACTCCTACACCAGCCTCGGAGTCCCCATCTGGGGAGGGGACCATAAATGTCCCCAGGTCGGACTGCCTTTCCGTCGACGACCCTAAGTGTCTTGACACCCCCCTCAACTTTTTCTTCATTAACTTCTGCAACATTCGCGGTCTAAGATCTAATTTTCAATCTGTAGAACACCACCTCTCCTCTTCTAAACCTCATCTTCTTTCCTCACTGAAACTCAGGTGTCTGAGGCAACTGACAGTAGCCCCTTTTCTGTTCCCTCCTACTTTCTCTATCCTCATTTTCGATCCAAAGCTGGATGCTGCGTTTATGTGCGCAATGACTTAACCTGCTCTCGTGCCCACGCTCTTGAATCTTCCGAGTTTTCCACCATCTGGCTACGACTACAGAGTCATTCTCATACTAAATTTATCTGTGCTGTATACCTCTCTCCTAACTCCTCTGACTATAAGAAATTCTTTGACTACTTAACTTCCAAAGTGGAGCACATTCTGACCCTCTTCCCTTTTGCAGAGATCTCCATTCTCGGAGACTTCAATGTTCACCACCAGCTTTGGCTTTCCTCTCCCTTCACTGACCATCCTGGTGAACTAGCCTACAACTTTGCTATCCTCCATGACCTAGAGCAATTGGTGCAACACCCTACTCGTATTCCTGACCGTCTTGGAGATACGCCCAACATTCTTGACCTTTTCCTGACCTCTAATCCTTCTGCTTATGCTGTCACCCTTTCTTCTCCGTTGGGCTCCTCCGATCACAATCTCATATCTTTATCTTGTCCTATCACTCCAATCCCTCCTCAGGATCCCCCTAAGCGAAGGTGCCTCTGGCGTTTTGCCTCTGCTAGTTGGGGGGACCTGAGGCGGTATTTTTCTGATTTTCCTTGGAATGACTACTGCTTCCGTGTCAGAGACCCGTCTTTGTGTGCTGAGCGCATAACAGAGGTGATAGTGTCTGGCATGGAGGCGTACATTCCTCACTCTTTTCTCGTCCTAAACCTTCTAAACCTTGGTTTAACACAGCTTGTTCTCGTGCTATACATGATAGAGAGGTGGCCCACAAAAGGTACTTAAGCCTTCCTTCACCAGAATCTCATGCACTTTATATTTCTGCCCGGAACCATGCCAAGTCTGTTCTCCAACTAGCCAAAACTCCTTCATTAACAGAAAATGTCAAAACCTTTCAAGATCTAACTCCCTCGTGATTTCTGGCATCTAGCCAAAAATATCTCCAATAACTTTGCTTCTTCTTCTTCCCTCCTCTACTTCAACCAGATGGCACCACTGCTATCACATCTATTTCTAAAGCTGAACTCTTTGCTCAAACCTTTGCTAAAAACTCTACCTTGGACGATTCTGGGCTTGTTCCTCCTCTCCTCCACCCTCTGACTACTTCATGCCTCGTATTAAAATTCTTCGTAATGATGTTTTCCATGCCCTCGCTGGCCTAAACCCTCAGAAGGCTTATGGACCTGATGGGGTCCCTCCTATTGTTCTCCGAAACTGTGCCTCCGTGCTTGCACCTTGCCTAGTCAAACTCTTTCAGCTCTGTCTGTCAACATCTACCTTTCCTTCTTGCTGGAAGTTTGCCTACATTCAACCTGTTCCTAAAAAGGGTGACCGCTCTAATCCCTCAAACTACCGTCCTATTGCTTTAATTTCCTGCTTATCTAAAGTTTTTGAATCTATCCTCAACAGGAAGATTCTTAAACATCTATCACTTCACAACCTTCTATCTGATCGCCAGTATGGGTTCCGTCAAGGCCGCTCTACTGGTGATCTTTTGGCTTTCCTTACTGAGTCTTGGTCATCCTCTTTTAGAGACTTTGGTGAAACTTTTGCTGTTGCCTTGGACATATCAAAAGCCTTTGATAGAGTCTGGCACAAAGCTTTGATTTCCAAACTACCCTCCTACGGTTTCTATCCTTCTCTCTGTAACTTCATCTCAAGTTTCCTTTCTGACCGTTCTATTGCTGCTGTGGTAGACGGTCACTGTTCTTCTCCTAAATCTATTAACAGTGGTGTTCCTCAGGGTTCTGTCCTGTCACCCACTCTCTTCTTATTATTCATTAATGATCTTCTAAACCAAACTTCTTGTCCTATCCACTCCTATGCTGATGATACCACCCTGCACTTTTCCACGTCTTTTCATAGACGTCCAACCCTTCAGGAGGTAAACATATCACGCAGGGAAGCCACAGAACGCCTGACTTCTGATCTTTCTAAAATTTCTGATTGGGGCAGAGCAAACTTGGTATTGTTCAATGCCTCAAAAACTCAATTCCTCCATCTATCAACTCGACACAATCTTCCAGACAACTATCCCCTCTTCTTCAATGACACTCAACTATCCCCCTTCTTCTACACTGAACATCCTTGGTCTGTCCTTTACTTATAATCTGAACTGGAAACTTCACATCTCATCTCTAGCTAAAACAGCTTCTATGAAGTTAGGTGTTCTGAGACGTCTCCGCCAGTTTTTCTCTACCCCCCAGCTGCTAACTCTGTACAAGGGCCTTATCCGTCCATGTATGGAGTATGCTTCACATGTCTGGGGGGTTCCACTCATACTGCTGTTCTAGACAGGGTGGAATCAAAAGCTTTTCGTCTCATCAACTCCTCTCCTCTAACTGACTGTCTTCAGCCTCTCTCTCACCGCCGCAATGTTGCATCTCTAGCTGTCTTCTACCGCTATTTTCATGCTAACTGCTCTTCTGATCTTGCTAACTGCATGCCTCCCCTCCTTCCGCGGCCTCGCTGCACAAGACTTTCATCTTTCTCTCACTCCTATTCTGTCCACCTCTCTAACGCAAGAGTTAACCAGTATTCTCAATCATTCATCCCTTTCTCTGGTAAACTCTGGAATTCTTGCCTGCTTCTGTATTTCCACCTTCCTATGACTTGAATTCCTTCAAGAGGGAGGTTTCAAGACACTTATCCACCAATTTTTGACCACTGCTTTGACCCTTTTAGGGACTGGCATTTTCAGTGGGCATTTTTTTTTATTAGATTTTTGTTGCCCTTGGCCAGTATCCTTCCTACATAAAAAAAAAAAAAAAAAAAAAAAAAAAAAAAAAAATGTTTTCGAGCACTTGGACACGTTATTTCTAGTGACGCCAAGGCTCATGTAATATTTCCTGTGTCTGTTCATGATTCTGTTGGTCGCACAGTACGAGTACATACAAGAAGCGTTCTGTGCCACCTGAGGAGAAAGTGCCCATGAAGATAATTTATGTAACCTTAGAAAATAGTCACAGGAGCAAAAACCTTTTAAAATATAGGACTTATAACAAAACAAATAAATAAATAGATAAATAAACAGATAACGAAAGAAAGAAAGAAACTTGATTTATACGAGAATTTCCTTCTAATACTCGTTTTTTCTTCATCCACCAATTTTCATTTTTTCTTATTTCTCTCAACGCACAGCGATTAAGTTACCCTGAGCGTTTTCAATTTAAATTTCCTCTCAGGTTTACCGTAACGTGACCTTCCCTCTCATGTTACTCGAGGAGAGAGAGACAGACACCAACCAACCTGACCTCTGCCTCTGCCGCCTTCCACTGTTGTTAGCGGCGGCCTGAAGACAATGAAGTGATGCCGCACAAATACTGAGAGAGAGAGAGAGAGAGAGAGAGAGAGAGAGAGAGAGAGAGAGAGAGAGAGAGAGAGAGAGAGAGAGAGAGAGAGAGAGAGAGAGAGAGAGAGAGAGAGAGAGAGAGGGGGGGACACTCACGCAACAGTAGCGAGCTCATGTCATCCTTTGTTTCTTTCTTGATAGTGGAGTAGAAACAGATACACACAGACAGAAGACATCCAGATACACAGACAGATAGACAGACATACAGTGTCATGTTATTGGCCGTGTTTACCCTGAAAATAAACACGTTTTCTTAGTGTCCCCCGGTGTTCCGTTTTTCTTCTAAACATATCTTTATTCTTAGTTATAAGTTAGTGTAGGGCTTAATTACTCATTTTATATCATGTAGTATTATCCTCTTCATAATCTAAGTTCTTTATATATATGTATATGTAAAGGAAAAGGTATTTGAAGGTGGAATGAGTTGAGGTGAGAGGCGATATGTGTCTGGCTTTCGTATCTTGAGTCAGCAAAATTCTTTAGAGCGCAAGGAAGGCCCTGAGGGAACAGAGGGGTGGCGTTCTCACGGGATAAATTTGGGTGGCGTTGTGGTGTGTGGAGGTATTAGTGATGTGGTGGTGTAACCCTGATATCTAGGATCAGGTTGGTGAGTCTTTTGTGGTACCAAGAGCTCTTGTCCGCTGAAATTTGATTGGTGAGTTGTGCCGGTGACGTAACGTTGATGGGTAGCGTCGGGGCTGAGAGGCAGCCATTTTGTGGTTGGGGTTGTGGTGGTGTTGTGGCGTCATTGGTGTTTTTGGGGATGGTGTTATGGTGTTACAGGTGATCTATGGTGAGGGCGGTGATGTCTTGTGAGGTTTGAAGAGGTAAAATACGGGAATTGTTATTTAGTGACGCAGTGACGGCGTCCGGGGAAATTCCTGCAGCTGGGGAAAATATTCCAGCGGCCTGTGAAGGAGAAAAAGGGTTTTGTCTCATATTGATGTGCATAACTTTTAAGCAATACGGCGATATAAGAACTTGAACAAAGAGAAACGTATGGTCATTGAGTGTGGGAATCATTCGGTGTTGGTCTAGGGTAGAAATTTGTTCCCTGATTTCCTTTAATGTGTAAACCTCAAGTTATTTGTAAGTTAACATCATTATTAATATATCCTGTTATTATATAAAATAACTGTTTTCTACCCCAGCACTGGTCTGGTATTGAGGTGATTCCTGGCGTGCTGTGCCAAGGTAAGGGTTTTGTGAGACGGTTTAATAGCTGGCGATTTCAGACAAGTCGGGTAGGTATTCGAGGCCTTTAAAAATCTAGACCTTTAAAACTTTCCGGGATCAGTGTAACGTCCACTTTCTTGGAAAGACAGCCGGGATCGTGACAGCAGACACAAAAAATCCATATCCATCCATACAGACAGACAGACAGATAGACAGACAGACAGACAGAAGACACCCATACATATCCAAACGTAAATGTAAACACAGACAGACATCCGAACAGATACAGACAAGTAGAAGACATCCACCATGTCCACCCATGTACACAAACACAGACAAACAGACATGCAAGGAATATACTCTCTAAAATCTTCCTATACATACGGACAGACAGACATGGACAGAGGGACAGATAGATCAACAGAGAGAGAGAGAGAGAGAGAGAGAGAGAGAGAGAGAGAGAGAGAGAGAGAGAGAGAGAGAGAGAGAGAGAGAGAGAGAGAGAGAGAATCAACCTACACAAACACCCATCTTAACACTCAATATCACTGTCACATGAAAAAAAAAAAAAAAAGATACAACGAATTACTAACGTTTCCTCTTGCACCACCACCACCACCACCACCACCACCACCACCATTCCTTTTCCCTCTCCTCGCTCAGTTCCTCCCGCAGCACAATACGACGCTTCCCACAGCCTATCACGGGGCCTTTGTTCTTCAAGGGACGGCAAACAACGCTCCCGCCTCACACCCTTGGAGGATTCCTTGTACTGGAGAGAGAGAGAGAGAGAGAGAGAGAGAGAGAGAGAGAGAGAGAGAGAGAGAGAGAGAGAGAGAGAGAGAGAGAGAGAGAGAGAGACTTTGATCCATATTCAGAAACGCTTTGCTGTCTCATCACGACTAGTTTCAAAGGCCACAAAGATGATTATCCTGACATTGTTTCTCCTGTTCATATTGTACAAATCTTGTTAATTTGTCACTAGAGCCGTAATAGCACCTATAAACACCCGTATAACTTTAACTAGAACTTAATAAAGCAGAGGTGCGGCGCAGATGTGTACCGGAATATGATCCAGAGAGAGAGAGAGAGAGAGAGAGAGAGAGAGAGAGAGAGAGAGAGAGAGAGAGAGAGAGAGAGAGAGAGAGAGAGAGAGAGAGAGAGAGAGAGAGAGTGAAAGTATAAATTGAACACACTTCAAATTGTGATTAAAAAAAGCCTATTTGACTACTCGTCATTATAATTCTTGATGCGAAAGAGAGACAGCACTGGTGACTGGAGGAGAAAGGGAGTGGGAGAAGCAGGTGGTGGTGGAGGAGGAGGAGGAGGAGGAGGAGGAGGAGGAGGAGGAGGAGGAGGAGGAGGAGGAGGAGGATGAGGAGGAGGAAGTCTTCTGTTGTCTCTCTCTTGTTCCTGTAAGGGCAGTGCCATATCTCCCAACTCCTTAGGGCCCCTCGACATCTGCCCCCCCCTCCTCCTCTCCTCGCAAATCACACCCTTTCCTTTCGTACAGTCTATTGCAATAATATTCCAGTGATATTGCAAATTATGTAATTCATGAAACAACAACAACAATAATAATATAATCTCATCAGACAGCCTTTAACCCTCTGACAGCCACTTGGTACACCTTTCCCTAATTACCACTCACTCTGAGGCACCTTTACTTGTTGTACAGCCACAGCCAATCTTTGAACCGGGAAGAAATTGTAAAATGTATTCTTTTTCATCGCTGACTTTCGTGTAGATGCTTATAAAGACTTTACGCATTGCATCTGGTGCTACTAATTGTTTCGTTTCGCAGTGAAAGGGTTAATCAACATGAAGCAAAGCAATACCAAAACACCGGTGCAGTACTGTGAAGTTAAACATACATAGACCTACATATGCATAGTATTAACATTCAACACACACACAAAAGAAAAAGTTGCATGGGCCGTGCTTCTGGTGGGCCTCCAAGCTTCAGGCCAGTCAGCCTTCTGGATAATGCGGCACTGTGTAGGTCGCTGTTCCTCACTAATCTCTTCCATAAGGCTTCGTCCTCTGCCTCCTCTCCACTCAGCTCTCTCTCTCTCTCTCTCTCTCTCTCTCTCTCTCTCTCTCTCTCTCTCTCTCTCTCTCTCTCTCTCTCTCTCTTCCATCTCTTCTTTGGCCTCGTCTTCTTCCTTCACCCCCTTCCACATCTACGGTGCAGGAGTAAAGAAGGAAATGGAGCGTGATACAGGAGGGACAATAGGGAGAGAAGGGCAATTAATGTACTCGCAGTGTTTGGTCTTTGTGTTACAGGGGAAGTTGAGAGGAAAGAGAGGAGGTATTAGAGGGGAGTTATTTAGGGAGTAATAGACAAAGAGGAGAGGGAGAAGGAGGGGCAGGAGGAGGAGGAGGAGGAGGAGGAGGAAAGAATAGGAAGAGGCTGAGTCAGTGAAAGGAGGGAATAAGGGCGAGGCTTTGTTGCTCAGGAGACTGATTCATGGTGGTGGTGGTGGTGGTGGTGGTGGAGGAGGTGATAATAGTGAGATAAATGACGATGATGCTAGTATCAGTGATAATAATAATAATAATAAAAATATGACAATAACGACAAGATGAAGAAGAAGAAGAAGAAGAAGAAGAAGAAGAAGACAACTACAACAACAACAACAACAACAACACCAACAACAATAACAGCAACAGCAACAACAAAAACAATAAACACTACTACTTTACCAGTCGCATCAGTCATAAATACTATTATTGTATATATTCATCACTCATATATTTATTTCATTGTCCAGTATTTCACGTGCCACCCCTGCCACCACTGTATCGGAGCAGCCACACCTCCACTGATGGCACCACTTGCTTCGAGAAGTCACTGCCACTTTGTACTAGGTTGTCTGTCAGTGGTTGCTTGACTTACTGGATGCTGCTGGAGATGACAGTGGCAGTGTAGATGATGTTGGCTCGTCCATTCTCCGATGAATACTGGTAGCGTGGAGTTCGTGGGTGGTTGGAGACTCTGGTTGCTTTGTGCGAGTGAAGGCAACACACCAGACGGATGCACTATCTTGATTTAATGATGGACAGAGATGTACACGCGTGATACCGAGACAAAGATTACGATGGACATGACGATGCTTAGCTCTCTCTCTCTCTCTCTCTCTCTCTCTCTCTCTCTCTCTCTCTCTCTCTCTCTCTCTCTGAAGGCTGACTGAAGACTCTGATGACGGACTTTGATCTGACTGATGACTGTGAAGAATGACTCATGACTGACTCTAGTTACGCATACAGGCTCTATTCATGTGATAGGATATGGGTCAGCTTAGGGAATCTGAGATGAAGGGATGGCCAATCAGGTGCCTGTAAATGGGGTGGAGCCAATGACAGAGGTGGTTATTCTGACAAATGCCCTGCGAGGAAGACAAGAAAGACAATGTAGGAATGTAGGGAAGGTGAAATTTCTTTGAGAGGGAGAGAGGAAGGAGAAAAGTTAAAAATATATCAGACTGGCCACCTGAGAACAGTGAACGTGGAATACTGGACAATGAAATATATGAGTGATGAATATATACAATAATAACTGTTATGACTGGTGCGACTGATACACTACTACTACTACTACTACTACTACTACTACTACTACTACTACTAATACTACTTCTACTACTACTATTACTACTACTACTAATAATAATGATAATAACAACGAAAGAATAAAAGGGAAAAAAGGGAAAAGAAAAGAATAAAAGAGAAAAGCGTGCACACAAGCTACTGTTACTACTACTTCTATGTACTACTACTATTATTACTACTACTGCTACTACTGCTATTAATGATAATGATAATGATAATAATAATGATAATAATAATAATAATAATAATAATAATAATAATAATAATAATAATAATAATAATAATAACAAAAAAGGAAAAAAAAATATAAGCCAAAAAAGGAAAAAAAAAAAAAAAAAGAGAAAAGATTTAAACAGTAAACACAATACTAACTCCCTCTTTCAGAACATAAACCCTTTGTTCCCACGTTGACCTTAATAGGCAAAAATCTAATTCCGCTACGGTGACACTAAACGGGCGAGCTTAGTAGAGCATGACGCAGCTCAGGTGAAGTGAGGTGGACGTGACACAGGCAGTCGTTTGATGATAAAGAGCAGTTTAGTCACACGTGGAATTATCATTACTTTAAATATCATTATTATTATTTCCACCTCCATTGTTTTTATCGTAGTGATCCCTCTAGTGGCTCAACAGAAAACGGGGCGGATGTACTCGAGACTTCCTTCTGTCATGAAAAACGGGATGTGAGTGGTCTTAATACGGACAGACTTATCTGTTTTTGTTAATTTATTTTTATCTTAGAGTAATGAGTACCTACTTTTTGGTCTTTCAGAAAATTGTGTTGGGATTACTGAGTTTGTAATTTCCTCTCTCTATCTCTGTCTGTCTGTATGTCCCTCTCTCTGTATGTCTGTCTGTCTATCTGTCTGTTTCTCTCTCTCTCTCTCTCTCTCTCTCTCTCTCTCTCTCTCTCTCTCTCTCTCTCCAATATCAGTCCCACAACAAATCCCACCATCTCGCGCCAATCCCTCCTCCTCCATCGCCTCCTCCACGCCCACCACTCCCGCATCACGCGAGGAAGGCATCAGGACAAGAGGGTTAGCAGGAGGACCTCGGGGCGCCCACACCTCCTGGTAACGAGTGGGAGGAGGTAACTGAAGGCAGGTGTGCGTTGAATGCTTGTGGTGGGAATTACTTGTCAGAGAGAGAGAGAGAGAGAGAGAGAGAGAGAGAGAGAGAGAGAGAGAGAGAGAGAGAGAGAGAGAGAGAGAGAGAGAGAGAGAGAGAGAGAGAGAGAGAGAGAGAGAGAGACGATTTGCTTCACGGAGAATATACGAGTTAGAGTAAAGATCTATGAATTAGTTTAGGTTAGGATGGAATTGGGTAGGATGGGATGGTGGTGGTGGTGGTGGCGGTGGTGGTGGTGGTAAGGTAAGGTAAGGTAAGGTAAGGTAAGGTAAGGTAAGGTAAGGTAAGGTGAGGTGAGGCAAGGCAAGGTGACAGATAAGCAGACGTTCCATTAAATAAAAGATATGATTTAATGCAGCATTTTGAAAGGACTCTTCTTTATCGTTTTTTTGAAATCTTCACCCTCTTCTTATTTCCTTTCTTCTTTTGTTCTTCTGTCACCTTCATTTTCCTCCTATTTTTTTTTCATGTTGTGCAACTTCTGTCTTTCTTTTTCTATTTTTCCTCTTTTCTCTTTTCTCATCTTCAGTCTCTTCGTGTTCCTTTCTCCTCCTTCTTTCCTGTTTTTCTAGTTCCTCTTCACTTCCCTTCCTTCTTTTCATCTTTTTAAAAATATTTTATTTCTTTCTCCTCTCCTCTTTTTTTTATCTTTTTTTTTATTTATTAAGGTCTCCCTAATCTTCGTCATCTTTCCTCCCTTTTTAATTTTTTTTATGGTCCTCATCCTCCTCTTCGTCCTCTCTCCCCCTCCACTCTTTTTCAGTCTTTTTCAATATCCTCTAATTTTTCGTTTTTCTTACCGTCCAGTAGTCTTCCTCCTCCTTCTCCTCGTTTTCCATCTTGAATCCTCTCTTTCCTTTTACTAATGGTCTCCTTGCTCCTCCTCCTCCTCCTCCTCCTCCTCCTCCTCCACTACTTCTTCCTCCTCCTCCTGCGTTCATGTCAAACCTTTCTGGAGATGATTATCGAAGCCACTTACTCTCTGCCGCGCCAGACGTCCTTAGGGAAGCCAGATAAGAGGAGGAGGAGGAGGAGGAGGAGGAGGAGGAGGAGGAGGAGGCGGAGGAGGAGGAGGAGGAGGAGGAGGTTACATAGGCAGGCGAGAATTCTACCACCCAACTGTTATAAAGGAGGAGGAGGAGGAGGAGGACGAGGAGGAGGAGCAAAAGGAGGAGGGATAGGAAGGTTTCGAGATATGTAACGTAACTCTCTCTCTCTCTCTCTCTCTCTCTCTCTCTCTCTCTCTCTCTCTCTCTCTCTCTCGCTTTAACTCTCTCACTCTCTCTCTCTCAGTCAGTCGCGTGCTGGGAACCAAGAACGGTGGACGGAGAAAGACAGAGAGAGAGAGAGAGAGAGAGAGAGAGAGAGAGAGAGAGAGAGAGAGAGAGAGAGAGAGAGAGAGAGAGAGAGAGAGAGAGAGAGAGAGAGAGAGAGAGAGAAACTGAGAGATAGAAAGAGAGAAAGGCCACCTTTCTCCATCCTCACACCGTGCAAGGCGCCATCATTTACTACACGAGGACTAAGAGAGAGAGAAGAGAGAAGCACGAGACCAGAAGATGGACTGAACTTTCACACCACATTCTCGCCTCGTCTGATCCCCACTCATAGAAAACGTAAGGCAGGGTGAAGCTGGCAGTGTTGGTGCTAACATTGTTCACTATGGTAGGGCCGTGCTCTGAAACATTTCCGCACCGCATCTCCTCCACCCACTACGTCCAAAAGGTTCTACCAGTTGAAGTGACACGTGGTTTTAATGGTGTTTTTACGGCTCTAGTGATGGTTTCTGTATTACTGTCTGTTGTGAAAACTTGGCTAAACGTCTCTGTGGCCTATGAGAGAGAGAGAGAGAGAGAGAGAGAGAGAGAGAGAGAGAGAGAGAGAGAGAGAGAGAGAGAGAGAGAGAGAGAGAGAGAGAGAGCAAAGCGTTTCAAAATACGGGACATAATTTTAATCCCTCAGTTTATTGTTCTTTATGTAAATCACACACACACACACACACACACACACACACACACACACACACACACACACACACACACACACATACACGGCCGGTGGACAGTGGCAGTGCTCAGTTGTTTGCCTGTTAGTGTGTTTGCGCGGGGTAATGTTGACCGAAGAAAAAAAAAAAAAACGAAAAAAACAAAGAAAAAAAAACGTGTGGTAACGGGAAAAAAGTGGTGATATTCTGCCCTTCACACAGAAAATTAATGAAAAAAGGGGAAAGAAATCAGTGAAAAACATCAAAACATCTGCAACACAATCCAATCAGTGAAAAAAAAAGAAAAAAAAAACACTGATCTACGGAAGCACAACCACCACCACCACTTTTCCAACAACAACAACAAAAACAACAACAACAACAAAACTCCCTCACTGTTTTCTTGTTGTTCACCCTTCCTTGCGTTCCTGTGTGTCTCTTGCCATCCAGTTTTCCTTTGATTTACCCTTTCCTTCTTTTACCGTCAAACTATTTATTTTATTTACCTCAAAAAAGCTGATGTGATGGTGGTGGTGGTAGTGGTGGTGGTGGTGTTCTGCAGGGTCCCTTTTTACAGGAGGAGGAGGAGGAGGAGGAGGAGGAGGAGGAGGAGGAGGAGGAGGAGGAGGAGGAGGAGGAGGAGGAGGAGGGTTTGTGTAATGAAGAGTCTCAAGGGGAATTGAGTGTAAGTGTGACATTACGGTGGCAGGAGACAAAAGAGAGTGTGAGAGAAAAGTAAATTACGAGAGAAAGTGAAGTGAGTGTGAAAATTCTCTCTCTCTCTCTCTCTCTCTCTCTCTCTCTCTCTCTCTCTCTCTCTCTCTCTCTCTCTCTCTCTCGTTGCCTCAAGTGAAGAGAAAATGAGAATATATTTAAATTTACTGAAGGAGGAATGGGAAGAGATAACGTGTGTGTGTGTGTGTGTGTGTGTGTGTGTGTGTGTGTGTGTGTGTGTGTGTGTGTGTGTGTGTGTGTGTGTGTGTGTGTGTGTGTGTGTGTCCAACCCTCAAGCAGCTTACATACTCCCAACCTACACTCTCTTAGGCCTAAAAAAAAGGCGTAGGCAGTCAAGGCCGCTAAAAATTCCTTGAGGCATAGAGAGAAAGAGAGAGAGTGGCGGTCTAGACACCTCTCTCTCTCTCTCTCTCTCTCTCTCTCTCTCTCTCTCTCTGATAATGAGCCACGTAAGTGAATAATGACACCAAAGAATGTGAGAGAGTTTCAGTATCCGATCTGGTTCCCGTCTCTTCCTCATTCTCGTCACGTGTCCTCGTCTTCCTTATTTTCTATCCTCGTCCTTGTGTCTACTTCTCTTTTCTATCTATTCATGTATTTACTTATTTATTCGTGTCCCTGTTTCACTCTCTTCTTATTCCTCGTCCTCGCTTTTTTTCGTGTTCTCGTTCTCCTACTCATTCTTATCCTTGTCCTTCTTTTATTCTTCATTCTCGTGTTTATTTGGTTCTATATATTTGTCCTCGTTTCTAGCCACGTTCTTGTCCTCTTGTACACGTCCTTATCCTCCTCTTCTTCTTATTTCTCGTTGTCTTTCTATTCTTCCTATTCTTTTATCTGCTATTCTTCGTCTTCCTTTCTACTCATCATCTTCCTATCTTTTATCTTCATTCTTGTTTCTATTCCTCGTCTTCATCCTATTCCCTATCCTCGTTCTGCTATACGCTTCTCTATTTTCCTTCTTTTTTTCTGTTCCTCCTTCTTTCTTTTCCTACCATCATTCTCCTCCTTCCCCTTATCCTTCTCCTCTTCGTCCTCTTCCTCCTCCACCACCTCGTCCTCGTCCTCGTTCTCTTTCTCTCTGTTCTTCCTATTACTACCATCATTCCTCTCTCAGCCTCTCATTATCTTTCTCCTCCTCGTTCTCTTATCCTCCTCCCTGTCCTTCTCTTCCTTCTCCTCTTCTTCCTCTTCCCACTAAGTGATATGTAGACACACAAAACAATTATTAGAAATGTTTGTTTGCTTACCCATCAGGAGGAGGAGGAGGAGGAGGAGGAGGAAAAGGAGGGGGAGGAGGAGGAGGAGGAGGAGGAAAGAAAACACACAAAAGAGAGAAGAGAGTTATTGAAAATACAGGAAATAAAAGAGAGGAGGAAAAGAAGAGGAAGAGGAGATGATATTATCAAATGCAGTGAAACCTCTTTTTCATTACAGAAGGGAAAGAAAAAATAAACAAAGAAGAAAAAAGAAAGGAAAGAAAAGAGAGAAAAAGGAGATAAAGAAAGACGATGAACAGAGGATGAATAGAAAAGCAAAGTGTCATGTTATTGGCCGAGTTTACCCTGAAAAGGAACACGTTTTCTTAATGTCGCTCGTGTTCCGTTTTCCTTCTAAACGTATTTTTATTCATAGTTAAAAGTTAGTTAGTATATGACTTATTTACTCATTTTATATCATGCAGTATTATTCGCTTCATAATTTAAGTTTTTTATATGTATGTATATGTAAAGGAAATGGTGTGTTCGAGGTGGAATGTGTTGAGGGGAGAGGCGATATATGTTCGTCTCTCATACCAGAGTCAGCAAATTCTTCAGGACGCACTAAAGCCCTGAGAGGGAACAAAGGGGTGGCGTTCTCATGGGATAAATTTGGGTGGTGTTGTGGTGATTGAGTGGGTGTAAGGAGGTACTGGCGATGTGGTGGTGTAACCCTGATATCCAGAATCAGGTTAGTGAGTTTTTTTTTTCTTTTTGTGGTACCAAGAGCTCTTGTCCGCTGAAATTCAGTGAGTTGTGTCGGTAACGTAACGCTGAGGGGCAGTGTCAGAGCTGAGAGGCAGCCATTTTGTAGTTGAGGTTGTGGTGGTGTTGTGGCGTTATTGGTGTCTTTGGGGATGGTGTTATGGTACTATAGGTGAACTATGGTGATGGTGGTGATGTCTTGTGAGGTTTGAAGAGGTAAAATACGGGAATTGTTAGTGCTTTGTGAAGTGATGGGAATGTCATATATTGATGTGTATAACCTTTAAGCAACAAGAGAGGAAAAATAAGAGCTTGAATCTATTGTAAATGAGTGTGGGAATTATTCTGTGTTGGTGAAAGATAGAAATTTGTTCCCTAATTTCCTTTAATGTGCACTCCCTCAATTTATCTGTAAGTTAACATGATTACGAATATATTCCGCTATTATATTGAATAATTATGTTTTCTACCCCAACACTGGTCTGGTGTTGAGGTGATTCCTGGCGTGCTGTGCCAAGGTAAGAGTTTTGTGAGAGGGTTTAATAGCTGGCGATTTCGGACAGGTCGGGTAGGTATTCGAGGCCTTTAAAAATCCAGACCTTTAAAACTTTCCGGGATCAGTGTAATGTCCACTTTCTTGGAAAAACAGCCGGGATCGTGACAAAATAAACAAATTAATCACACATTTCTACCTTACAGAAGAAAACAAAAATGGAAAGAAAACGACAAAAGGAGAAAAAAGTGAAAATAAACAGAAAGCAAACAACAAATAAATCACACCTTTTTTTTTTACATAACCGAACCAAATAACACTGAATAATTAACTCACCTGGCCACGTGTTCATTTAATTACCTCTTTCAGACTCACGTGGGGGTTTGATTACCTACCTGACCTCCATTCCTGCTACCCCCTCCTGACCCCCTCCTCCCTGGATCCCCTCCTCACCCACATGGGCCGCTGGTGGTGGCGGCGGTGGTGGTGGTGGTGCGTGTGGTGGGTGGGCGTGGTGTGGGTTTTCCAGCTCCCACATGCCCACGCCTTCACTCTCGATGCCTACTTCAAGGTGAGAGAGAGAGAGAGAGAGAGAGAGAGAGAGAGAGAGAGAGAGAGAGAGAGAGAGAGAGAGAGAGAGAGAGAGAGAGAGAGAGAGAGAGAGAGAGAGAGAGAGAGAGAGAGAGAGAGAGAGAGAGAGAGAGAGAGAGAGAGAGAGAGAATCCGAGTATAAAAGAGTGAGACACAATGAAAGAAAGAAAGAATTAAAGAAAAAAGAAAGAAAGAATTAAAGAAAAAGAAAGAAAGAAAGAAAATGGGAATACTTAGATGATTAGGTTACTGTCAGTGTTTCCTTTCTTTTATTTTTTCTTACTTTCCTTCTTTTTATTTGACTTATTCATATTTTTCGCCTATTCATGCATTTGTTAATTTCAAAGATTTACCCGACTTTTTTTATCCTTGAATGAAACTATTTGACGAGTTTTGCATAATTTCTTCTTCTTCTTCTTCTTCTTCTTCTTCTTCTTCTTCTTCTTCTTATTATTATTATTATTATTATTATTATTATTATTATTATTATTATTATTACTATTATCATTATTATTATTATCATTATTATTATTATTATTATTATCATTACTATTAACTATTACTATTATAATGGCCGTTTCTTTTGTCATTATAGTTGGAATCATGCAAAACGTAACTGCTCTCTCTCTCTCTCTCTCTCTCTCTCTCTCTCTCTCTCTCTCTCTCTCTCTCTCTCTCTCTCTCTCCCTCTGTCTGGCTGTCTATCTATCTATTTATTTATCTGTCTATCTATTTATCTATCTACCTATCTGCCAGTCTATCTATCTCGCTCTCCCTCCCCTCACGTGCGCGTATAAAAATAAAAATAATAATCATAATCACCGCGAAAACTGAAAATAAACAAGAAGGGGGAACATCTAAATATATATAAAAGTGTCCCTCCGTCTGCAACTGTGTGGATGTGTCTGTCTGTTTGTTTGTTTGTCTGTCTGTCTGTCTGTCTGTCTGTCTGTTTCTCTGTCTGTCTGTCTCTCTGTTTGTCTGTCTTAGAGTTGGGGAGGATTCTGGAGGTAGGAAGGCGGGTGGAGTTAAGAGGAAGGAATCTTTATTTAGCAGGAAGGAGGTGGGAGCGATAAATTTGAGAAGGAAGGGGCTTAACAAGATTTCATAAGGAGCCTCAGAGTTAATAACCAGCTTGAATTTCAGGGAGAAAGAACATAAGATAAAAAAAATATATATATATATATATATATATATATATATATATATATATATATATATATATATATATATATATATATATATATATATATATATATATATATATATATATATATATATATAGAGAGAGAGAGAGAGAGAGAGAGAGAGAGAGAGAGAGAGAGAGAGAGAGAGAGAGAGAGAGAGAGAGAGAGAGAGAGAGAGAGAGAGAGAGAGAGAGAGAGAGAGAGAGAGAGAGAGAGAGAGAGAGAGAGAGAGAGAGAGAGAGAGAGAGAGAGAGCTAAAAAAAGGAACTTAGATAAAAAGATGAAATTTAATATAGATAAACAGGCAAATGGACATAGACAGATAGACACAGATGGAGGAGAGAAGCTAAGAAAAAAATAGATAAAAAAAATAAATACAGATAAATAGATAGACAGACAGATAGATAGGTGGAGATAGAGGAGAGGGAAGAACCTGAATAAAAAAAAGAACTTAGAAAGGTATGTAGACATAAGCAGATAGATAAACAGATAGATAAATATATATACAAGAGAGAGAGAGAGAGGCGAACCAGAAATAGACTTAGATTTAGTAGGTTCCTTAAAAGACTTATGTATAAGCTGAACAAATGAGTGAGTTGGTGTGACAGGCAGAGGTGATGTGATGTGATGGATAGCAGAGACAGTTCAGGGATAACGCAATACTAATATCTATACTAATACTGACAATAATACTTATAATACCTCGTGTGTGTGTGTGTGTGTGTGTGTGTGTGTGTGCCATGAAAATATATAAAGGCCAACACAAAACTCTCACATCAGTTGGTAATTACAAACCCACAAAACACTTCCCTTTCACAGGCTTCCACGCACACACACACACACACACACACACACACACACACACACACACACACACACACAAATACCACGAAGTCAAATCCCACACCTGTGCGTACAACACCGGTATTGATTTCACCTGTTTTGTCACCACCACTCTTTTCATTACCTTTCTCCGTGTTCGTTGTGTTTTTATTTATTTTTTTCTTTTTACCTTTTTCTTGTATTTTGATTTAAGTTTCCTTTTTATCGTATATATTTTCCTTTCTTCCACCATATATTGGTCTTTTTTAGCGTTTTACTTCGATTTTCGTGTTTTTTTTTCATTTCATCTCTTCTTTTTTTTATTGTATTTCCATGTTTTCTTTAGTTTTATTTCTTACTTCTTTCATCTTCCTCTTTCACTATATTTTTCCTCTTATATCTTTATCCCGTTTTATTTTCATCTTTTCAGTTATTATTTTACTTTTTCTTTTTTTCCATTCTTATTTGTAAAACTTTCACATTGTTTTTTAATTTCTTCATATTTTTTCCGCATTATTTTCCGTCTTATTTCTCCGTTTTATTTTCATCTTTCTAATTCCATTTAAATTTTCCGTTTTATTTCATTTTTTTAATTTGACTTTCTGTTTTATTTTAATCTTTTTCCGTTTTGTTCCCGTCTTTCTTCGTTTCATTTCCACTATTTTTGACTTTCTGCTTTTAATCAAATTTCCATTTTTCTGTGTGCGTTTTATTGCATTTCTTTTTTTTTTTTTCCCTATGTGTACGTATGTGTGCCAGTTCACTCCATTTCATTTCGCCTACTTCATTTTATATCCAGATCCCTACCATGATATATTTTATTTTGGGAGTATTCTAACCCCCACCGCTCTCTCTCTCTCTCTCTCTCTCTCTCTCAGGTCCTGGCCGTCGCTGCGAAGAAGAGGGAGATTCTTCGCAAGATATTTTTTGGATACGATTTAGGTAAGGAAGGGAAGGAGGGAATGGAGGAAAGGGAGGGAGGAAAGGAAGAAGGGAGGGAAGAAAGGAGGGAAGGGAAGGAATGAGAGAAGGAATTAAGGGAAGAAGGAGTGAGTGAGTAAGAGAGGGAAGGAGGAAAAAAGGGAGGGAAGGATCATTGGTTGGAGGAGGAGGAGGAGGAGGAGGAGGAGGAGGAGGAGGAGGAGGAGGAGGAGGAATGGAGAGAGGGAGGGAGGGAGTGATGAAGGGAAGAAAGAAGAACGGAAGAAAGAATGAAAGGATGGAAAGGAGGTAGGGTTTGAAAAGAGGAGGAGGAGAAGGAGGAGGAGGAGGTGGAGAGAGAAAACGTTGGAAATAAGATTATGTAAACATCTCCTTTGAACATACAATACACCTCTCTCTCTCTCTCTCTCTCTCTCTCTCTCTCTCTCTCTCTCTCTCTCTCTCTCTCTCTCTCTCTCTCACCAGGGTTCAGGGCATCACCGTGGCTGTTCAGGGACCGTGTGGAGCCTCCCTTTGTCCCAATCATCACCACCTTCCCCAAGACAGGCCGCTACAGGAGTGAGGGGCCTCGCTATCAACACACCGCCCCCTCCCTCCACTACACCCGATGGAGGCGCAGGAGGAAAACAAGAGTACCCGCCACGCCTCGCTCATTACTAATATTGTAGCTCTGAATACTCGAGCAGTAGTGAACACAAAGAAAGAACTAGCTAAATTGTATCTTTTAATCCCTACGAGGTTGATGAAAGCTTGAGAATCATATCTATAAACAAAGAGATGAAGGCGCAGAAGGAAGATAAGGGTTCCTGCTACGCCTCGACCGTTACTATTACTGTAGCTTTGTGTGCAGTAATGAACACAAAGGAAGAACAAGTAATAGTAGAATAATTTGCGAGGTTGATGTTATTTTTTTTGTCAGAGGGGGCTCTGGACAAACACTACAAAAAAGATGAGAGAGAGAGAGAGAGAGAGAGAGAGAGAGAGAGAGAGAGAGAGAGAGAGAGAGAGAGAGAGAGAGAGAGAGAGAGAGAGAGAGAGAGACCCACTGAGGTTCCTGTCCTTAAAGAAAATGGGCCAAAGAGTCTATCCAAAATTGGGGATGTGATACGAAACCTCCCCGTAGAAAGAATTCGTGTAAGAGAAATGGAGAAATTCCAGAGTTTACCAGTGAAAGAGATGAAGGGTTAAGGATGCTGGTCAATTAACTCTCGCATTAGGGAGGTGGACAGAATAGGTGTGAGAGGAAATAGAAAGTCTTGTGCAGCGAGGCCACGGTAAAGATGACGAAGACAAAGGAAAAACAAACAACATGAGATCTATTAGTCCTTAAGAGGTTGTTTCTGATAAGCTAAACAAAATATTATCTATAAACAAAGGGATGTGCAAAAGCAAAGACGAAGGGAGGAATACATAGAGAGAGGGAAAAGAAACCGTGTCCTGTGTCTTCTGTGCCTCTTGTCTCTATTCCAGCAGAAGGCACAGAAGAAGGAAGGATTATTCTGTCCACGTGCTTACTTCTTGTTGTGGGAAGGAAGGATATAAAGATGAATAAAGTGAAGAAAGAGCGAGAGAGAGGGAGGAGGAAGGGAAAGGATGTGGATGAGAGACGAATAATCTTGAATGCACTGGAATGAAAAGTGAAAAATGTATTTTGTTGATGGTAAAGGTGCTGAGAGAGAGAGAGAGAGAGAGAGAGAGAGAGAGAGAGAGAGAGAGAGAGAGAGAGAGAGAGAGAGAGAGAGAGAGAGAGAGAGAGAGAGAGAGAGAGAGAGAGAGAGAGAGAGAGAGAGAGAGAGAGAGAGAGAG
>NC_087172.1:19867429-19879929 GCF_035594125.1 Scylla paramamosain
GGAGGAGGAGGAGGAGGAGGAAGAGGAGGAGGAGGAGGAGGAGGAGGAATAGTTATGTACTCAGCCATGGTTAAGAAGAAAAGGTCCTAATCCCTGTTTTCTTTCTCCCTATTTATTCCTTTCCTCAGTGCTGCCTTCTCTTCCCTCCTTTGTCTGGCGTCTGTTTCGCCATCACTGGAAGGCAAGCCGTCGCCGCGCCCCGCCGCCCTACTCCTCCCCGCCGCGGCCTGGGCGTTGGCGGGGCGCGGGGCCACGACACGCGGGTTGGGATCAAGCAGTACAAGGTTAGGGCTTTTCCTCTTTTATTTATGCAAAATATTTCTCTCCTAGACGCCAGGCGTGAACTTAAGGCTACGGGTGCCCCTGATGCGAGGCGCCGCGAGATGACGCGGATTTGGGGGGTTGGGTATAGGAACGCGGGGAGGCACTGCTCTGCGGCACTGGTGTCTTTCAGGGCCAGGCGGCGTGCCAGGCACTCAGCTGGCCCAGTGGTGACGTGAGCAACATCCCCTGCCTCACTCACCACACGTACACACACACACACACACACACACACACACACACACACACACACACACACACACCACAACACCTACACGCCGCCCTCACCGCACGCCGCCGCCCTTCCCTTGGTGGTCGGCGATGCGAGAGATTTCGTTCTTGTTGTGGTCCACGAGGCGCGCCGCCACCTCCTCCAGGCACCGCCGCCTGCTGTACACCGTCAGGTCCAGCGCCTTCTCTTCCGCCGCCTCCGCCGTGTCCCCCGCCATCACGAACAGCACATCCGGCTCCTCCTGGTCTCCGCTGCCTGGCAGGGGCGGCGGCGCGTCGGGCGGCGGCACGGGGAACAGCTGCAGCTCGGGGACAAGGGCACGGTGGCGCGCCGGGGAGGGGTAGGGCGACAGCCACTCCCTCAGGTCAAGGGTCCTGAGAGGCGAGGCGCACAGGGAGGGCGGCGGCGAGGCAGCGGAGGACGCGGGCGGGACGGGGACGACGTCGTGGGCGTGCTGAGCCTTGTGCACGGCGAGCGTGCGCGCCTGGCAGAAGCCCTTGCCGCACGCCTCGCACTTGAAGGGCTTCTCCTTGCTGTGGATGTACTTGTGGTCGCGGAGGTGGTCCTGCCTCCTGAAGGCCTTGCCGCAGATGTCGCAGGGGAAGGGCCGCTCGTCCGTGTGGGTCCGCTCGTGGATCAGCAGGTTGTAGCTCTTGGTGAACTCCCGCTGACAGTACTTGCAGATGTACCGCTTCTTGGGTCTGCTGAGGCGACCCCCGGGAGTCAGCAGCAGCCGGTTGAGGGCCAGCTCGCCCGCGCCCAGCGCCGCCCACGGCAGCTGGCCCAAGGGGTTGCAGCCCTGCAGCAGCCCCGCCACCCGGGGGTCCATCCCCAGGGGCGACGGCAGCGGCTTGGCCGCGCTGCCCGCAGACTGCAGCAGCGGCAGCGACCGTAGTAAATGGAAGGCGGGGGTGCCGGGCAGACGGCTGATGAAGTGGGAGTCGGGGCTTGGTGGCAAGAGCGTGGGCGGCTGGTGGGCGAGCGGGGAGGCATCAGCAGGCCCCGGGGAGGGGGAAGACAGAGGCGGGGACGCCATAGGCGGGGACCACTTGGCCTCGCGGCGGTCGAGGGTGAGGGCGCCTGCGGGTGGAGGGAAGTGTCACAAGGGACAGGAGTGTAAGGGAATCATGCAGCAGTGAGGCGCCTGCAGCACCTGCCTGACGAGGCCGCCAGCCACTCACCGCGCGAGGGATTGCCGCTCTCCGTGGCACTGTTATCCTTAGTCTCGGTTGGCACTGGCGTCCCCATGGCGCTGAGTCGGCGCGGCACGAGGGGCGGGCGTCCGGCCGCGAGGGTGTCCGCCTTCATACTGAACTAGACACCGCAGGGGGAGAGAACGAGGCTCCGCTCCCGTGTGTGTGTGTGTGTGTGTGTGTGTGTGTGTGTGTGTGTGTGTGTGTGTGTGTGTGTGTGTGTGTGTGTGTGTCGGCGGGCAGGAGATGGACTACTGCAGCCTCCAGCCGCCGCCCTCAGTAAATCTTGGCGCGGCGCGTGACTCCCATGATGCTCCGCGCCGAAATTTACTCTGCATTACCATTTTCTCACGTGACGCTCCAAACATTCTCTCTCTCTCTCTCTCTCTCTCTCTCTCTCTCTCTCTCTCTCTCTCTCTCTCTCTCTCTCTCTCGTTGCATGCCTTCCTGCCGTGATGTCCTCTCTACCTCTCTCCATGCATCCTTCCCTTCCCCACCCTGCCCCTCCCCCCTCTCCCCTGGCCGTGTCCGTGCAGCATCGTACACCTGCCGCCGCCACGCAGTACCTGTCTGAGGTGTGTGGCACGTGACGTCACAGGGCGGGCGCCGCTGATTGGCTGGCGCTGCCCCGGGGTCAACACGCTCTTCACGCTTCTCAGACCAACTCAATAACACTTGTGCGTTATGTGGCGCGTCGTGCTGCGGCGTACGGATAACTCACGGTGCTGATGATTGAGGCCCGGATAACTGATGGTACGGATAACTGAAGGTACGGATGACTAAAGATACGGTTAACTGAAAGTAATAATGAGAGACTGTTCGGATATCTGAAGGTACGGATGACACGTCGTTTGGACAAGATGCTATTAAGATCATGGGCAGTCCGAAAAACGCTAACTTCCGGATAACAGAACGTCCGGATAAGAGCCTGTACCCCACACATACACACACACACACACACACACACACACACACACACACACACACACACACACACAATAAATCAATACATAAATATACTGATAAACAAACAAATAAAAAAAATGAAAATAAGAATAAAAAAAATAATAATAAGCAAACAACTAATTAAACAAACAAAAAAAACAATAACAAAGGATCGCAAAGGATACCACACAATGACACACTCCTACATCCTTCCTGACCTCCTTAGCGTGACTAGCCGCCGTGAAGGACCAGATGGGGAGTAACCGTCCACTACTCCCAGGTGCCGCCTTGGTGGGGGGGGGCAATGGGACACTACCAACACAGGGGAGAGTGATGGCCTTCCTGCTTCCCTGACTGGGCTCGTGGTGTGGGAGGTGGTGGAGAAAAGGCTGCAGAAGAAGAGAAGAAGGGGAAGAGGAGGAGGAAGTAGTAGTAATGGGAGTGGTATTAATGGTAGTAGTAGTAGTAGTAGTAGTAGTAGTAGTAGTAGTAGTAGTAGTAGTAGTAGTAGTAGTAGTAGTAGTAGTAGTAGTAGTAGTAGTTGTTGTTGTTGTTGTTGTTGTTGTTGTTATAGAAGTGGAAGAGGAAGAAGTAGCATAAGAGGAAGAAGAAGGGGAGGAGGAGGAGGAATACAAAGGAATACAAAGGAAGACCAAACAGTAACAGACCTTGGAGTTCTTTCTAAGC
Organism: Scylla paramamosain; assembly: GCF_035594125.1. NCBI lineage: Eukaryota > Metazoa > Arthropoda > Malacostraca > Decapoda > Portunidae > Scylla > Scylla paramamosain. Next base: position 19,870,808 of record NC_087172.1, read on the forward strand.
TGTCTGGGTAACTATTTTACTCTAACTATTAGTGGGAGGGACAGGAGGAGGAGGAGGAGGAGGAGGAGGAGGAGGAAGAATAAAAAGAATAATAAGAATAATAAGAATAATAATAAGAGTTTGTTTATGAAGGTGATGGTTGCATTTTCTTGCCTGAGTTCCCTCGCTGTCTTTCCCAGTCATCTGTTCCACTTGTATCCACAGAGGACTAGATATGTTAACCTAACCTAATGTAACTTACCATAATCTATCTTAATCAGACCAAATAACGAACCTAACCAAACATAACAAAACTCGACCTACACTAACCAAAGAAAATTTAACCAAACCAAACCAAACTTAAACAAACCCACCCAAACCTAACCTAACCTAATCTAACCAAACCAAACCTAAACTAATTCAACCAAACCAAATCTAACTTAACCTAACTAAATCCAACACTGACTTTCCCTAGCGGCTCCCTGCTGTAAGACTGACCTGGAGGAAGCTGTGGGCAGGACGGGGCAATGGGGAAGACAGCGGGGCGAGGTGGAACGGGGCGGGGCGAGGTGGGGACGACCCGGCGTGACTAGCTGCCGTAAGGGACCCGATGCCCACGACCCGGGACGACCAGCTGACAGTTTCAATATGGAGAGTCTTTGTTGGGCAACGCGGGAGAGGCAGGGAGAGGCAGGGAGAGGCAGGGAGAGGGAGGAGGAGGGGTGGAGGACGAGTGGATGGGATGAAGTAAGTAGTAGGTAAGGAGGGGGTAGTGTTTGGGGGTTGTGAGGGGGTAGCCAAGCCGGGTCGTCTTGCTCCTTCTCTCAGGTGGTCGTCGGGTTCCGCCTCCCTGACCTCCACCTCCACCTCCACCTCCACCTGTACCTGCCCCTCCACTCCACCGCCCCCACCTGCCCCGCTGCCGCCACCACTCACTGTGCGCTCTCTCGTGACCCGGACAAAGGAACTGACAGACACACACACACACACACACACACACACACACACACACACACACACACACACACACACAGGGAGTAATAAGAATATCAGTCTAATAATAACCAAACGCCCCGACCACTTCCACTAGCGCCGCTCTTCAGTTCGAATAAACACGCCCAGAGAGGAGCCACAAGGAGCCAGACCCCCTGACGCGGCGCCCACCACTGCTAGGAGCCGCCGCCAGGTATTTGGATTGCCCAACGGCTCCACGTCGGTCCGCCTGGTAGCGCCCGTCAAGAATTTCCGAGGAAGGGAACGGGAGAAGACGCAAGAAGGAAACCGGAGTTCACGTCACTTTCCATGGAGAGATTCTTATCCACATCCTCCTCCTTCTTACACTCCACCAGTTCCTCTTTTTTTGTGTGTGGAAGGTGATTTTTTTTTCCTTTTTTTCTGGTCTTTCTCGTCATGCTCAAACTCCTGGATGGCTGACTGGCTGGATGGATGGATGGCTAGCTGTATGGCTGGCTGGCTGGCTGGATGGGTGGATGGATGGCTGGATGACTGTTTCGCTGGCTGGCTGGCTGGATGGATGGCTGACTGGCTGACTGACTGACTGGATGGATGGAGAGAAAACTGACTGGCTGATGGACTGGCTGATTGTTTGGGTGGATGAATGACTGAATGACTAACTGATAGCTGATTGGCTGGATGGCTGGCTGAATGGCTGAATGGGTGCCTAACTGAATGACTGGACGGATGGCTGACTGACTAGCTAAATGACAGACTAACTGGATGACTGAATGACTGACTAGCTGGCTGGATAGTTGGTCAAGGGATGCATAAAGACAAGAGAGAAACAGATAGGGAGAAACAAAAAGAGCTGGAAACACACAAAAAAAGGGCTGGAGCGTGTGACTTCGTTCCAAGCGCCAGTAAAGAGCAAGGCAACGGAGACAGACATTCATGAGCGTGGGAGCTGCCATGTTCTCCTCCTCCTCCTCCTCCTCCTGGGTAAAAGTCACACGCAGGAGGAAAAACAGAGATGAGTGATAATACGATCCTGACCGACGTGGAGGAGGATGAGGAGGAGGAGGAGGAGGAGGAGGAGGAGGAGGAGGAGGAGGAGGAGGAGGAGGAGGAGGAGGAGGAAGTTGGGGCACAGGTGTCATACTGCTCACGCTCGTTCTCTCGTGTGTGTGTGTGTGTGTGTGTGTGTGTGTGTGTGTGATGAAGGGTGACTGAGGCGTCGTGAGTGGCTGGAAGAGGAGGAGGAGGAGGAGGAGGAGGAGGAGGAGGAGGAGGAGGAGGAGGAGGAGGAGGAGGAGGAGGAGGAGGAGGAGGAGGAGGAGGAGGAGGAGGAGGAGGAGGAGGAAGAGGAGGAGGAGGAGGAGGAGGGGGAAGGAGGAGGAGGAGGAGGATATATGGGGGAATGTTAGCAATAAGAATGAGAGAGAGAGAGAGAGAGAGAGAGAGAGAGAGAGAGAGAGAGAGAGAGAGAGAGAGAGAGAGAGAGAGAGAGAGAGAGAGAGAGAGAGAGAGAGAGAGAGAGAGAGAGAGAGAGAGAGAGAGAGAGAGAGAGAGAGAGAGAGAGAGAGAGAAATGGCACTATACCCCCATCACCATCCCATCCCCAACACACAACCCCCAACAAGTGGAGATCCAACGGGACCTTTACCCCTCCCCCCAACCCCCTCTCCCTTACAGCATTTCCGGCTCGATGCACTAGACCGCCAAGGTGAAGGGAGGGGGGGCAGGCAGGTGGGGGAGCGGCACTCACTCACGATCCCCTCCTGCTCTGTCCACGCCCACGCCACGTCAGGGTGTGTCTGGGGGCGTGGGAACGGGGCTGAGGGCGTGGGTGTGGCTTTGATGTGGGTTGGGGTGGATAGGTGGGGTGAGTAGGTGGGGGTGAGTGTGTCTGGGTGTGGGCGTGAGGTGAACTTTGAAGTGAGTGATTGAAGTGAGTGGGTTATGAGAGTGTGGTGAGGCCAGGTGAGAGTGTGGTGAGGCCAGGTGAGAGTGAGGTGAGGGGCAGGTGAGTGAGTGAGGGGCAGGTAAGTGCATGGTGAGTAGCAGGTGAGGGGCAGGTGAGTGAGTGGTGAGGGGTAGGTGAAGACAGGTGAGGGCAGGTAAAGGTACACAGGACTTTAATAATAGTACACACAGAGCAAAGGTGTGCGTGATAAGGCTGCACATATTGATAATAATGTACACAAATTACTGCTACTACTACTACTACTACTACTACTACTACTACTACTACTACTACTACTACTACTATTGCGGCTGGTCAAGTGAGAAAAATCGGCGTGGAAGCGAACGTGTGAATGAATAAGTAAGCAAGCAAGTGAGTGAGTGAGTGAGTGAGTGAGTGAGTGAGTGAGTGAGTGAGTGAGTGAGTGAATGAGTGAGTGAGAGCGGTCCGTGACTCAAACCTTACCTGCCCAGCCTCCTCTTTCCCCCGGCGACCGTGGGAACACCGCACGCACGCACACACACACACACACACACACACACACACACACACACACACACACTCACGAACGCTGCCGGCCACGCGACCTCGGGTGTTGCAAGTAGCGCCCGACACCCGACACCCGACCAGAAGACCCGACAAACAAGCGTTACCAGAGAGAGAGAGAGAGAGAGAGAGAGAGAGAGAGAGAGAGAGAGAGAGAGAGAGAGAGAGAGAGAAAGAACGCTAATTAACTCCCCTTTACTTTCACTCCATCGGGAATTCTGACAGAAAAAAATAAATAAATAACTTATACAATTTTATCCTTTCCTTTCCTTTTCATTATCTTTCCTTCCTTCCCTTCACTTTCCTCCCTTTATTCCTTTCCATCTCTTTACCTCCTACCTTTCTCCTCCTCTTCCTTAACCCTTTCCTCTTTCAGTACCTCCATCTCAATACCATCTACTGTACATCTCCCTATCCTCCTCCACCATTCCTCCTCCTCCTCCTCCTCTTCCTCCTCCTTCAGTATCTTCTCTACACTACCTACACCTCCCCATCCATCTATCCACCGGCGCCGTCCCTCCCCAGCACCTCCTCATCTCCCCAGGGGCACTAATGAAGGGAATGGAAGGCTGAGGGACGCGCGGCACTTTCATGGTGAGACAATTTACTCCCTCACCCTTCCCCGTCACACACAAACACACACACACACACACACACACACACACACACACACACACACACACACACACACACACACACACGTGAATAATCTCAGTTAACCATGTACGGCAGACGCTCATAGTCCCGCAGGCGTTCATTAGTATACAAACACACACACACACACACACACACACACACACACACACACACACACACACACACACACACACACACACACACACAGACACACACACATACAGACAAACAAGGAAGTTATGCACGTTTACATGTACTAAGGCGTTTGAGAGAGAGAGAGAGAGAGAGAGAGAGAGAGAGAGAGAGAGAGAGAGAGAGAGAGAGAGAGAGAGAGAGAGAGAGAGAAATGTCATCCACGCTCATAAACTCAATAATTTTTCACATTCCTTATTAACCACATTTCAGTACGTCACATCCACCTCCTCCTCCTCCTCCTCCTCCTCCTCCTCCTCCTCCTCCCCCAGGGCATCAGTCGGGCAGAAATAATGACCCCGTGTGCCTATGGTCCGTCTCCTTGTTATTACACTTAGGGAGAACACCACGGGGGCAGGAGAGAGAGAGCTGGACACCGTGGGAACTCCTCTCCTCTCCTCCTCCTCCTCCTCCTCCTCTTCTATGTAAATGGTCGGAAAAGATTAGCCAGCCTTCGTTCCTTGCTCTTTCCAGCCCCGGTTCTCTCTCTCTCTCTCTCTCTCTCTCTCTCTCTCTCTCTCTCTCTCTCTCTCTCTCTCTCTCTCTCTCTCTCTCTCTCTCTCTCTCTCTCTGTCTACCCTCGTCCTTTCATTCTTCCTATCTTCCTACTCACCTTCTATTCCACCTCCTCCACTCCGTCTCTTCTCCTCCTCCTCCTCCTCCTCCTCCTCCTCCTCCTCCTCCTCCTCCTCCTCCTCCTCTCAGTCTTCCGAAAGTGGCATGATTCTTGAAGTCTAGAGGTAGTTTTGACCTTATGACCTCGAAGCGTGCCACAGGGCCAATACTCTCTCTCTCTCTCTCTCTCTCTCTCTCTCTCTCTCTCTCTCTCTCTCTCTCTCTCTCTCTGGCGAACACGATACAAGAAAACAGATTAAGAAGTTTATCACGTTCTTGTTTTTTTCTTTTTTTTTCATGATTAAAGTAAAAAAGTTAAGGAAGTTAGGTACTCAAAGGGGTAAGTGAGTAATTAGAGCTGTCAATGAGTAAAGTAAATAAAGTACGAGTAAGTGATTTTTTAGGTGTGATTTTAGTTGCAACGTCTAATTCCTTCCCTTTTTTTTTTTTTTCTTCCTTCTGTCCGTTCCTTCTTCCTATTTACGTCCCATCATCTCTTCCTTACTTGGTTTTTCCTTTCCTCTTCTTCCACTTCATTCCTTCCATCATCCCCTCCCTTCTTCCTTCTCCTATTCGTCTCTTCAAATTTCCTTCTTTCTTTCATCTTTCTGTCCATTCACCCATCCTCCTTCCCCCTTCCTCCTTCCCTCCTATCAACTCATTTCTCCTATCTCGTTCCTTTCTTCCTCCTCCTCTCTCTTCTCTCCATCCAATCATCTTTCCCTCCTTCCTTCCCTTCTATCATAATCATACTCTTCTCCTTCCTCTCTCCTTCCATCCCTCCTTCCTCTCTCCTTCTCTCCATCCACCTATCCTTTCTTCCTTACTTCTTATCATCACCTTATTTCCCTCTTCCTTCCTCCTCCTCCTTCTATCCATGCACCTATCCTTTCTACCCTCCCTTCCATCATCATTTCTTCCTTTCCTCTTATCCATCCTCCCATTCTCTCATAGCTCCTTCCTTCCCCCTTCTATTCATCCATCCATCTTTTCCTCCTCCTATAACCTAACCTAAGAGAAGGAAGGGCGCACGGGACACAAGGCAGGTAGGGCCAGGTAAGGGCAGGTGAGGGCAGAGGTCTTCAAGCACAGGTGAGCAGAAGGCCAGGTGAGGCTAGCCAGGTAAAAGTGTTGCTTCCCACGCCTCGCCTTAATCACCTGACGACACCTGCGACGGGGCTACCTCTCCTGCAGGGACGCCGGCAGGAGGAGGAGGAGGAGGAGGAGGAGGAGGAGGAGGAGGAGGAGGATGTGGTGGTGGTGGTGGTAATGAATAGTGTAGTGCCTGCTGTCAGTCACTCACGCCTGTCTCTCTCTCTCTCTCTCTCTCTCTCTCTCTCTCTCTCTCTCTCTCTCTCTCTCTCTCTCTCTCTCTTGATACCTTCAGATGTGCGATAAAACGTGGTACTGTACCGAAGAGAGAGAGAGAGAGAGAGAGAGAGAGAGAGAGAGAGAGAGAGAGAGAGAGAGAGAGAGAGAGAGAGAGACTCATAACCATTTCGTACCTGAGTGAAAGAAAGTGCCTTGCCTCCCTCCCCTTCATTTAGTACCAACCTCCTCCTCCTCCTCCTCCTCCTCCTCCTCCTCCTCCTCCTCCTCCTCCTCCTCCTCCTTCTCCTCCTCTTCCTCCTCCTGCCCCACCTATCACCCGTAATTAAGGTATTGTGATTATGAGTCGTTTAACATGATCTATTGCTAAACTTACCTGTCCGTGAGGGGAGAGAGGAAGAGAGTGAGAGAGAGGGAGAGAGAGAGGGGGAGGAGGGAGATTGGGAAGTAGAGAGATACTCGTAGATAGACAAAGAGAAAGTGGAAGGAGAAAAGGGAGTGAAAATAAATGAGAGTTAAAGAGAGAGTAGATAGAGGCGAGGAAGAGGAAGGGAATGGGAAAAGAGAAAAAGAGGAGGAGGAATGTGAGAGGAATTGAAAAGGGAGATAGGAGACGAAGGAGAGAGAGGGGTGAGATATGGAGAGATGCGGGAGAGAAATGGAAGATTTTTCTTATTTCTTGTGTCTAGTTTTTTTTTCTTGTTTCTTTTTATTCCCTCTTTTCTCTTCCTTAGCTTATATTCGCTTGACTCACCCTAACTTTGTCAAACCAAACCAAACATAAAATAACCTAATCTAACAAAACTAAATAAAAATGTAACCTAACCAAACCAAATCTAACCAAACCAAACCTAACCCAACTCAAACTAACCTAACCAAACCAAACCCCAGCAAACCAAACCTAACCTAACTTAACTAAACCTAACCTAACCAAACCAGACCTAACCTAACCTAACCCAACCTAACCAAACCTAACCCAACTCAAACTAACCTAACCAAACCAAACCCCAGCAAACCTAACCTAACCTAACCTAACCAAACCAGACCTAACCTAACCTAACCCAACCTAACCAAACCTAACCCAACTCAAACTAACCTAACCAAACCAAACCCCAGCAAACCTAACCTAACCTAACCTAACCTAACCTAACCTAACCTAAACCTAACCTAACTTAACTAAACCTAACCTAACCAAACCAGACCTAACCTAACCTAACCCAACCTAACCAAACCTAACCCAACTCAAACTAACCTAACCAAACCAAACCCCAGCAAACCTAACCTAACCTAACCTAACCAAACCAGACCTAACCTAACCTAACCCAACCTAACCAAACCTAACCCAACTCAAACTAACCTAACCAAACCAAACCCCAGCAAACCAAACCTAACCTAACTTAACCAAACCTAACCTAACCCAACCCAAATCAAACCTAACCTAACGAGGAAGGCTTATAGGATAGAAGGGACCTGAAGGAAGAGGAGTTTAAAAAAAAAATAAAAAAGGAAAGAAGAGGCCGTCCTTGGCACCCTCACGCTTTCCTTGTTTGCCTCGGCTTCTGAACGCGTGTGTTTACATTTCCTGCTGCTTATCACGCCACGTCCCGTTTTTTGTGACTCTTCAATTCGTTTTCTGTCACTCGTTTGCAGGGTAGGCTTAGATATTTTTATTTATTTATTTATGTAGTTATTTAATATATTTTTTGAAAGCAGGAAAAGTGAAGGAAGGTTGGTTAATTTTACGTGGAGAGAAGGGAAGGGAAGGGAAGGGAAGGAAGGGAAGGGAAGGGAAGGGAAGGGAAGGAATGGGAATGGAAGAAAAAGGAAGAGAAGAGGAGGGAAGGAGAGGGAAGGAATGGGAATAGAAATGGGAGAGAAAGGAAAAGAAGAGAAGGGAAAGGGAGGGAAGAGAAGGAGAGGAAAGGAATGGTAAGGGAAAGTGAAGGAAAGGAAAAGAAAGGAAGGAAAGGGAAGGGAAGGAAAGGAAAGAAAAAAAGAAGGGAAGGAGAGGGAACGGAAAGGGAGAGAGGGGGGAAGATGAAGGAACAGGAAAGAGGAGGGAAGAGAGAGAGAGAGAGAGAGAGAGAGAGAGAGAGAGAGAGAGAGAGAGAGAGAGAGAGAGAGAGAGAGAGAGAGAGAGAGAGAGAGAGAGAGAGAGCGCAACAGGTGTCTAAACTCACGTTTTCTGTTCCACTCCGTTTTCTTTCAACTGTCCGTCACTTTCTCCCTTTCTCTAATCTGTAAAGAAAACGAGAGAGAGAGAGAGAGAGAGAGAGAGAGAGAGAGAGAGAGAGAGAGAGAGAGAGAGAGAGAGAGAGAGACTATGAATAACAACAGAAAACAAAATAATAATACTGATATAAGTAATAATAATAAGAAAATAACATTAATAATAATAATAATAATATAATAATAATAATAATAATAATAATAATAATGATAATAATAATAATAATACACAAGTACAGGAAATAAAAAAACAAGAATAAATGCACAAGATAAAGAAAAAATAAATAAGTTGGGAAGAATAATTGAGTAAACAAACAAAAATAGAAACATATATAAAAAACAACTAAATAAACAAAACAAAGCAAACAAACAAACAAACAAATAAGCACAAAACACCCATGAATCAAGAGCACAGTTCCGCCAAACAACCAAACAAGGAAAACAAACAATAAACAAGTAAACAGACGGATAAATAAACAAACTTGAGACACGGCCAATTGAATTTGAAGAGTACTGGAGGAGGAGGAGGAGGAGGAGGAGGAGGAGGAGAAGGAGGAGGAGGAGGAGGAGGAGGAGGAGGAGGAGGAGGAGGAGGAGGAGGAGGAGGAGGAGGAGGAAGAGAAGGAAAGATAACAGAAGGAAAGGGATGTGAGACAGGGACGAACAAGAGAGAGAG
>NC_087172.1:19887429-19889929 GCF_035594125.1 Scylla paramamosain
GTTGTTGTTCATTTTACTTTTTATTTTTTGTTTCTTTTGTTCCTGTGATTTATTATTTTTTTTGTATTACTTCTTCCGTTCAATGTTTTTTTGTTCTTATTCAAGTTCCTTCTTCTTCTTCTTCTTCTTCTTCTTCTTCTTCTTCATCTTCTTCCTCTTCTTACTCTTACTATTTTTTTTTCTTTTGTGTGACTTTTTCTCTCATATATATTTTATTCTATTTAATGTTCTTGTTCTTGTTCGTGTTTTTTTCTTTTTTCTCTCTCCGCCTGCTCCTTCTTGTCACATAATATTTTTCTTCTTATTTCCTCTTCTTTTTTCTTTATTTTCTTTTACCTTATTCATCTTCTTGCTCTTCTTCTTTTTCTTCTTCTTTCTTAATTTCTTCATCTCTTTTTTTTTCGTTCGTGCAAGTTGAAAAATTCTACAAATATTATTTCGTTTCTTCTTCTTCTTCTTCTTCTTCTTCTTCACTTAACATCATAATAGAAATATTTTCCCAATCCTCCTCTTTACTTCATATTTCATTTATTTATTCCTTTTCTTCTTCATCTCCTTCACATTCTTCTTAACATTAACTAACTTAATAGTAAAAATATTTTCCTGTTTCTCCTCTTCACTTCATACTCTTCTTCTTTCTTCTCCTTTACCTCTGACATTTTTTCCTCCTCCTCCTCCTCCCCCTCCTCCTCTTCCATCGCTTACTTCACCTCTTAGTCACTTCTTCCTCTTCATTCTTCCACTTTTTCCCTTCTCCTCCTCCTCCTCCTCCTCCTCCTCCTCCTCCTCCTCCTCCTCCTCCTCCTCCTCCTCCTCCTCACTTTTTCCACTCGTTCTAAGAAAATCATCTCCGCACACCTGTTGCCCTTTACCTTAATAGGACACATACCTGAAGGGAAACACTACACACCTGACTACCACCACCACCACCACCACCATCATCATCATTATCATCATCATCATTATCATCATCACTAATCTTCTCTCTAATTCATGTACTTTTTATTACCTTACCATGCTCTCTCTCTCTCTCTCTCTCTCTCTCTCTCTCTCTCTCTCTCTCTCTCTCTCTCTCTCTCTCTCTCTCTCTCTCTCTTCCTGTTGGACCACACACTAAGGACAACGGCACGTGAGAGAGAGAGAGAGAGAGAGAGAGAGAGAGAGAGAGAGAGAGAGAGAGAGAGAGAGAGAGAGAGAGAGAGAGAGAGAGAGAGAGAGAGAGAGAGAGAGAGAGAGAGAATGACCACAAGAGAAAGAGAAAAAGATAGCAACGACGAGGGAAAGAGATAGATAACAATTCTGAGAGAGAGAAAAGATAACGCCAACGAGAGAGAGAGAGAGAGAGAGAGAGAGAGAGAGAGAGAGAGAGAGAGAGAGAGAGAGAGAGAGAGAGAGAGAGAGAGAGAGAGAGAGAGAGAGACCCTTTTCCTCAACCCCCCCAAAACAGAGAACCACAGAGAGAGAGCCCCTGCCAGCACGCCCCCATCCCATCACAACCTTACCTCCCTCCAAACCCCACACACCTTCTACCACCACCCTTCCCAGCCCTCTCCACCCTGTAGCTAGGTAGAAGTAGTCACCAAACAGCCTTGCAGGGAACTAAAGGTTGTCTGTAATCATTTGCACCACTAAGACTTTCTCTACCCTTCCTTTCATCCCCTTTCCATTCCCAGTCCCACTTCCTCCTGTACCCTATCACCCCCTCTAATTTCCCCCACAACCCCCATACCTCCTGCTCCCTACCCACCTCCCCCATCAACCTCTTTACCTTACCCCAATACCTCTACCCTTCCCTACCTCCTCTACCCCTCCCAACAACCCCAATATCTTCTGTACCTACCCTTCAACACCCTTTCTCCCTGCACCCCCTCACCCTCTCAACCTCACTACCCCTCCCCCCACAACCCCGCCAGGAAGGGTTGGCCTGGTGGCGGCGGTCATCATATCGCACGGCGGGTCAGCGGTGGGTGTGTCTCAAAGCGTGGCCGCGGGCGGGTCGTGACTGGACACTGACGTCACTCGCACGAAGCCGGACAAGCGGTGCGTGCCTGGCCGGGGGCGACCCTCCCGAAATTAATGGCCCGCTATAACCACCTCGCTTTGCTATATTATGATTTTCGCCTTTTTTTTCTTTCTTTTTCTTTTTTGCGTTTTTTTTTCTGCGTTTTGGTTTTGGGTTATTTTGTTTTTTTCCTTGTTTTTGGTGTCCTTTTGTCTATTTTTATTTCTTTTTAAAGTTTTTGGTTTATTTATTTATTTTGTTAGTTTTGTTTTGTCTTTCTTTTTCTTTATGTTTTTTGTTTTTTGTTTTGGTTTTGTATGAGTGTTGTGGTTTGTGTTTGTTGTTGTTTATACTATTATTGATATATGTATTTACAACAACAACAACAACAACAACAACAACAACAACTACTACTACTACTACTACTACTACTACTACTACTACTACTACTACTACTACTTTTACTACTACTCTACTACTAATGTAAGTAATATACGT
>NC_087172.1:19894929-19912429 GCF_035594125.1 Scylla paramamosain
GTGTTTGTTGTGAGTGTGTGGACTGTTCTGTGTTACCGTGTGTGTGTGTCTCTGTGTGTGTGTGTGTGTGTGTGTGTGTGTGTGTGTGTAGAGCGTTCGTCTCTTGTGTGGTTTAATTGTTAGACTGGTATTATCATTATTTGTGTGTGTGTGTGTGTGTGTGTGTGTGTGTGTGTGTGTGTGTGTGTGTGTGTGTGTGTGTGTGTGTGTGTGTGTGTGTGTGTGTGTGTGTGTGTGTGTGTGTGTGTGTGTGTGTCCTTCAAGATTTCGTTATTAGTCCATCTATTCATTCTGTTATCATTTTGTAATATAACACCGTATCTATCTAATTACTTAACTCTCTAACTATATTTATATGCATTAACTACCTATCCACCAATCAATCTATTTGTCTATGTCACTTATCTATTCTTAACATCACGGAAGTCTCACAGGTGAATCATTACCAATACAATTTATTTCAACATGTAACAAAGATACGCCTATTAAACAAATAAATAAATAAATAGATATATAAATAGATAAAAAGTCCTTAGATTATCTCCTCACGGAAAAAAAAGAGCAGAAAAGTGGGTTACGATCGAGAGAGATTTAAGCTGGCACATTTAATAAACATCTAAAGCACCTCTGAAATCACTTGCGTGGAAAGAACAAGGTCAGGTCGCACTCAGAGGGCGTGTGGCATGCGTGCGTGCGGCCGTTTTGGTACTGAGGCGGTCACAAGCATTAGTAATTCACTTCAACGCTCACACACACTATTCAAAGCAGCATCTTCTCAATCTTCTCAATCGTACGTCCTCGTGTCTGCTGTAATCTCACCCAGCCAACAATTAATAGATCAAAGGCGTTAAGGTTGAGGGAAAACCACTAACATGTCCTGGGAGTGAGTGTTGAGAGTTATCCAATTTCTGGTCATTGTGAAAAAAACACGGTGAACAAACTGGGGGCAGGAACAGAAACGTTACTCGGTTTCTGGCCACGACCTGCTAGTGAGACCAAAGAGTTACTGATTTCCGGCCACTGAAGAAAGGCACTGAACAAACAGGGAATGAGTGTAAAGACTTAACTTTATTTATGACCATCGAGGAAAAAACAAAACACTAAACAAACAAGAAAAAAGAGCAAAACGTTGACAGATCTGAAGAAACATTAAAATAAGATGAGTGAAAGCAGAAACTTCCTCCATTTCTTGCCTCTGAATCAAAACATCAAACGAGGAATGAAAACACAAAACGAGTCTATCTCTCGCCGCTGAAGAGACACACACTAAACAAACTGGGCGCCAAACAAACAGGAAGTGAGTACAGAAAAGTTACCCGCGTACTGGCGACTGCAGAAAGAAAAACACTATAACAAACTGAGAGTGAGGCCAGAAAATGACTCCATCCCTCGCCTCGCAGTCAAGCCCCTCGGGTCCTCAGTGTCGTTGTCGCCCTCAGCCTTATCGCGGACACACGTGGCGCGGCGGGACAAGGCGCCTTACATGGGGCGTGAGGCAGCGATCCGGTAGGCCCTTGGGAAGCTTATTGCAACTCCTTGACCCCCGATGTCCTGTGGCAGCCTCGGGTGACACTGTGAAGAAGGCGCTGCAGTGATTTGATTCAATAGCACTGAGAGAACGTGGGCTTGTAACGATGAGGAAATTATAAATAGATAAATAGATGAATAAATGAACTGTCAGGCTTAGTAATTTATTGGTTGATTTAATAGGAACGAGGAAAAGTTGTATGCATCCTATGTAGAAAGTGATTAACTGACTGACGGACTGACTGATTTAATAGAAACTGAAAATAAAATGAATATCCTACGTAGAAATGAGCTAACTGAATGACTGATCTAATGGCATCGTAACAACACACACATATTACAAAACTTATCCATAACACACTAAATCCACAAAATCCACCTAACATTATCTGAAAATCCCTCTACTGACTCCACAAAACAACTTAACCCTTTCACTCCTATTCGCCACGCCTTTCCTAGCCATTCCGAGACATTTCTTCTTGTTCCACAGCCACTCTCAAACATTACACGGACTAGAAACTGCAAAATCTATTCCTCTTTTATCCTCTTCTCTCTTGCGAGTGCTTGTAAACATTTCATACTTTTTCCTTAGTGGTGTAAATTGTCGATTTTTTGCAGTGAATAAGAGCGTTAATTCCTCATCTGGCACCCCATGTGAGAGTCCGTGTGCTCCTAACCTTCACACGACTGTTAATAACTCAGTTTGCATCCCAAGGTAGAGAGTTCCTGATAAACGATGTAACGCGGCCTCAAAAACCCTTAGTAACACAGTGATCGTAAATTTCCAACGTGAAATGCTGACTGCACACACACACACACTCTCTCTCTCTCTCTCTCTCTCTCTCTCTCTCTCTCTCTCTCTCTCTCTCTCTCTCTCTCTCTCTGTCTATATATAACACTACCGTCTATTTGCACTGTAGGATAATATAGTAGTTCATCTGCCCACCACCAGGAGGCGAGCTAATCTCAACACCAACAAACAAGGCGACACACAGATCACGTGACACCCGAGCCACCTTCCCTTGCCTCACCTCCTTCCAACCCTCTCTCTCTCTCTCTCTCTCTCTCTCTCTCTCTCTCTCTCTCTCTCTCTCTCTCTCTCTCTCTCTCTCTGTCTGTCTTCTTCCTTCTTCTTTTCCTTCTTTACCTACTACATACCTCCCTCTTGTATTTTTTTTCTTTCTTTGCTACGTCTTATTTCTTCTTCTTCTTCTTCTTCTTCTTCTTCTTCTTCTTCTCAAACGTTCTGCACACTTTTCATCTTTTTCTCTCTCCTTTTTCCGTTTCTTCTTCCTCCTCCTCTTTACTCTCTTTCTCTTGTTTTTCTTCACATCCTCTCCTCCTTCGTCAAAGATTCCCGTCTTTATCGCCTCCTCCTCCTCTTCCTCCTCCATATCTGTCTCTTTCCCTCATCTTCTCTCTTCTTTTCCTTCTCATAATTTTCAGACATCATATCCTCTTTATCCTCCTTTTCTTCCTCTTCCTCTTTCTCTCTCTCTTTCCTTTTCGAATCTTCTCTCTTCCCCCATTCACTCTTTCCCTTCACAATTTCCCTTACCCACTCATCTTCCTTTTCCTTCTGTTCTTCCTTTTTCACTTTCTTTCCCTCTCCAATATTCCCTCCTCTCCTTCCACTCCTCCCCTTTACAATTTTTCCTTCACTTTTCCTCCTCCCTCCTCCTTCTTTCTTCCACTTCCCACCTCAGTTATCATCCTTTTACATAAATCTAACTTTTTATTTATCCCCTCCTTCATCCTTAAATCTTTCCTTCTTTCTTCCTCTCTCCTCTGCTCTTCTCCGCTCTTACCTCCTCTCCCCTCTCGTCCCAAAATCACAAACTCTTAATTTGAATGCATTTCTTCACCCTTAAACCATCTCGCTCTCTTCCTCAGCCCTCCACGAACTAGCGCATCTTTCCTCTCTCCATCTCTCCCCTCTCGTCCCCCATACGCTTAACTTCTAATTCAACCTTCCTTCACTCAACCCTTGTTTTCTCTCGTCCTCTTTCCTCTCGTCCCCTCTCCCCTCTCGTCACCCAAACTTCTATCTTCTAATTTAAGTCTCCCTCTCTCTCCCTCCCTCCACGAAGCCACTCCCCTCTCTCCCTCCCTTCTCACCACCTCTCCCCTCGTCCCCAAATCACAACACGGCACAGTTCCACGCCGATTCCGTCCCCTCATCCCCCCCTCTGATAACCTGAGGGGTCGGGTGAGCAGCGCGGGTCACTGTGCGGGGGTCACGTTGCATTCCTACCGTGACCTCAGAAGCCGCGGTCGCCTCCCCCTCCTCCCACCCCCCGCGACCACCTACACAGGCGCCCTTGTCGGAGAGAAGGGAGGAGTTGGGGGTGGGGTGGTAGGGATGGTGGGAGGGTTGGAGGGAAAGGAGGGGTCAGAGGAGGGTTGGGGGTTGGAGGGTTGGAGGAAAAGGAGGGGAGGTTGAGGGAAAGTGGGGAGGGAAGTGGAGGGTTAGTGGGATGGAGGAAAGGGGAGTGGAGGGATGGAGAGAAAGGAAGGGTGTGGGAAGGTGGGAGGAATGGAGGGGAGGAGACGGGGGGAGGGTGGGAGGGGTGGTGAGGGGAGGGGGGCTGGAGGGATGGGGGAGGGTGGTTTCTGTAAGGTCAAGGTGACAACATGTTGGTTCTTGTGTGTTTGTTTATTTCTTTGATTTATTTGTTTATTTATTTATCTATTTATTTTATGGTGATTTTATTTTATTTTATTTTTGTTTTCATGTGTTGCTTCTCTTTTTTTATTGTTTGTGTTGATTTTTCTTATGTTACTTTTATTTATTTTGTGTGTGATTTGTTTGTTTGTGTGTGATTTGTTTGTTTGTGTGTGATTTGTTTGTTTATGTGTGATTTGTTTGTTTGTGTGTGATTTGTTTGTTTCTTCTTTTTTTGGTACCTACTTTTTTAATTCTTTATATCTTTTTATGCATCACTGTCTTTTTTTTCAAGTAAAAAAAAAGGCTTTATTATTCTTTGTTGCACTTGGAGTTTCATTTCTTATTTCAAGCTCCTCTTCTCTCTCTCTCTCTCTCTCTCTCTCTCTCTCTCTCTCTCTCTCTCTCTCTCTCTCTCTCTCTCTCTCTCTCTCTCTCTCTCTCTCAGCCACTTCAGCTACCAATATCCTCTCAGAGACTGCTACTACGTCGCCACTCAGCACACACACACACACACACACACACACACACACACACACACACACACACACCGCTACTTATCCTATACATTCCTCTCCACTTTCCTCCCTTTCATGCGTAACGGGGAGAGAGAGAGAGAGAGAGAGAGAGAGAGAGAGAGAGAGAGAGAGAGAGAGAGAGAGAGAGAGAGAGAGAGAGAGAGAGAGAGAGAGAGAGAAAAAAAAATGCAGAGTACTAGGAAAGAAACGGGAAGAGAGAGGGGAAACAAACAAACGGGAAGAGGAAGAGAGAAGCGCATAATTACAGGAATATATGGAATAAGAAAGGAAGGGGAGAGAACGGGAAGAGAAGAGGAAAGCGATGACGGGGGAAAGAAAGAAGGAATGGCGGGAGGACAGGACGAGAGAAGCTGGAGAAACGAGAGGAGGAAGGCCAGGAGATGGGAGGAGGACGGGAAGAGGATGGGAAGA
Organism: Scylla paramamosain; assembly: GCF_035594125.1. Lineage (NCBI taxonomy): Eukaryota > Metazoa > Arthropoda > Malacostraca > Decapoda > Portunidae > Scylla > Scylla paramamosain. The sequence goes on from NC_087172.1 coordinate 19,900,072, forward strand.
CAAGAGGAAGAGAAGAAGAGAGAAGGGGGCGAGAAAAAGAAATGCGAGGAGACAGAAGAAGCAGAAGCGAGAGGAGGAAGGTCGGGAGGAGACGGGAGAAGGAAGGGAAGAGGAGGAGAGGAGGAAGAGAAGAGAAGAGAGGTAACAGGAGAAGGAGGAACGGCTGGGGGATAGAAGGAGAAGCGGGAAGAGACGGGAGACGGGAGGATTGGGGGGAGGGGGCGGGAGGACTATATTAACTCTCAGCCCAAGACTCCTAATGAGGGATGGGGGCTTGTGTCTGCCTCCTCCTCTTCCTCCTCCTCCTCCACTTCCTCCTCTCCCTCCTTCTGTTCCTATATATATTCCTGCATTCTTCCTTTTATATAGTTTATTGTCATCGTTTCCTTCCTCTTCCTTTTCATCCTCCTATGTTTCCTCTCTCTCTCTCTCTCTCTCTCTCTCTCTCTCTCTCTCTCTCTCTCTCTCTCTCTCTCTCTCTCTCTCCTATTCTTATATTTTCCTACTTTCCTTCCTTTATAGTGTCATCATCTTCCTATTCCTCCTCTTTATCCTTTTTTTCCTTTATTCTTACCTTCCTACGTTTCTTCTCGTTTATCCTTATCGTCTTCTCCTCCTCCTCTCTTCGTCTTCATCTTCCATCTTCATACATTCCTTCACTACACTGTCATAGCCTTCACTACACTGTCATAGCCTTTTCTTTCTCCTTCCTCTTCTTTTTCTTCCTCCTCCTCCTCCTCTTCCTCCTCTTCTTCCTCCTCCTCACTTTTCTTATCTATTCCCGTCCATTCAGTAATCTAGATCATAAAACAAGTAGATTCGGGACAAATTATATAAGTGAATCAAGATATCTGACATACATACATACATACATACACACATACATACATACATACATACATACATACATACAGACATATTCGTGGTCAATTTACATATAAACAAAACACGAAGCGAAACAGCACATAAAAGCTACGAAGGAAAAAAAAAGAAAAGAAGAGGAAAGGAAGAGAAAAGAGAAAAGGAAGAAAGGAAGGAAGGAAAAGGGGGATAAGTTTGAAAGTAGTTGTCAGGAAGTTATTAGCATCAATAAGGAAAATAAACAAAAAAAATGGATGGAAGGATGAATGAAAGAAATAAGGAAGGAAAGAAGAAAAGATGACAAAAGGGAAAGAAAGAAGCGGACAAGAAAAAAAAGGGGAAAAAATAATACATTAAACAGAAAAAAATGGAAACGAAATGAGACAGAAAAAAAGCAAAAAAAAAAAAAAAAGAAATAGAAAAAAAAGCAACCGGAATAAGAGAAAAAAAAAGAATGAAGAACGAAATGAGACAGAAAACACACGAGAAGGAGGAGGAAAAGGAGGAGGAGGAGGAGGAGGAGGAGGAGGAGGAGGAGGAGGAGGAGGAGGAGGAGGAGGAGGAGGAGGAATACATACAAACACCTGTAAGAAAGGGGGTGTGTCTAGCCAAGTTCCAGACAGCTGCTGCTCTCACCACTCACCTGTAGGGACCTTATCTAGGGACGGTTAGTTACCCTGACGCCCTACACGCCATCACGCGCCCCTTCGTCAACCCAGATTATCATATTATCTCACAAACTGGACCCCAGGAACAAAACTCCCAGGGCACGGCAGCGGAATAACAAAGTACCAGAGTCTGCCCTTAAAAGGTTCGGCTGAGGGGAGGGTGTGAAGAAAACGAGGATTGTATGTTATTCTGCGTTTTCTTCTAGTTGTAGGTTTCTCTCTTTCTCTCTCTCTCTCTCTCTCTCTCTCTCTCTCTCTCTCTCTCTCTCTCTCTCTCTCTCTCTCTCTCTCTCTCTATGCTTTTTATTTTGTTGTTTTAAGATGAATGGTTGTTGTAAACCTTTTAATAAACAGTCATTGTAATTTGGCCAAAAAAATTATAATGTATCTGTTAAGCAAAAAGTACCTGTGGGCAATAACACTATCTATCTCTCTATCTATCTATCTATCTATCTCTGCATTTCGGTCTGTAGGTCTCTCTCTCTCTCTCTCTCTCTCTCTCTCTCTCTCTCTCTCTCTCTCTCTGAATACTTTGCCTTTACTTTTGTGGTATGGAGAGAGAGAGAGAGAGAGAGAGAGAGAGAGAGAGAGAGAGAGAGAGAGAGAGAGAGAGAGAGAGAGGGTCAGGCAGTCAGCTAGCGGGGCGGGTCTCCACTGTACCTCGTCTCTACAACAAAATTTCAGGTGTGCTCATCAGGCCAAACATGTTCCGAGGTGGAGGCGGCGGGAGGGTCAACAGGTGAGCGAGTAGACAAATTGGATATTTTTCGAAACTGTACAGGTGAGTGAAGGAAGGAGGAGGAGGAGGAGGAGGAGGAGGGGGAGATAAATGGAATGAAAGGTTAGAGAGTGCAAAAGAAGAGAGGAAATGAAAAGAGGTGGAATGATTGGAGAGAGAGAAAGAAGATAAAGCAAAGAAGGAAGGAACGAAGGGAGGAAGGAAGGAAAGTCAAGGAAAAATGGTGTAGGAAAATTAAATAGCGTAAAGAAGGAAGGAAGGTTTGGAAAAATGGGTGAAGAAGTGAAAGGAAGAAGTACAGGAAGAAGAGAGGAAGGACGGAAGGGATGGAAGGACGGGATGAAGGAATAAGATAGATGATGCTGAGAAAAAGAAAGGGAGACATGGAAGAATGAAGGAGGAAATAAGAAGAAATAAAGGAAGGAAGAGTAGGAGGTAGAAGGAAAGAGAAAAATTGTTAAAGAAAAAAATAAGAGTGGACAGTGGAAAACAAATAATATATGAACAATAAACGAAAGAAAAGGAAAGGAAACAAACGATAACGAAAAAATAAGAAAAGAAAAAAACATTATTTGAAATCTACACTCAGAAAGTAAAAAGGAGGAAAGACAAATGAATAATGAAAAACAAACACACATGTGGAAAAGAGTAAACTGAACAGGTGTGATGGAAAAAATATGAAAGGTAAGGATCTAATTAGCACAGGTGTGGTGGGGAAAATAATGAACAGGTGTGTGAGAAAAACAAATCTAATCAACACAGGTATATAAGTGCACAGCAGGTGTCAGGCAGGTGTGGAAAATCGGTCTAGGTGTCAATACAGGTGCTAATTAACAGATGAAGTCAGTGAGGTATTAATAAGCAACAAGATCTCTCAGTAACATTAATAAGAAGGCGATTAGATTAAAGAATATGGAAGAGGAGAAAAATCCGATGCCATTAAGGACAAGATGACTCCCTTTAAGACAACCCAACTCCCTTTAAGACAACCCAACCCCTTTTAAAAGTATCCAACCCCCTTTAAGAGAATCCAAACCCCTTTAAGAGAATCAAGTCCTGCCGAGTGACTGGTAAATTTTCGTTATTAGCTCAAGATTACACGTCCAAACTGCGTCCAGGTGAGGCTGCGGCAAATTACCCGTATTAGGCAAGGTGAGTTTTGCGGCAGGTGAGCGTGGGGGGAGCGGAGGAGAAGGAGGTGGTGGTGGTGGTGGTGGTGGTGGTGGTGGAGTAGGAGGTCGAGGGTGGAGTTAGAGATACAATTAGAGAGAGAGAGAGAGAGAGAGAGAGAGAGAGAGAGAGAGAGAGAGAGAGAGAGAGAGAGAGAGAGAGAGAGAGAGAGAGAGAGAGAGAGAGAGAGAGAGAGAGAGAGAGAGAGATGAGGGGGAGGGGAAACAGACCACTCTAATACACCAAGAACACGGCGGGGCGGGGCAGGGCGGGGCGGGCCTCGGGGCGTGGCGGAGGATGTGACATTACTGTGGCGGCGCGATGGACACAGCCGCACGCCTGGCCCTCCTGGACACTGGTCTGCCTCGCCACGTGTGCTGATTCCCTGACTCCCTCACCCTTCTTGAGACATTATGATCGTCAAATTCTTCCAGGACATTTTCTTATTTTCAGGGTGACTGGTAGGCTGTCAAGAAGGCCGCAGTGCAGCAGGAAGTATACAAAAATAAAGCCTGGTGATCACGCTTTACCAATAATGTATACAACGCCTTGACAGTAAAGCAGGGCGTGGTTAACGTGCCCCCAGTGATCCATCCTGTCGCCCCAGGGCAAGCCACAAGCCTGGCCGGTATGGGCTAATGGTCCCACAGGGCATCAACGCTGGCTAGACCACTCCCCTTCCCGTGTCTCAGGTGAGGGTGGGATGTTTGCATTTTAGGAGTTCCCAAGCGCCGCGAGGTGACTAACATCATCCTCTCACCTGCACACAGGTTTGCTTCTCACTCAGTGTCTTCTCCTCGAATGTTACTGACTTTTGTGTGCAAGTGATGAGAGATTTAGTACAGATGGTGAAGGGATGGCTTTCATGTTCTCAGGGCAAACTGTTGATGTGTTAGTAAGGTAACAATGAAGTACTGTAAAATGCACGCCCCTCACTGAACACAGCTAACCGCAGCAGGCCAGAGCGCTGATCCTCTGGCGTGTTCCACTTGGGAAGAGAGGCGTGTCTCCATCGCCAAGAACTGAGTACACCACCCCCACCACTACCACCATCACCACCACCAACACCAACAGGCAAAGAAAGGAATAGGAACAAAGAAAAAAGGAGTAGAAGAACAAGATTAAGGAGAAGGAAAAGGATCAGAATAAAGAGAAGACCCAGGAGGAGGAGGAGGAGGAGGAGGATCTAAACCATTACCCACAGGAGAGAGGGAGGCGGCAGGGCGTGACAGAGGCGGAGATAAGGGGGTGAGGGTGCGAGGGGCGGCAGTAGCAGCTCCATCAGGGCACGAGGAGGGCAGTATCGGGGCATCAGGGCGTCCCGTGGCAATCAGATAGGGTATCAGATGAGCCACGGGAGCCGCTACTGCTCGCCACCATCTCATCCACCTGGCGCGGCATTAGTGTGTTAATCCCGAGGGGAGATAAGAGGCGGGGTGCGGCTGTGGGGAGTGGGGAGGGCAGAGTGCTTGCTACTGTCTGTGAGAAATGTGAAGGTGATGAAGGAAGGTGGAGATAATGGTGGAGGAATGTGGGGAAGGTGGAGGGATGTGTGGATGAAGGTGAAGGAATGCGCTTATGAAGATGAAGGAGTGTGAAAAAAGGTGAAGATGGAAATGAAGGAAAGTGAGGAATGTAAAGATGAAAGTGAAGGAAGGTGAAAATAAAGATGGAAGGACGTAAGAAAAGGCACTTAAAAAGAAAAAAAGATTCACGAAGAAATGGACCAATAATATAAAAGGGAGGGAATAAAAGAAAGGAGTAGAAAGTTATACACGAAGAACGAAGAATAATGTTAGAGAATAAAATTAATGAAATGTAAAAATATCACATGTGCAGAAAGATTGACAAATGAAAATTAAGAGAGAGATAATGAAAACAGGAAGAGTATCTGATGAGAGAGAGAGAGAGAGAGAGAGAGAGAGAGAGAGAGAGAGAGAGAGAGAGAGAGAGAGAGAGAGAGAGAGAGAGAGAGAGAGAGAGAGAGAGAGAGAGAGAGAGAGAGAGAGAGAGAGAGAGAGAGAGAAAATAAACATAAAGAAAAAATATAGATTTTCAAACATAAAACATTAAATTACAACAACAACATCGTCACAGCGTCACGTCATGACAGGTGTGTGACGTATGGGCTGGACAGGTGACCATATCTACTCCCCTACTCTCTCTCTCTCTCTCTCTCTCTCCAATACCCCAGGAGCTACTGATGGGTATACGATAAGGGAGGTGGTGGAAGGGCGGCGTGTGTTTGTGTTGTGTTGTGTTGTGTTTGTGGAACTCAAAACGCACCAATATATTCATGGATTTATTGGAATTAATTATTTTTTGTTTCTTGTTTTTCTTTGTCACGAAAATTATTGAGTCCTTGTGATAGGCTGAGGAAAATATAACTTCTACTGTTGCTTCCGCTCACTAACTAATTGTCTAACCAACTGACCAACTAATTAATGTTTATGACACGTTGAATAAAAACAAAGCCATTATTATTCTAACTGATTAACTAACAAACAAACTGACTATTTTTACTAGCTATCTAACTGATTAACCAACTAACTCACTAAGAAAAACAAACCAAAACAAACATTATGAACCAAAACTTATTACTTATTATTATTTTCCTTCCCTGTTCTTCCCTTTCATAAGATTTTCCTAAGAGGTTGGGAGGCTTGGTGAGAAAGGGAAAAGGAGAGGAAAAGAAAGGGAAACAAAGGATGAGAAGAATTGTGATGATGGTGAGAGTAATGCAGAGAGAGAAAGAGAAAGAGAGACGATGCAGGGTTGAAAGGAAATTTAGAAAGGAAGGGAAGAGGAGAGAAAGGGAAAGAAGAATGATGAGATGAGAATAGTGAGAGGAAGAAGTGAGAGTGTTGAGAGGGAGAAAGAGAGAAGCACTGGTAGAGAAGGGAGATGAAATGCATTAGGGAGAAAGAAGGAAGGAAATAAAGAGAAAGAGGAAGAGAAAAAATACTACAGAAAGGGAGAGAGAAGAGACTGGCGGAAAGAACGAAGAGGAGGAAGAAGAGATGGATTAATGATCTGTGAAAAAGAAAAAAATAGAAGAGAGAACAAATAAGATGAAAAGAAAAGATGCATTGACACCTTGAGAAGAAGAGGTGGGGAGGTAAAGAGGAGAAGAGGGAGAGAACAAAGAAGAGAAAATGCATTGATGATTTAGTGAGAGAGAGAGAGAGAGAGAGAGAGAGAGAGAGAGAGAGAGAGAGAGAGAGAGAGAGAGAGAGAGAGAGAGAGAGAGAGAGAGAGAGAGAGAGAGAGAGAGAGAGAGAGAGAGAGAGAGAGAGAGAGAGAGAGAGAGAGAGAGATGGGGAAGGGTGCTGGTGGGGGGGCTACTCATCATCATAATTACTGAGATCACTATCACTCCCTCACCTTCCCCACCTCACCCCAACCCTACCCCCACCCCCACCCCCTAACCACAGCAGATAAGGGAAACTATCGGGCGGTCATTACCTTCCCAGCTGATAACGATCTACAGCCAGGAAGTCACTCTCTCTCTCTCTCTCTCTCTCTCTCTCTCTCTCTCTCTCTCTCTCTCTCTCTCTCTCTCTCTCTCTCTCTCTCTCTCTTGTTTTCTTCATTCCTTTAATCAATTTCTTGTTTTCTCTCTTTTTTCTTCTTTCCTTTTCTTTCTTTCCTCCTCCTCCTCCTCCTTCTCCTCCTCCAACTCCTCCTTTTCCTCCTCCTATTCCTCCTCCTTCTCCTCTTCCTCCTCTTCTTTTTCTTCTTCTTCTTCTTCTTCTTCTTCTTCTTCTTCTTCTTCTTCTTCTTTTTCCTCCTCCTCTTCCTTCTCGTCTTTTCGCTTAGCCTTTTCATTGTTCTGTTTCCTTCTTATTACGTTCTTAATTCTTTTTTCTCCTTCATCTTCTTATTACTTTCCTTATTCTTACTTTTTCTTTTTCTTTTCCTTTTTCCTCGATCTTTCAAATCTCGGTTTTCTCGTTTCCTCTTCCTTTTCATCATTTTTATCATTTTTTCTAATTATGTCTTTTATTTATTTTTCCTTCTATTTCATATCTGTAAGGTAAGCTTCCTTCTTCTCTTCCTTCTCTTCCTCTTCCTCTTCGCCCTGCTCCTCGCTATCTTCTCTGCTCATTATTATTTTTTTCCTTCTCTTAAACCTTAAAAACTTGTCTTCTTCCTTATTTTCTTTCTTCCCTTTACTTTTCTCTGTATTTCAGGGCATGCTTCTCTCTCTCTCTCTCTCTCTCTCTCTCTCTCTCTCTCTCTCTCTCTCTCTCTCTCTCTCTCTCTCTCTCTCTCTCTCTCTCATCTTACACATCTCCACTCTAATTTCCCTCATATATCGCTCTCCGCGCTCTTAACTCTTCCTCCTCCTCCTCCTCTTCCTCCTCCTCCAGTAGATCGGACACAAGATAGCGGGCATTTACCTGTGTTTTTCATGGATTCGTCATCTTTCGTCTCACCTGACTAGATGTTTACCTGCCCGCCCCCCGCCGCCGCCCGCCCGCCGCCACCTCCCAGGCCCCACCTGACTAAGGAAACTCGAGGTCACTCACACTGAATTGAAGATGGGACGCAGGTTTCTTGTAAGGGAAGGTTAAGGAATGAGTGCAGTGTGTGTGTGTGTGTGTGTGTGTGTGTGTGTGTGTGTGTGTGTGTGTGTGTGTGTGTGTGTGTGTGTGTGTGTGTGTGTGTGTGTGTGTGTGTGTGTGTGTGTGTGTGTGTGTGTGTGTGTGTGTGTGTGTGTGTGTGTGTGTGTGTGTGTGTGTGTGTGTGTGTGTGTGTGTGTGTGAGGGAGGTAGTGACTGAATGATACACTGATTGCTTAACTAAGTGACTGACGCACTGACTGACTGACTGACTGACTGACTGACTGCCAGTCTGACTGAATGAATGAATGTCTGACTGACTGACTGACTGACTGACTGGCCGACGTACTAACTGACTGACTGAATGGCTGCCTAAATGACTGCCTACTTGACTGACTGACTGGCAGATTGACTGAATGACACATTGACTGTTGAACGAAGTGACTTATTGACTTACTGACTGTCTGATTGACTGACTGACTGACTGAATGACAAATTGACTGAATGATACATTGACTGCTTAAATAGTAACTGACTGACCTATTGACAAACTTACTAGATAACTGACTGACCCTCTCACTGAATGACTGATTAACTGACTCTGTTTGCCTGACTAACGGACTAGATGAAAAATTGACCAGCAAAATGAAAGACTGACTGATTGACAGACACTCGGACTAAGAAAATACTGAATGACTGGCTAATTAACTGACTAAAGGACCAGCAGCCTAACAAAACAAAACAAAAACAACTGGTGACTGACTGACTGACTGACTGAATAAATGACAATCTCTCACTAGCAAACTATAAAATAAAACTGGTGACTGATGGACTAACTAAGGATAAAACTGACTGACTGGATGACTGAGTGACTGAATGACTCTCTATCTTCCAGCTTAACAAACTGAAAAAAATGGTGACTGACTGACTGACTGACTTGGCTAACTGACTGGGTGACTGACTGACTGACTGACTGGGTGACTGACTGACTGACTGACTGGGTGACTGACTGACTGACTGGCTAACTGACTGGGTAACTGACTGACTGACTAACTGACTGACTGACTGACTGGGTGACTGACTGACTGACTGACTGACTGACTGACTGACTGACTGACTGGGTGACTGACTGACTGACTGACTGGGTGACTGACTGACTGACTGACTGACTGACTGACTGACTGACTGACTGGCTAACTGACTGGGTAACTGACTGACTGACTAACTGACTGACTGACTGACTGGGTGACTGACTGACTGACTGACTGACTGACTGACTGGGTGACTGACTGACTGACTGACTGACTGACTGACTGACGGACTGGCTAACTGACTGGGTAACTGACTGACTGACTGACTGACTGACTGACTGGCTAACTGACTGGGTGACTGACTGACTTACTGACTGGCTAACTGACTGGGTGACTAACTGACTGATTGGCTGACTGACTGACTGAATGACAATCTTTCAGCCTAACAAACTGAAAGAAACTTATCTTAATGAATGACTGACTGACTGACTGACTGACTGATTGACTGACTGACTGACTGACTGGTGAACTGACGGACTGAATAACTGACAGGGACGTAACTGGGGCGTGCTAGACTGGTTTGGCTGTGCTGCAGGGCTTGTGGAATGCACCTGGGGGCGGCGGGGGAGTGGAGACGACGTAGAGGTCAGCGAGCATGTGGAGTGGTGGAGTGGAGTGGGGAGTAGAGAGGGGGTGAGGTGCGGCTGGGGAGTGTCAGGAGTGATGGCGTGGAATGGAGGTGTGGTGGTGGAGAAGAGAAAAGTGGAAGTGGTGGTAGTGGAGGAGGAGAGGAAAAGTGGAGGTGATGGTGGTGGTATTGGAGGGGAGGAAAAGTGGAGATGGAGGTGGTGGTGGTGGAGGAGAGAAAAAGTGGAGGTGGTGATAGTAGAGGAGGAAAGAAAAATGGAGTTGGTGGTTGTGAAAGAGGAGAAAGAAAAGTGAAGGTAGTGGTGGTGGTGGAGGGGAGGAAAAGTGGAGGTGGTGGTGGTGGTGGTGGTGGTGAAGAGGGAGGGAATGAGGATCAGGATGTGGATAAGTAATGTGGATGATGAGCTGCTGTGTGGCTTATGGAAGTTGATGAGTGGAAAACGAGTGGAAGAAAATAATTTAATAAAATCCACACATTTCTTCCACCTTCTTTATTATCTTATGTCATTTTTTTTTTATTTTAATTCACCTTCACTTTAATTTATTATAATTTCCAGTATTCAATTTCAGTTCATATATTTCTATACATCCTACGAGCTTAGTATGATGTATCTATGCTGGGTACTCTCTCTCTCTCTCTCTCTCTCTCTCTCTCTCTCTCTCTCTCTCTCTCTCTCTCTCTCTCTCTCTCTCTCTCTCTCTCTCTCTCTCTCCCAGGTAATCAATTCACAGGTAGGACACACACCTGCCTTGTTCTCATTAGGCTCCAAAGGTGGACCCACAAAAGAGAAAGAGAAAAGCGAAGAAAAAAATAAAAAGAGAGAAAACAGACAAGGAAACCCAGAAGTGAATGAAGGTTATACATAATTATTTTCAAGTCAGTCATTGTTTTCTTTATTTTTACGTATTTTTCATTTTTTTCACATTTCTTCCAGAGAGAGAGAGAGAGAGAGAGAGAGAGAGAGAGAGAGAGAGAGAGAGAGAGAGAGAGAGAGAGAGAGAGAGAGAGAGAGAGAGAGAGTAAAAACAGCTTATTTATTTACCCCTTGCGAGTCTGTTTTTCCGACCTGTCAAAGACGAAGAGGAGGAGGAGGAGGAGGAGGAGGAGGAGGAGGAGGAGGAGGTCGTGCGGTCTCCTCCTGCTGTGGGTTAGTGGGAGGCGTGTGGCGGCGTCATTAGCAGATACTTGTCAACCCGTGTCTCCTCCTCCCCCTACTCCTCCTCCTCCTCTTCCTCCTCCTCCTCCTCCTCCTCTTCTTCTGCATGCCGCAAATAGGTCACGGAAACGCCCTTAACAAAAGCACAAGGGGAAACTGATGCATATGAGAGAGAGAGAGAGAGAGAGAGAGAGAGAGAGAGAGAGAGAGAGAGAGAGAGAGAGAGAGAGAGAGAGAGAGAGAGAGAGAGAGAGAGAGAGAGAGAGAGAGAGAGAGAGAGAGAGAAGAAGAAGAAGAAGAAGAAGAAGAAGAAGAAGAAGAAGAAGAAGAAGAAGAAGAAGAAGAAGAAGAAGAAGAAGAAGAAGAAGAAGAAGAAGAAGAAGAAAGGCGAACGTAAACAATATTCCTCCACTAATAATAATCCTTGTAGCCAGAAAAAAAATGAAAATGAAATATAATAAAAAAACTACAATGTGAAATAAAAAAAAAAGACGTCAAAGAGAAAACTGATGAGCATTAACGAAAGTAAATGAAAATTGATCAACAAATACCAGAAATAAAAAAAAAGTGGTAGACGGGCGAATAAGAAAGAAAAAAACTAAATGGAAAAAAAAAGGAAATGAAAACAAAAATAAGAGAGAAAGAAAGTCCATGTACAATGATGAGGAGAAACCGTTTTTTAATGAAGCAACTTAAAAACAAAGAAAAAAAGGAAAACAAGACACAACAGAAAAAAAGTGAAAAAAAAACAAACGCAAAAAAGTGAAAAAAAAACGAAAGTAAAACGAAGTGGAAAAGAAAAGAGAAGAAATACGATAAAAAATTAACTATAAAAAAACTGAAGACGAAAGCATACAAACACAAAAAACACACACAAAATTAAAGAAAAAAAGAAAAAAATAATAGAAAATAAATAAATAAATAAATGAATAAATAAAAAAAAATAAGAATCAAGAGACACACAACAACAAGACAAACATCACCATCACACACCATCACCTTCACTATCACCAACCGCATCTCCATCACCCCATCACCTTATCCCCCTCCCCCTTCCTCCTCCCCCAACCCTCCGGTAATCCCGAAGGCGGCGGCGTCTTCGGGATTTCAAAGTCGTTCTGCGGTCGCTTTTGACGTGGGGGGTGGACATGGGGGGAGAGGAGGAGGGGGTGAGGGTGATTTTCGCAGCCTGGAGGGGGAGCAGGGGAGGCTGTCAGACTAACGTTGTGGCAGATTAATTACGGACAGGTTAATGAGATGAGCCCCCAGGTGAACGAGGAGGAGGAGGAGGAGGAGGAGGAGGAGGAGGAGGAGGAGGAGGAGGAGGGGGTGGTAATGCAATATAGGCGCGTGAAGGAGGAAATAGAAAGGGTGCTTAGACGAAGGAGTGAAGGAAAAGAAGTGTAGGAGGAGGAGTGAGAGGAAGGTGAGGAATGGAGGAGAGAGGTTAAGAAATGAAATACTCAAAGGAATACAAAGAAGGATGGACAAGCAGCAATAGATTTGTTGGCCCGTACAA
>NC_087172.1:19914929-19924929 GCF_035594125.1 Scylla paramamosain
GCTGGCCCTCAACCGGCTGCTGCTGACTCCCGGGGGCCGCCTCAGCAGACCCAAGAAGCGGTACATCTGCAAGTACTGTCAGCGGGAGTTCACCAAGAGCTACAACCTGCTGATCCACGAGCGGACCCACACGGACGAGCGGCCCTTCCCCTGCGACATCTGCGGCAAGGCCTTCAGGAGGCAGGACCACCTCCGCGACCACAAGTACATCCACAGCAAGGAGAAGCCCTTCAAGTGCGAGGCGTGCGGCAAGGGCTTCTGCCAGGCGCGCACGCTCGCCGTGCACAAGGCGCAGCACGCCCACGACATCCCGCCCACGCCCGCCGCCCCGCACACGCCGCCCTCCGCGCCCGCCGCCGCCCGCCTCGAGGCCGACGAGGTGGTGGACGTGCTGCACTGCGACGACGACGAGGACGACCACGTGATGCAGACGCTGACGGAGGAGGACGAGGAGCTGCAGCCCGCGGCGCCGCCGCCCCCCAAGAGGCTCGGCTTCTCCATCGCGGACATCATGAGCAGATAGAGGCGCGAGGGGCGCCGCGCCGCCCCCCAAGAGGCGCGGCTTCTCCATCGCGGACATCATGAGCAGAGAGAGGCGCGAGGGGCACAGCGCAACCTGGCCGTGTCTTTCTACTGTCCTCTGCTGCCGCCTGCTGTACATAGTGTACTATATCATATCCCTTAATATATTTTTGATAGCGTGATCAGGTGTCTTATTTACATCCTTGTGTGAACTGCAGCACGCCCAACACAGCCATCGGTGGTGCTCGCGTGGCAAGGGTGCGGCACGCCCACGAGGGCGAGTGAGGAATGGCTAGAGGGCGGCAAGGAAGCTTATGAGAAGTTTAAGCTTTCTTGGGGCGTGGGGAGCCTGCCACCACCAACACCACGCACTTGGGACACACAGCTGCAGGGACATGTCTGGGAGAAATGAATGGTGGGAGAAGCTACAGAGCGAGAGAGAGAGAGAGAGAGAGAGAGAGAGAGAGAGAGAGAGAGAGAGAGAGAGAGAGAGAGAGAGAGAGAGAGAGAGAGAGAGAGAGAGAGAGAGAGAGAGTCAACAAAGCCGTTGTGTTCACTACCTATAAAGGCTGTGATGGCGGCGCCCCCCACCTTGCCGGCCACGCCCTTCCGCCCCACAATCCTGCTGACAGCCCCTCGCCCCCACGTACTCTACTGACAGCATCCCGACCCGCCACCACAACACTGCCTTTCTTCCCCCACCACCCCATTGCGTCTGACACATCCACAATCTTCACGCCACGCACACCACCCATCCTCACCCACCTCCCACAGGAACCGCCCCACCTTCACCCACACGTGTTCATTCCACCACCTTTGGTCCTCTCACAGTATCAGAGAGAGAGAGAGAGAGAGAGAGAGAGAGAGAGAGAGAGAGAGAGAGAGAGAGAGAGAGAGAGAGAGAGAGAGAGAGAGAGAGAGAGAGAGAGAGAGAGAGAGAGAATTTAGTCAAACTACAGAATAAAAACGCTGATAAACACAACAACAACAACAACAACAACAACAACTACTACTACTACTACTACTACTACTACTACTACTACTACTGTTACTGCTATCACAACAACAACAACAATCACGACCTAGACAGCAGTAAAAGAAAAAACTTGATTCCTTATACTCTCTCTCTCTCTCTCTCTCTCCCTCTGCCTTGCGCCACAACCTCTTCACGGCGGCTGGAGCCCTGAAGTAGCGGGGCACTCGAGACAAAACACACTTTACATAGCTGAGTTGTTTCGAAACACACACACACACACACACACACACACACACACACACACACACACACACAGGGAGAGAGAGAGAGAACGGAGAAAAACTGATGCAGAGGAACACACACACACACACACACACACACACACACACACACACACACACACACACACACAAACATATAACCATAAAAATAAAACGAGAAGAGAACTGAGACACAAATAACAGAAACACACACACACACACACACACACACACACACACACACACACACACACACACACACACACACACACACAAGACGAAGAGAACGAAAGACCAGGCCAGGAGACACAGGACACGAAACAGCTGCCTCCATTAACAGTTGTAGGGCGCAAAGGAGAGTAAATGGCTTGAACCTTAAACACGGACCAGGCACCCTAATTTTGAGGCCACGAGAACCAGTCCGGCGCGGTTCCAACACCTTGCTAATTAAGGCGGCAGGAAAACACAGGTGAGAGGTGGCCGCTCTCTCACCTTTGGCAGGGATCATTCACACCTTAATGGCAGGGAAAATACGTAGGTGTCAGTAAGTGGTTTTTAAAGTATTGGTGTTTAGTTGTTTAGGTGTGTGGGTTTCCGAGGGCTGGGTTATTGTTTTGTGTGTGTGTGTGTGTGTGTGTGTGTGTGTGTGTGTGTGTGTGTGTGTGTGTTGTAATGGGTGTTGTGGTGTTGTGAATTGTGTTTTGATTCGTTTTGGTTTGAGGGAGTGAGGGAGTAGTGCTGTAATGTTGTTGTTGTTGATGTTGTTGTTGTTGTTGTTTATGTGGATGTTGTAATGGATTGTAAGCTGTTAATGATATCTATTGTTAGGATTGGTTTTGTTGTTCTTCCTAGTGTTATCATTATTATTAACTGGACTGACTTTATTTACTAAAAGAAATACTTTTCTTTCATTTCTTCTTATTTCATTTGATCAGAAAAAAAGAACCTGAAGAAAACAAAAAACCTGGGAATTTATAGTTATTTCATAAAACATCGAGAAAAGGTCCATTCCACCTAATTTCATAAATCTAAAGAAAATAAATGAATATATATATATATATATATATATATATATATATATATATATATATATATATATATATATATATATATATATATATATATTTTTTTTTTTTTTTTTTTTTTTTTTTTTTATATAGGAAGGATACTGGCCAAGGGCAACAAAAATCTAATAAAAAAAATGCCCACTGAAATGCCAGTCCCTAAAAGGGTCAAAGCAGTGGTCAAAAATTGGTGGATAAGTGTCTTGAAACCTCCCTCTTGAAGGAATTCAAGTCATAGGAAGGTGGAAATACAGAAGCAGGCAAGGAATTCCAGAGTTTACCAGAGAAAGGGATGAATGATTGAGAATACTGGTTAACTCTTGCGTTAGAGAGGTGGACAGAATAGGAGTGAGAGAAAGATGAAAGTCTTGTGCAGCGAGGCCGCGGAAGGAGGGGAGGCATGCAGTTAGCAAGATCAGAAGAGCAGTTAGCATGAAAATAGCGGTAGAAGACAGCTAGAGATGCAACATTGCGGCGGTGAGAGAGAGGCTGAAGACAGTCAGTTAGAGGAGGAGGAGTTGATGAGACGAAAAGCTTTTGATTCCACCCTGTCTAGAACAGCAGTATGAGGAGTGGAACCCCCCCAGACATGTGAAGCATACTCCATACATGGACGGATAAGGCCCTTGTACAGAGTTAGCAGCTGGGGGGGTGGAGAAAAACTGGCGGAGACGTCTCAGAACACCTAACTTCATAGAAGCTGTTTTAGCTAGAGATGAGATGTGAAGTTTCCAGTTCAGATTATAAGTAAAGGACAGACCAAGGATGTTCAGTGTAGAAGAGGGGGATAGTTGAGTGTCATTGAAGAAGAGGGGATAGTTGTCTGGAAGATTGTGTCGAGTTGATAGATGGAGGAATTGAGTTTTTGAGGCATTGAACAATACCAAGTTTGCTCTGCCCCAATCAGAAATTTTAGAAAGATCAGAAGTCAGGCGTTCTGTGGCTTCCTGCGTGATATGTTTACCTCCTGAAGGGTTGGACGTCTATGAAAAGACGTGGAAAAGTGCAGGGTGGTATCATCAGCATAGGAGTGGATAGGACAAGAAGTTTGGTTTAGAAGATCATTAATGAATAATAAGAAGAGAGTGGGTGACAGGACAGAACCCTGAGGAACACCACTGTTAATAGATTTAGGAGAAGAACAGTGACCGTCTACCACAGCAGCAATAGAACGGTCAGAAAGGAAACTTGAGATGAAGTTACAGAGAGAAGGATAGAAACCGTAGGAGGGTAGTTTGGAAATCAAAGCTTTGTGCCAGACTCTATCAAAGGCTTTTGATATGTCCAAGGCAACAGCAAAAGTTTCACCAAAGTCTCTAAAAGAGGATGACCAAGACTCAGTAAGGAAAGCTAGAAGATCACCAGTAGAGCGGCCTTGACGGAACCCATACTGGCGATCAGATAGAAGGTTGTGAAGTGATAGATGTTTAAGAATCTTCCTGTTGAGGATAGATTCAAAAACTTTAGATAAGCAGGAAATTAAAGCAATAGGACGCAGTAGTTTGAGGGATTAGAGCGGTCACCCTTTTAGGAACAGGTTGAATGTAGGCAAACTTCCAGCAAGAAGGAAAGGTAGATGTTGACAGACAGAGCTGAAAGAGTTTGACTAGGCAAGGTGCAAGCACGGAGGCACAGTTTCGGAGAACAATAGGAGGGACCCCATCAGGTCCATAAGCCTTCTGAGGGTTTAGGCCAGCGAGGGCATGGAAAATATCATTACGAAGAATTTTAATACGAGGCATGAAGTAGTCAGAGGGTGGAGGAGAAGGAGGAACAAGCCCAGAATCGTCCAAGGTAGAGTTTTTAGCAAAGGTTTGAGCAAAGAGTTCAGCTTTAGAAATAGATGTGATAAAGCAGTGGTGCCATCTGGTTGAAGTAGAGGAGGGAAAGAAGAAGAAGCAAAGTTATTGGAGATATTTTTGGCTAGATGCCAGAAATCACGAGGGGAGTTAGATCTGAAAGGTTTTGACATTTTCTGTTAATGAAGGAGTTTTTGGCTAGTTGGAGAACAGACTTGGCATGGTTCCGGGCAGAAATATAAAGTGCATGAGATTCTGGTGAAGGAAGGCTTAAGTACCTTTTGTGGGCCACCTCTCTATCATGTATAGCACGAGAACAAGCTGTGTTAAACCAAGGTTTAGAAGGTTTAGGACGAGAAAAGAGTGAGGAATGTACGCCTCCATGCCAGACACTATCACCTCTGTTATGCGCTCAGCACACAAAGACGGGTCTCTGACACGGAAGCAGTAGTCATTCCAAGGAAAATCAGAAAAATACCGCCTCAGGTCCCCCCAACTAGCAGAGGCAAAACGCCAGAGGCACCTTCGCTTTGGGGGATCCTGAGGAGGGATTGGAGTGATAGGACAAGATAAAGATATGAGATTGTGATCGGAGGAGCCCAACGGAGAAGAAAGGGTGACAGCATAAGCAGAAGGATTAGAGGTCAGGAAAAGGTCAAGAATGTTGGGCGTATCTCCAAGACGGTCAGGAATACGAGTAGGGTGTTGCACCAATTGCTCTAGGGTCATGGAGGATAGCAAAGTTGTAGGCTAGTTCACCAGGATGGTCAGTGAAGGGAGAGGAAAGCCAAAGCTGGTGGTGAACATTGAAGTCTCCAAGAATGGAGATCTCTGCAAAAGGGAAGAGGGTCAGAATGTGCTCCACTTTGGAAGTTAAGTAGTCAAAGAATTTCTTATAGTCAGAGGAGTTAGGAGAGAGGTATACAGCACAGATAAATTTAGTATGAGAATGACTCTGTAGTCGTAGCCAGATGGTGGAAAACTCGGAAGATTCAAGAGCGTGGGCACGAGAGCAGGTTAAGTCATTGCGCACATAAACGCAGCATCCAGCTTTGGATCGAAAATGAGGATAGAGAAAGTAGGAGGGAACAGAAAAAGGGGCTACTGTCAGTTGCCTCAGACACCTGAGTTTCAGTGAGGAAAAGAAGATGAGGTTTAGAAGAGGAGAGGTGGTGTTCTACAGATTGAAAATTAGATCTTAGACCGCGAATGTTGCAGAAGTTAATGAAGAAAAAGTTGAGGGGGTGTCAAGACACTTAGGGTCGTCGACGGAAAGGCAGTCCGACCTGGGGACATTTATGGTCCTCCCCCAGATGGGGACTCCGAGGCTGGTGTAGGAGTCGCCATGATTTTAAAATTTTTGGAGTGAAGGGTGTGTGTGTTATTAGGTGCTTGTAGTTTTGTGTGGAGGAAGAGAGTTGTCTTTAGAGGGCAGGTTGTGACTACCCCCTTGTGTTGTGAGACACAAAGGGAAACGTTCAGTGAGGTCACAGCTGGGTTTAATGATAAGTTCACAGCACCCCCTGAACAGTGCTTTAGACCTCACTGGGAGTAATTATCGTTTCGGCATATATATATATATATATATATTCTTTTATTTCCTCTTATTTAATTTAATCCCGGGAAAGACTGAAGGAAACAGAACACCTGGGAATTTATAGCCACTTCACAAAACTTAAAAGAAAAAAAAAACACTTGACTGACTTTCATAAATCTTGCAATGCCTCTCACCACAAAAAAAAGAAAAAAAAACAGCAACAATTCTTTCATTTCCCCTTATTTTATTTGATCCGGGAGAGGCAGAGACAGGTGGAGAGATGCCCCCAGCGATGCCAGAGTGCAGGGACGCCCCTCTCACGTCACGACCCCCAACACTCCCCGCGTGACGCAATCGTGACGCATCGAGCTGAATTATTAAGTGGATTATTATTTTTTCCCCTTTCCCTCTCTTTCCCGTCCGCAATTATCTTCCTCCTCCCATACCTCACCTGTGGGAAGGGCGGGCAGGTTAATTGTTATGCATACCTGTTGTTGATCTTGCGGTATTATCTCTCTCTCTCTCTCTCTCTCTCTCTCTCTCTCTCTCTCTCTCTCTCTCTCTCTCTCTCTCTCTCTCTCTCTCTCTTGGAATTGTGTAAGTTGTGAGATATTGTGTTATTGTTTACTTTTTTCTCTGTTATTTATGTGTTGTTGACTGGCTTACTGGATGAGGATGACAGGTGGAAACAGGAAGGTGTGCCTCTTACAGGGACTGCCACGTGTGGGCATGATGGCCTCTTGCAGCTTCCCTTATTCTTTTAAGTTATGTTCTTTTCTTTTTCTCCTTCATCCCTTTCCAAACATTACATTTCCTGTTCTTTCCTTATTCATATAAAACTTCTACTAAACTTCTACTGCGCCTTGTTCTCTTCCTTCCTTCCCTTCTTCCTTCTCCTTCAGTTCACCTAGTCGTCGTCGTCGTCCTCCTCCTCCTCCTCCTCCTCCTCCTCCTCCTCCTCCTCCTCCTCCTCCTCCTCAACAGTTTGGTTTCAGGTTTCCAATAATAAGATTCATGATGCGAAAACCCACATTTCTTCTCCTTTATCTTCCTCGCTTCTCACCAAATTTCAGGAAAGGAAGAGGAGGAGGAGGAGGAGGAGGAGGAGGAGGAGGAGGAGGAGGAGGAGGAGGAGGAGGAGGAAAAAGATAGAGCAAGTGAACGTAGGTGAAACAGGTCAAGCTCTCCTCTCTCTCTCTCTCTCTCTCTCTCTCTCTCTCTCTCTCTCTCTCTCTCTCTCTCCCACGGCTCCCTGTCCTCGGTCTTTCCTCCCCTGCTGAGTCCCGGCTGGAGAGGAGGAGGAGGAGGAGGAGGAGGAGGAGGAGGAGGAGGAGGAGGCGTGCGGTGTCTCTGAGGTCAACACGAGTGAAGCAGGGCAGGGCGGTCACAGGTGCCAAAAAAAAAAAAAAAAAAAAAGGGGGGAAAGGGAAGAAAGTTGACCTTCTTTGTTATTTCGTCTTTGTTTTATTTTTTGTCTTTGCTCTTTTTTTGTCATTTTCTTTTCTTCTGCTTTCCTATTTTTCGTGGTTTCTTTTCTTTCACTGTCTTACTTTCTTTCATTTTTCATTTTTGTTTTTACTTTTTTTCCGTTTTCTATATTTGGTTTTTGTATAGATTTTCTTTCTTTTCTTTTTTGTCGCTTTTGTATGTCCTTATATTTTTCTGTTATAATTCTTCAGCTTTTGTGTTTTTTTTTTGCTTCTTTGCTTTCACTGTCATCAATTTTCATTTTTTTGTACTTTTTTTTTTTTACCTTTTTCGTTCTTCATGTTTGCTTTCGTGAAGGTTTTCGCTGTTTTTTTTTTTTTTTTTGTATCTTCACATATTTATTCTTTTATTTTCTTCGTTTTTTGTTTCTTATCCTACATAGCCCTTAATTTTCTCTTATTTTTTTTGTTACATTTCCTCTTTGCTTCATTCCTCTTCTATTTCCTTTCATTCCCTCTTCGCGCTATCTTCTCTTCTGACTTTGCTTTGTCTAAAAACTTTCACAGTATTCCCTCTTACCTTCAATCCTTCTGTTTCCTTATTCCACTCCTTTCCTTTTCTCCTTCTCTCCTTTACCGTCTCTTTCCATCCCCTTTTCATTGTTGTTTTAATTCGTTATTTTCCTTTTCTCTCGTTTCTTACTCTCTTTTCTATCATTCCTTACTCTCTTTGTCTCTCATTCCTCTCTTTCTTATCTGATTCCTTACTTCCATTTCTTCAATTTATTCCTCCTCTTTCTCTCATTTTACTGCCTTTCCTCTCACTCATACTCCATTTTCTTTCATTTTCTACTCCCTTTTTGTCTTATTCTTAACTCTCTTTATTCTATGATTCCTTATTCCTTTTCTTTAATTTATTACTCCCCTTTTCCTCTCATTATTTACTCTCCTTTTTCTCTCATTCCTTACTTCCTTGTCTTTCGTTGCTTATTCTCTTCATTATCTCATTACTTAATCGATTTTCTTTAATTTCTTATTCCTTTTTTCTCTCATTTTTAACTCCCTCCCTCTTCTCTTATGTCTTATTCCTTCTTCTCCCATTCCTAACTCCCTATCGTGTTATTTCTTGCTTCCTTCGCGCTGGGGCGGATAGAACGGAAAGGGTCAGTCTGGAAGGAGGCGATTACCGTGTCATTATCCCCCCAAAAAACAGACAACTTATCCTAAATGACGAACCTGGGTGTGTAAGAGGAGTTGTGGTGGTGGCGGTGGTGGTGGTGGTGGTGGTGGTAGTGGTGGTGGAAAGGAGAGGAGGTCAGAGGAAAGGAGAGGAGAGGAGAGGAGAGGAAAAATGAAAAGAAAGGAGAGGGAAGGAAGGAAAGAAGGAAGGAAGGAAGGAAGGAAGGAAGGAAGGAAGGAAGGAAGGAAGGAAGGAAGGAAGAAAAACAGGAAGGAAGGACGAAGAGGAGAATGTAGACGAACAACAACAACAACAACAACAACAACAACAACAACAACAACAACAACAACAACAACAAAAAGAGGAAGAAAAAAAAACAAGAGAAAACAATGCATTCAGCAGTCATACTTAACGATTAATTATTTTCTGAAAAACTCCATAAATTTTCCTCTTTCATTTACTCCACACAAACTATTGCATTTTTTTTTTCCATAATGTAAAATAAAACAGAGTATCTTGCCAACTTCTGAATTTACTGTACATTTCTATTACCGTGTTTTATCGTACTTTCGTTTTCTCTCTCTGTATTACCGTGTGACTGTTTTTCGCTATTAATATTTGATGTACGGGTAAACAAACACCTTATTATTTAACATTTTATGCCTTGCAATCTTGTTAACTTTTCATTTTAATTTCCCCATTTCGTTAAAAAGTTTCCATTGCAGTTTTTTCTCGTTTTTCAACACACACACACACACACACACACACACACACACACACACACACACACACACACACACACACACACACACACACACACAATCCCATCCCTCACATTCCCATCATCATGCACAAACACACACACACACCCTCCCATTCCTCACATTCCCATCACCACGCACACCACACACTACCTCTCACCACCCCATCACAACACATCACCTCCCTTGCACATCTCACCTCACATTTCCGCCGCGCATTTTTCCACGGGTGATCCAGAGACTTTCCCACGTGAGGCCTGTGAAAAGAGGTTCACGGAGGGCCGGGGGCGACCGTGATACAGGCTGTGATAGGTGGTAATGTGGGCCTGCCTCCCTACCTCCCTCCCTAGCCTACCTCCACACACTACCACTCCACACTCCCCTGCCTGACTCCCCAGCCTCCCTCCCTCCACCTGTCTCCCAGGGCACCATTTCTCCGGGTCAGCCACACACAATGACCACCAGTGCATCCTA
>NC_087172.1:19939929-19947429 GCF_035594125.1 Scylla paramamosain
AAGGTCACCGCTATTGTTACCTTAGAGAAAGAAAGAAAGAAAGAGAGAAAGCCACATTCCCCACCCCACCCCTCTCTCTCTCTCTCTCTCTCTCTCTCTCTCTCTCTCTCTCTCTCTCTCTCTCTCTCTCTCTCTCTCTCTCTCTCTCTCTCAAAAAAAAAAAAAAAAAAAAGTCGAAAAAATAGAAATGGAGCAGTTATCCCAATAATAAACCAACCATTGTCCCATTTTCCCTTATTCTCCGTTTTCTGTTGGGCATTATCACATTTTCTATGCGCACAAAGGAAGCAAAGAGATCCGTTTTCAGTTGGAGGAGGAGGAGGAGGAGGAGGAGGAGGAGGAGGAGGAGGAGGAGGAGGAGGAGGAGGAGGAGGAGGAGGAGGAGGAGGAGGAGGAGGAGGACGAGGAGGAGAAGGAGGAGGAGGAGGAGGAGAAAGACGAAGAGGAGGAGGAGGAGGTGAGGGAGGGAGGGGGAACAAAAGAAGAAAGGAGGAGGAGGTGGTGAGGAAGGAGAGGGAGGGAGGGAGGGAGGGAATACAAGGGATGAACAGGTGAATACAAATTAAAGGGCAGGTGAGCAGGGCAGGTAAAGGTGTGAAGGGGGAAGATTGATAGGCAAAATAAAGATAATAAATGTCTTTCGCCAGTTATAAGGAAGGTGATAAACTAATGGGGGCGTAAGGACATTTGACTCCCTTGATTAATATGATTAGGAGGAGGTACAGGTGGTGGTGGTGGTGGTGGTGGTGGTGGTGGTGGTGCTGGTGAAGAGGAGGAAGTTCATGATGATATAATGACAACGACGATGACGAAAATGTTAATGGGGAATGAAAAGAGGGGAAACAGGAAGAAGAATAGGTGAAAGACGAAGGAAGGAAGAAATGGAAGGGAAAGATGGCAACGTGATGATGATGATGATGATGATGATGATGATGATGATGATGATGATGAAGAAGAAGAAGAAGAAGAAGATGGTGATGAAGAAGAAGAAGAAGAAGAAGAAGAAGAAGAAGAAACAAGCAAACAGAAGAGCAAAAAAAAAAAGACAAAACAAGAAAAGCAATAAACACACACACACACACATACACACACACACACACACACACACACACACACACACACACACACACACACACACACACACACACACACACACACACACACACACACACAATAACAGCTCCTTCACTCCCGCAGAAGGCGTTGACGGAGGACCACACCCACACCATCACGCACCACGCAGGTATTTCCCCCAGCTGCTCTGCCCTCTGACATACGCCTCTCCCTGCCTGACCCGCGGGTTATCGCCTCTCAGACTCCCTCAGTAGTTGATGCACTTGAGGTTGGCTTAGGACAAATAAATAGACGTCTAGGTAAGTAGGTAGGTAGGTCTCTCTCTCTCTCTCTCTCTCTCTCTCTCTCTCTCTCTCTCTCTCTCTCTCTCTCTCTCTCTCTCTCTCTCTCTCTCTCTCGTTTTTTTCTTTCTTCTTTCTTTCTTCTGATCACAGTTTCTTTTCTTCTTGTTCTTGTTCTTCGTTTTCTTCCTCTTCTTTTTCTTTTCTTCCTCTTCTCCTTCTTCTTTTCCCTCTCCTCTTCCTCCTTCTCCTCCTCCTCTAGCAGCTTCATCTTCATCTCTTCCTCCTATTTCCCTGCTTGCTTCTCTCCCCCTCTCTCTCTCTCTCTCTCTCTCTCTCTCTCTCTCTCTCTCTCTCTCTCTCTCTCTCTCTCTCTCTCTCTCTCTCTCTCCCTTCCTTTCCTTCCGACCCACCACAACCACCACCACCACACGATCAGATCACTCCCAGAAGAAGACTTTGAGTAGCGTCACCACCACCACTACCACCACCGCCACCACCACCACCTCCTCCAGGCGGGGCGGCAGGGAGTCAAATGGTCACTTTAAATGCAGAGTGGGGGCGTCCCGGGAGGCAACACAGGCTGGCGCGTCCCCCACACGGCTGCAACGACCTCACTTAAATTTACGGTATGTCATTATGGTGGGAGAGGGAGAGGGAGAGGGAGGGAGAGGGAGAGGGAATATGGATGAGGTGAGGAGCGTGGAGGAGGAGGAGGAGGGGACTGATGAGCAGGAGGAAGATGAGATAAGACTGGTGAGAGGTGAGGGAGAGAATACGTGGTGAGAGAGAGAGAGAGAGAGAGAGAGAGAGAGAGAGAGAGAGAGAGAGAGAGAGAGAGAGAGAGAGAGAGAGAGAGAGAGAGAGAGAGAGAGAGAGAGAGAGAGTGAAAAAACACGTCATAAACACAATAAAAGCAACAAATCAACTACAACCAAAAACTCACCAAAAAAAAAAAAAACACGAACAAATCAGCAAAAAACGCGCATATAAAGAATCACTCTCACAAAAAAAGACAAACAAAACACAGAAGACAAAGAAAAGAAAAAAGAAAAGAAAAGAAAAACAATACAAATATAAAAACACCAACACAAACACATACACACACACACACACAAACCAGCAAAAGAAGACAAGACCCAACAAGTGAACGAGTCACATTAAGAAAGAGAGAGAAAGAAGAAAAGAAAGAAAGAAAGAAACAATAAACCAAGAAACAAAAGAGAGGTAGAGAACGAGAGACAGAGAGAAACCCCGAGCGAACGAATCCAGCTAGGCGAGGCGAGTCAGGCGAGGCAGAAGACAAGTCAAGTGGAGTCGAGCTGGCGCGCCCCGCTGAGAGAAGATGGTGACAACGCGACGCAAGCTGTAAGGTCGTGGTATGGCGACGCGATACTGTCCCTGATACTGTTGTCGCCGCGGTCCTTGGCCAGACTCCAGTAGCCCGGGTCACCCTCTACTGTTTGCACTGACAGAGCCCCCGCCGCGCGCTCCCCGATGCCTCAGATAGCTTAGCCCGGCGCAGCGATACCATCTGAACTGTGGGTGCGGTTAATTTTTTCCTTTTGTGCCTCGTGAAGGGAGCTCTTGACGGCCCCCGGTGACTCTATCCCGCCCGTGAAAGGGAGTGAGGGTTTTGCCGCGGGATTAGGTGTTTCGGTGACGGCGTGGGAGTGAGGGAGTGTGGGAGTGTTCTGTGTGTGGGAGGGAAGGTATAAGGGAGGGAGGAAGGAAGATACTTGCGTGTGTGTGTTTGTGTGTGTAAGGAAGTGCAAGAGTGTTTGGGTTAGGTGTTTGGTGTTTAGTTCTTTATCGTGTGTGTGTGTGTGTGTGTGTGTGTGTGTGTGTGTGTGTGTGTGTGTGTGTGTGTGTGTGTGTGTGTGTGTGTGTGTGTGTGTGTGTGTGTGTGTGTGTGTGTGTACATGTAGAGGGAATGTTTAGGAGGTATAGGTAGAGATAAGGAGGGAAGGCTGGAGAAGTGCATGTATAGGAGACGGAACACACACACACACACACACACACACACACACACACACACACACACACACACACACACACACACACACACACACACACACACACACACACACACACACACACACACACACACACACACACACGAACGTGGAGAAAAACACACGTTCAAATTGTTGCTATTTTATCCCCAACAACCCTGCTTTCTCCTCCTCCTCCTCCTCCTCTCCTTCTCCTCCTCCTTGTTCCAACTTCACTCATATCCCCTCCCCTCTTTACCTGTGCCTCTCTTCTTCGCTCCCCTCCCTCCCTTCCTCCACATCCTTCCACACCCACAAAATATCAGGTGGAGAACAAACCCACACACTCATGACTTTTCAATTTTAGATGGAGAGAGAGAGAGAGAGAGAGAGAGAGAGAGAGAGAGAGAGAGAGAGAGAGAGAGAGAGAGAGAGAGAGAGAGAGAGAGAGAGAGAGAGAGAGAGAGAGAGAGAGAGAGAGAGAGAGAGAGAGAGAAAGAGCAACAACCTTCCACTATAACATGAAAACTGACGCACGAATCAAACAAAACTAAAAATCAAGAAAGACAAAACAATAATACTGAAGGTGAAATTTGAGGACCACGAGGAGAGGGATGACGGGGGGAGGAGGAGGAGGAGGAGGAGGAGGAGGAGGAGGAGGAGGAGGAGAAGGAGGAGGAAGTCTGTGGGGCGAGGCGGGGCAGGAATGGTGGAGGTGAGCGGCGGCGCCCTGACAGCCCCGCTCCGACCAGGCCCGTGTTATTGCTGGTTCCCGCTGCGTCGGCGGTGACACGAGAAAAACGCGCCGTGTAACCCGGATTTATGGCTGTTCGGGGCCCGGGCGGCGCATGCGGGCTGAATACTGATGGTGGCGGGAACGAGGCGCTCAGGGCCACGCCGGAGTAAATAATGAAGTGATTATGCCGACAAGTCCCTGCGCCTGCCCCTCCGTCACCCGCCCGCCGCAGCCACAGCCCCGCGCGTCCCTGCTACTTATAATCCGATTTGTACACGACACTTTACATATTCCTGGTGGCCGCGATTAAGCCCCGGGGGAGAGAGGGAGAGAGAGAGAGCGAGAGCGAGGGACAGAGAGAGAGAAAGCCCGAAAGAGTATCATCTTGTGCAACACTTGTTCTTTTTATTGGTGTTGTGTTGCGGTGTGTTGTGGTTTTATTGGTGGGTGTCGCGCCGCCCACCACGAGCGGAGGGTGGGCGAGAGCGGGCGGGCGGGAAGAAGGTAGTAGAGGGTGGAAGGACACGTGGGGTTGGAGGGGTGCATGTGAGGGAGTGAGTGAGTGGTACAGTACGTACTGGCTGAGTGGTTGGTGAGGAAAATGTTGAGAGAGAGAGAGAGAGAGAGAGAGAGAGAGAGAGAGAGAGAGAGAGAGAGAGAGAGAGAGAGAGAGAGAGAGAGAGAGAGAGAGAGAGAGAGAGAGAGAGAGAGAGAGAGAGAGAGAGAGAGAGAGAGAGAGAGAGAGAGAGAGAGAGAGAGAGAGAAGCAGACACAGACAAAACAAACACACACACACACACGAGACCACAGAGAAAAAGAAAAAAAGAAAAGAGAAAAAATGTTATCTGACATTAAGAAAACAAACTTCTACACCAGAAAACGAAAAAAAAAGAAAAAAGACGAGGACGGAGAGGAGGAGGAGGAGGAGGAGGAGGAGGAGGAGGAGGAAGAGGAGGAGGAGGAGGACACGCAGTCACACGCAGGCAGCAAGGACGAGAATGAAGGAGTGCGAGGCGAGGACAAGGCCGAGGACGAGTGAGGGTCGTGTCTGAGGGACCCCTGCGAGGACCCCTGACTCGTCCTCGTCGCGCCGCGGGGGACACTGGGAGGACGACGCCGACACACGCATACATTCTTTCCTTCCTTCCTTCTTTCCTTCCCTCTTTCTATCTTTCCTTTCCTTCTTCTGGTTATCTCCTTTTTCTCTCTCTTCTAGTTACTTCTCTCTCCTCTTCCTTTTCTTTCTCTTCAATTTACCTTTCCTTCCTTCTTTCTCTCCTTCCTTTTCTTCTTCCAGTTATCTTTTCCTCCTTTCTTTCCTTCCCTCCTTCTATCCTTTCAGTTATGTCTTTCCTTTCTTCTCCCGTTCCTTTTTTTCTTCTTTACTTCTCCCTTCCTCCTTCTCTTCCCCTTCAATTTACCTCTCCCTCCCTCTTTCTCTCCTTTTCCTTCTTCCAGTCATCTCTTCCTCGTTCTTTCCTTTCTTCTCTCTTTCCCTCTTCTTTCGTTTCTTTTCTTTTATTCAAGTTACCTTTCTCTATTTCCTTATTTCTCTCCTTCCTTTTCTTTTAATTCTTATCTCTCCGTTCCTCCTTCTTTCCTCCCCTTCTAGTTACCACTCCCTCCTTCCTTCTTTCTTTCCCTCCTTTCCTCTTCTGTTCATCTTTTCCTTTCTCTCTCCTACTCATTCCTTATCTCCATCCCTTGCTTTTCGTTCTTTTCTTTAAATTTTCTTTGATCTCTCTTTCTCACTTTTCATTCCTTCTCTTCAATCCTCCAATCTTCCTTCCTTCTTCCTTACCCTCTACCTTATTTCCTTTATCTTCCTTACACCTTCCCTTCCTCTTCCTTCCCCTCCTTCCTATCCTTCCTTCACTAAAACTCCACAAAAAAAAGAAAAAGAAAAGAATAAAAAAACACCAAACCAAAGCTAGAATGACATCGACAGCGAGAGCGAAAGCGAGAGCGAGAGAGAGAGAGAGAGAGAGAGAGAGAGAGAGAGAGAGAGAGAGAGAGAGAGAGAGAGAGAGAGAGAGAGAGAGAGAGAGAGAGAGAGAGGATGTAGATCAGGGTCATCCATCTTTTCACAGGACAAAGACTCCGCAGCGAATGACACGGCTCGGGCTACCCACGGGGAACAAGGTGCAGCCCGGGGCACGCAGTAGGGGGCGCTGACGAGGCAGAAGAAGCAGGAGACACTTGATTTACCGGGCCGGGAAGTCAGCGGGGGCGGGAGTGGCAGGGGGAGGAGGAGGAGGAGGAGCAGGAGGAGGAGGAGGAGGAGGAGGAGGAGGAGGAGGAGGAGGAGGAGGAGGAGGAGGAGGAGGAGGAGGAGGAGGAGGAGGAGGAGGAGGAGGATGTTGGAAAGTATATGGGAGTGTGAGAGGATGGAATAGGGGACGTCGGAAGGGGAGAAGCAGAAGGAGGATGTCAGAGGGTATAAGGAAAAGAGGAAGGATGGAATAGACAGAAAAAAAGATGAAAAAAGATGGAAAGCATATGGGAGTGTGGGAGGATGAAATGGGGAAGATTGGATGGGTGTCAGAGGATTGGGAAGAGGAAGAGAAGGGCGAAAATGTTAGAGGATATATGAAGAGGATGGAGGATGGAATGGGGACAGGACGGGGTTTGAGGATAGAATTGGGTGGATTGGAGAGCAAGGAAGGGAGGATGGAAGGGGAAGACAGGAAGGGGTCCGGGAGGAATGGGGGAATTGGGGAAAGGAGGAAGGATCGAAAGAAGACAAGAGGAGTTTAAAGGAATGGAAGAATAGGAATGGAAGAAGGGAGGATAAGAATGGATGGATTGATGAAAGGAAGGGAAGATGGAAAAGAGATAGATGGGAGGAGTTTAGAAAAATGGGAGAAGAGACGATAGGAATGGATGGACTGGGAAAGAAAGGGAGGATGGAAAGGAGACTGACAGAAGCTTAGAGAAATGAGAGAGAAAAAAAAGGAGGGCAAAAATGGATAAACTGAGGAAGAACGAGAGAATGAATGGGAGGAGGAAAACTTTCTGGTCACTAACAAGTTTAATTATTGATGATTTGATATTATAGCTATGAAAATAATAATAATAATAATAGTAATAATAATAATAATAACAACAATAATAATAATAATAATAATAATAATAATAATAGCAGGATTCTTTGACAGTCTGAAAAATTGGTAACATTGAGGGAGCAGCTCAACTGTTCATAAGTGATTCAGTGTGTGCAAGACTGACCTCACAAGTCTGGCACACGCGAACCCTGCCAGCGAGGAGTGGGACTGTGGGAGGATGGGAAGCGGGAAGACGGGAGGTTAGAAGACTGGCAAGAGGAAGAGAAGGAGGATGTTAGAGGGTGTGTGGAAAGAAAGGAGGATGCAACAGGGAAAGAAGGGTGTATAATAACGAACCGAAGATGGTAGAG
>NC_087172.1:19954929-19969929 GCF_035594125.1 Scylla paramamosain
GCTACGTGCTTTTAAATGAGCATGTAAATGAACTCACTAAAAAAAAGTCATTGAGATCGGTGTATATCAGTTGCATAAGTGTACAATTTGATACAAGTTCTAGCTGTCCAGTCACTTGTATTAACTCTCATTAACTAATGTATAAAGATATGGGGAACTACTTATGACTGTCAAAAAGCTGAGGTCCAGAAATTGCAGATTTTTGGTGCCAGGGTTGCTGCAGGAAGCCTCAGAAAGTATGGTCAGGTTTCACCAGGTTTCCAATGGTTAAGAATAAAAGACACGTATCTGATACCATAATTAACGTATTTATGACAACTGATAGCGTTTATCTAAGCTGGTTCTCAAGTTATTCGAAGAGATAACACTAGGCAAGAAAGCAAGCTCTACATCTGGGCATAAAACTGATGGTGGCGCCAGGTCAATGAAACTCTCGAGTCCCAGAGTGTGGAATGACCTCCCTAACCACATCACTGGTGACGCCTCATTAACTTTTCAAGTCTCAGCTTGCTAAGTATTTTCTGAATATTAGGTAACTCTTACTTCTCGTTAATTATTCTCAGCATTTTATTGATATGATTCTTTTAGCATTTTTACTTTTTAGTATTTTAGTTTCTGATATTTTATTCATGTTATTTTATTATTTTCTAATATTTCATTGTAATACTTTATCTTTAATTTTTAATCAGAAATTTTATCATGATAATTTCAACCTTTATATTATTTTGACTTGTCTGTGGAAAAAAACATACTAACATTGTAAAAACAGTTATCGTGGGGAAAAAGTGAAAATTAACTCTCTCTCTCTCTCTCTCTCTCTCTCTCTCTCTCTCTCTCTCTCTCTCTCTCTCTCTCTCTCTCTCTCTCTCTCTCTCTCTCTCTCTCTCTGTGTGTGTGTGTGTGTGTGTGTGTGTGTGTGTGTGTGTGTGTGTGTGTGTGTGTGTGTGTGTGTGTGTGTGTGTGTGTGTGTGTGTGTGTGTGTGTGTGTGTGTGTGTGTGTGTGTGTGTGTGTGTTCTCACCGTCTGTCTTTTTCATCTGTCCGTCTTTCTTTCTGTCCATTTGTCTGTCTGTCTGTTTGTCTATCTCTCTTTTAATACATAGGTAAGGAAATAATAATATAGAAAAGATTATCATTAACATTGTTGGTCACGTTAGAGAGAGAGAAAGAGAGAGAGAGAGAGAGAGAGAGAGAGAGAGAGAGAGAGAGAGAGAGAGAGAGAGAGAGAGAGAGAGAGAGAGAGAGAGAGAGAGAGAGAGAGAGAGAGAGAGAGAGAGAGAGAGAGAGAGAGAGAGAGAGAGAGAGAGAGAGAGAATCATTCCATCTCATTACTGGAAAACCACTAACGAACCAACCTCTTCCTCCTCCTCCTCCTCCTCCTCCTCCTCCTCCTCCTCCTCCTCCTCCTCACCACCACCACCACCACCACCACCACCACCTCTATACCTGGAAGCTGAAAATACGAAACAACACCTGTTAATGAGTCTTCTCCTGGCCAGCTTCCGAAACAGACCACAGATTAGCCCCTCCAGACCACGCCAGGTAGCCAGGTGAGTCCCAAGAGAGGGTCCCCGCTGCCTCTCTCACCGCCCCCCTCTCCATCGCTCTCATTTCTCTCTCCCTCTCTGTCTCTTTTTCTCTCTCTCCCTCTGACATGATGGAAGTTTAAGTGACCTTGATTAGGGAAAGGTCAGGTGATTAGAACGACCTAGAGAGAGAGAGAGAGAGA
This sequence comes from Scylla paramamosain, assembly GCF_035594125.1. Classification (NCBI taxonomy): domain Eukaryota; kingdom Metazoa; phylum Arthropoda; class Malacostraca; order Decapoda; family Portunidae; genus Scylla; species Scylla paramamosain. The sequence goes on from NC_087172.1 coordinate 19,956,658, forward strand.
GAGAGAGAGAGAGAGAGAGAGAGAGAGAGAGAGAGAGAGAGAGAGAGAGAGAGAGAGAGAGAGAGAGAGAGAGAGAGAGAGAGAGAGAGAGAGAGAGAGAGAGAGAGAGAGAGAATGTAGACAGACAGATAGATCGGTGTAGATAAACAGATAGACAAAGAGACAGTTGGACACAGATAGATAGATAGATAGATAGATAGATAGACAGACAGATAGAAAGACAGACAAACAGATATACAGAAGCAAGGTAGAAGTAGAAGCAGACAGAAGCAGTGGTAGGGAAGGCTGAGGGAGGGTGAAGGGTTACAGGGGAGAGGGGAGCGGCAGTGTGGGGAGGGGGGTGCATGATGGATGGGAAGGGAAACGTTACGTGGTGGCAGCAGCAAACCCGCCAGAGAAGTGTCAGTTTGGAGACACACACACACACACACACACACACACACACACACACACACACACACACACACACACACACACACACACACACACACACACACTCATCGTCTCTAATTTTGGATGATGCTTTTAATTTTTGTTTTGGGAATGTTAATCTCAGTGGGCCTTTCTTTCTTTTGCACTTTTGTTGCCCTTGCCCAGTCCCACTCTTACTGATAGAAAGAAGAGGTGGATCCTTAAATGGAGTCCTCTTCTTCCTCTTCCTCCTCCTCCTCCTCTTCCTTCTTCTTTTCTTTCTATTATTATTATTTTTTTTTTTTGCTTCATCGAACAAAGAAATAAGAACCATAAAGATATGTCTGTTTGTTTTCTTTCTGTATTGCTTTATACTTTTTTTCCGTTTCTCCTCCTTCGCTTCATTCTCTTTTCCATCGTATGAAGAAAATATTAGGAAAGAAAAGACCTGTTGTTGTTTGTTTTCTTTTTACTCTCTTTTACATTCCTTAATACTGTTACTGTTTCTTCTCCTATTCTGATTCTTCTTCCATCTCCTACTTTTCCTCCACTTTCTCTGCTGTTATTTTTAATCTATCATCTACTCCTTTTCTACCTCTCTTCACTGCATTCCTACTTTACTTATTTATTTTCTTCTCCTTCTGTACATAAACATCATTACTCGTCTTCCACCCCCTCAGCATTATCCCCATCCTTCTGTTCCTCTCATCCAGCGCCACGTGAACAACCCTACCATTAGTTTTCTTGGTGTATCTCTTCCTCATCTTCCTCTTCTTGTCTTCTTCTCTGCCTACTTCTCATCATTGTATTCCCTTTTTTTTTTATTCCACGTTGATAACCTTAGCATTATTTTTTCTTTTGTATATCCTCCTCCTCCTCTTTGTGTTCTTCTTCCTTCTCCTTCTCCTCCTCCTCCTCGACCTCTCCTCTTCATAAACGACTCCTCGGCTCCTTCAGACAAACATCACCTTCCTGACATCTCCCAAACAATGCCTCCTCCTCCTCCTCCTCCTCCTTTGGCTGCCTGGCTAGTGGCACTCAAGCAAGCTCTGAGTGGCACCCTCAAGGCCCCATAAACAAACAGGGCACCGTGGTAACCCTGAGGTACGCCGGCCGTCCTCCTTTCGCGGCCAAGTCCTTCATAATATGTGGCCTATGTAGCCTCTCTCTCTCTCTCTCTCTCTCTCTCTCTCTCTCTCTCTCTCTCTCTCTCTCTCTCTCTCTCTCTCTCTGGGTTTGCTATTCCAACGGTAAGTGAGTGAGGGAGAGTAATGGTGTGTGTGTGTGTGTGTGTGTGTGTGTGTGTGTGTGTGTGTGTGTGTGTGTGTGTGTGTGTGTGTGTGTGTGTGTGTGTGTGTGTGTGTGTGTGTGTGTGTGTGTGTGTGTGTGTTAGAATGTAGCATAGTAATAATGTCTTGACTACATTTATAGCAACAAATAGGTAATATAATCCTCTCTCTCTCTCTCTCTCTCTCTCTCTCTCTCTCTCTCTCTCTCTCTCTCTCTCTCTCTCTCTCTCTCTCTCTCTCTCTCTCTCACACACACACACACACACACACACACACACACACACACACCTAACACTCCACCCTTCGCTCACCACACCACTCACCCATCTCCTCCGTCCCTTTCCCCGTCCTCCTTCCCCTCCCTTCCCCTCTCCCCTTCCCCCCTATGGCCGGGCGCTCACAAAGACCCACACAAACCCGTGGCCAATTTCTGAACTTCATTAAAGCACAATGCCACGGCGGGAGTGACATTGGAGGAGGAGGAGGAGGAGGAAGGAGAAGAAGCGTAGTCGTTCTCTTTCATTTATTATCACTCAGCCTTCTTCTTCCCCTCCAGCAGGTGAAGTTTAATCCTACAAAGGTCCTACGAAGGATGTCTCAAAGAATCCTATGCCTTCACTTTCAACACAGAAGGAGGGGAAGGAGGAGGAAGAGGGAGAGAAGAGGAGGAGGAATGTGCATGTATGTAAGTGAAGATTTGTGAAACGACTGTGCGTGTGGGTGGAAAAATGTGTACCGTGTGGGTGTGGGTGTGGGCATGGGTATGTGGGTGTGGGTGTGGGTGGTGTGTCGTATGCGCCGCTCCTCCCCACGGTGTGTTCCTGAAGGCGAGACACCTGACCCTCACCATTCTGTCCTCGTGTTTGTGTTATCACCGCTATCATCATTGGCGTCATCACCATTGCACGAGTGTTGAGGAGGAGAATGGGAGGTGTTTGTGTGGAGACTTTACGGGAGGAGGAGGAGGAGGAGGAGGAGGAGGAGAAAGAAGCTACTTCAATAGAAGACAGAAAACTCAAATTTATCTAGAGAGAAAAGCAAAAGTAGGGATGTGTGTTCTGTAGGGGGAGGACGGGTCAGGGTGAGGGGGAGGGGTGGGTGGGCCTGGCACCCTCGTGACGTGTGGCGGGACAGGCGTGATAATCCCCTGCGTGGCGTGGCGGGGGGACGGAGGAGGAGGGGAGGGGGGCGACGACCGAGTGGCAGCCATTCCTGACACGAGGACTCCTCTGCCTCCACTGTCTCCTCCACCTCCTCTTTTTTTGTCCTCCTCTTCCACCTCTTTCTCCTCCTCCTCCTCCGTGTTTGATTGGTCACGTCCCTCAGCTCCCGCCGCGCCCAAGCACCACGTCAATTCCAGGGAGCCATGCACGCCCTCACCCCGCGCCAGGCCCACGCCAACACCCCCACATCCCCGCCCTCAACACCCCCACCTGCACTGAACCACCCCCACACCTGCATCCCTCCCCTCTCTTCCCACGCGTCATCCACACACTCATCCGATTATCCGTTGCATTCATCCGATTACCGAGGCGGAGTCAGGCCATGGAGAGCGTCTCGGGTTCCCCAGGGCGCCCCCCGCGGGGTCCCCGGCGCCCCTCAGGACCTCCGCGGCTCATCCGCCTCGCAAAGACCGTTTCGAATGGCGCCCTTGTGTCCAGAAAGGCGCTCCGTTATGACCTGTCGGCGGCGGCATTCACGTGGCGGCGCCGCGTGTTGTGGCCGCCATAAAGGCATTCTGGGCTGCGCCGCCCCTCGCTCATCCCTGCTTGGCGGCACAAAGACCGCCGCCACCCGCCGCCGGTGCCGCCGCGCCTCCCGCTGCTGGCGTGGAGACCTTCCCTCCCAGGCGGAGGCGCGGCGTCCACCTGTCAGGCGTGTCAGGTGCGGCGGCGGGATTAGTGTGTGTGTGTGTGTGTGTGTGTGTGTGTGTGTGTGTGTGTGTGTGTGTGTGTGTGTGTGTGTGTGTGTGTGTGTGTGTGTGTGTGTGTGTGTGTGTGTGTGTGTGTGTGTGTGTGTGTGTGTGTGTGTACTATTTGTGGCTCACACTTCATAAGTGAGGATTGGTGCAGGTATAATACCTGACTTTGATCTCTCTCTCTCTCTCTCTCTCTCTCTCTCTCTCTCTCTCTCTCTCTCTCTCTCTCTCTCTCTCTCTCTCTCTCTCTCTCTCTCACCTGATCACGAAGCAGGTAAGCCACAGCAGGTGCCCGATGGCTGATCACACACACACACACACACACACACACACACACACACACACACACACACACACACACACACACACCCATAACCAATAACCAACCATACAGCAAATTCTCTCTCTCTCTCTCTCTCTCTCTCTCTCTCTCTCTCTCTCTCTCTCTCTCTCTCTCTCTCTCTCTCTCTCTCTCTCTCTCTCTCTCAATAACTCACATCACACACACAAGTCCCCTCACCACCACCACCACCACCACCACCACCACCACCACCACCACCACCACCACCACCACCACTACCACCTCGCTCATTCATCTCCGCTGCATCTTACCGCGATCCATCTTACTCACCGAATTAACGCATCTTCTCTCCCCCCTCTTCCTCTCCCACACTCCTCTCATACTCCCCTCTCCCTCCCTCCCACCATCCCTCACAGATCCACAAACTAAAATATTACTGCCACTGCCTCTTCCTCTTCGTCTTCCTCCTCCTCCTTCTCCCCCTCATCCTCCTAGTTCATTCCTTCTTCCTTCTTTCATTTCCTCCATTCCTTCTCACTAGTAAATCGACAACGCCTCCTCCTCCTCCTCCTCCTCCTTCATTCCTTCTTCCTTCTTCTTCCTCCTCCTCCTCCTCCTCCTAGACAGTGTTCCGCACTCGGCCTGTTCTTTTCCTTATCTACGTTGGTGATATCGCTGAGTGCCTCATCTGTAAGAAATCAAAGTTTGCTGACGACACTAAAATAACGAGTGAATTAAGTGCAGCAGCTTACAAAAGGAAATTACAATTCGACCTCGACCGCTTGGTCACTTGGTCAGACAAGTAGCAGGTGAAATTCAAAGTCGATAAGTGTAGTGATGCTTGTAGAGCGTAACAATGATCGTCTAAATTATTCAATGAACGACTCAGAGCTTCTCGAAGTTAACGAAGAGTAGGAATAACGGTTACCTCAGAGATCATGTCAAGTGAACTTTGTTCAGGAGTTGTTAAGACGGCGAATAAACTGGTTGGGTTTACTGGGAGGACCTTCGAATTCAAGTAAAAAAAAAAATATTTTACTTTGTTCAGTGCACTTGTCCGATCTCACCTTGAATACTGCGTCCAGTTCTGGTCACCCTATTGCAGGAGAGACACAGACAAGCTGGAGAGAGTACAGAGAAAAGTCACCGAGATGATCCCACCGCTGCGACACACGCCCTGCGAGGAGCGTGTGAGGGAGCTCAGCTTGTTCATGCCAGGGAAGCGTAGGATGCGCAGCGATGTAATAGAGCTATTCATAATGTTCCGAGACTTTGATAATGTTAACATTAGCAACTGTGTAATTCTTGGCCGAACCAATACCACTCGTACTCGTAATAATGGCTATAAGATCACAGATAAGTAATTCACATCTGACGAAGCTAAACACTTTCCTTAAATAGGATAGTTAATATTTGGAACGCTTCCGGCACAGGTAGTAAATAACAACACTGCAGAAGAACACGGTTAGCCAAGCACCTCGCGTCAACCTGCATCATTTTCCTTTTTTTTTCATATAGCATTAGAGCAACATGTTTGTCTTTCCACCTTTGCCATCACACTCCATGACTGTCTCTCCCTCTGTGCTGCAGCGTGTTCCTTCCCTGACCCTTGCTGTCCTTCTGTCTCTTATTCAGCATTTGTAGTGTGTAGCGTGCAGTCACACAGACAGCTTCGTTACAGCTAGTAGGGTTGTTGCTGTCTGTTCTTTCCTTTGTATTCCCTTTGTATTCTTCCTCCACCACTTCTTTCAACTCTATTCCTTCCTTCCTTATCCTCCTCGTTTTCATATTCCTCCAAATCCATTCCTTATTCCTTCCATCTCCTCCTCCTTCTCCTCCTCTTCCTCCTCCTCCACTCCTTCTTACCTCATCAACACGTACGTACCTGAAATCACACCTGTACTGCGCCACCATAACCACCACCACCTCCTTTCCCTTCTCTCAGACATCGACACCCTTAGATCTATGGGCAGGGGCGGACAAAGGGGCCTTAAGGGCGAAACTAAAGGGTCACCACAAAGGGTATAAAAAGGGTATATGAGGCGGGTCAGAGGGCGGCGCAGGAGCCCATCTGACCCCCGCGGAGGGCGACAAGTGGTGGCCTGACTGCCCTCCCCCTCCCATCAGGGACAAGGGGCTCGGGGGGTAATGAGGAGAATGGTAGTTATAATAAGAAGAATGGTGGTTATAACAGTAATGATGGTGATAGTGAGAAGAATGGTTATGATAGTAGTAATGGTGGTGGTGGTGGTGGTGATAAGAATGGTTGTGATAGTAATGATGGTGGTGATGATGGTTGTGATGACAATAGTGATAGTGGTGGTGGTTACAGTGTTGGCGGTGGTATTCGTGGTGGTGGCAGCGGCGGTGGTGGTAGTGGTGGTGGTAATAATGGTAGAAGTAGATGAACAACAACAACACCAAAAAAATAAATAAATAAAAAGAATATCCATTTATTTTTCTATACAATTTCAATTTCTTGCGAAATTAATAAAAAAGAAATTTACAGCACAAACACACAAACATGGACAAATTGGACAAAAACATTATATATTTTGAATAATAATAATGATTAGAAATGATAATGATTAAAAATAATAATAACATCAATTACTACAACCATCACAAACACAAACACAACCACAATACCCACCCAACCACAACACACACACACACACACACACACACACACACACAGCACAGCACAGCACAATCACAGTCACCCCTCAAAGAAAGAAAACGAGGAACCCGGACACTGAGTGAGAATGAGAAAGCGGCAGTCGTGAGCCAGCCAGCCAGCCCGCCCGCCCTCTCCTTCTCCCGCTCCCTCTCCCTCTCTCCCACAGCGGCAACACCAGTGGCTGATGGGGGGCACACAAACCTGCTCCTATTGGCTGCCTGAATTGCGCACTCTCACCGGATTGGCTAAAAGGGGGCGGGGGGGCGGAGCGCGGCAGGAGGCGTGGCGGGGGGAGCTGTGGGGAGCTGGGGGGGCATGGGGGGAGGTGGGAAGGCCACAGGGGCACTGCCGAACATTACGTGGCCCTCGGTAATGATAGGCTGGCTCACCTGGGGACCGTGGGAACGAACAGGAGGAGGAGGAGGAGGAGGAGGAGGAGGAGGAGGAGGAGGAGGAGGAGGAGGATTATGTTCTCTCTTCCTTTCTCCTTCTAATGACTCATTTTACGTCTAATTTCAGGCCTCGTGGTTCTAACAAATAAACAGATTACACCTTGATGAAGACACTAATTACCTGCGCGAGGTGTGTGGCCCTGCAGGGAGAGCACGGCGTTGTTGTCATTGTCGTTGTCGTTGTTGTTGTTGTTGCTGTTGTTGTTGTTGTTGTTGTTGTTGTTGCTGCTGCTGCTGCTGTTGTCACCGACAGCCTGAGGAAGAAAGGGTAATTAAGTGTGTGACTGTTTCATTATCAGTAGTTCTATTATAGTAGTGGTATTGGTGGTGGTGGTAGTAGTAGTAGTAGTAGTAGTAGTATTTGTTGTTGTTGTTGTTGTTGTTATAGAAGTGATTTTTTTTGTAGTAGCAGAAGTAAAAATAGAAAACAATAATAATAAATAAAACACCAATAATAAATTTCTACAACACCACACTCTTTAAAACTCCAACTCTCTCTCTCTCTCTCTCTCTCTCTCTCTCTCTCTCTCTCTCTCTCTCTCTCTCTCTCTCTCTCTCTCTCTCACCTGGATAACAAATACCTGATATCCACTTCACCTGGTCGTCCCATTAGCCACACACACCTGCCCCGCCCACACCCACTCACCAACGACCACCCACACGCCCACACCCGCCCCCCCACCCTTGCTTCTTCAATGGGGAGGAAAAAAGAGTGGGAGGGAGATGCTGAGGGATGGAAGAGGTTTAAATGAAAATGTGTGTGTGTGTGTGTGTGTGTGTGTGTGTGTGTGTGTGTGTGTGTGTGTCTCTCTCTCTCTCTCTCTCTCTCTCTCTCTCTCTCTCTCTCTCTCTCTCTCTCTCTCTCTCTCTCTCTCTCTCTCTCTCTCTCTCTCAAATAACGATGTTTCCACTACTACTTCTACTACTACTACTACTACTACTACTATTACTACTACTATTACTGCTGCTACTGCTGCTGCTATTACTACGTTACAACAAGAACAACAACAGCAACAACAACAACAACAAAAATTACTACTGATACTACTACTGCACTGTCATTACCACCACCACCACCACCACCACCACCATTCCAACCCACAAAAAAACCGTTGCTTTAATCTCCTGACCAATCGCCCGAGTGCCAAGTGACCTGACTTGGGCGTGGCATCCGTGCCCCGCCGTGACCTCTGGCCGCCACCACTCAGCCCCCCGTGGTCACCTGCTTCCTCTTGTTATGACCACGGTCGGCGAGAGGTCAGGTCAGGTTACAGTATCCATTGTGCTCTCTCTCTCTCTCTCTCTCTCTCTCTCTCTCTCTCTCTCTCTCTCTAGTCGAAAATCATAAAGTTTTCAAACGGCGACATATAAACTGAACTCTCTCTCTCTCTCTCTCTCTCTCTCTCTCTCTCTCTCTCTCTCTCTCTCTCTCTCTCTCTCTCTCTCTCTCTCTCTCTCTCTCGCTCACCAAAAGAAAAAGTATTTATTTGCGTCGAGGTTCCACAGAAAACGAAGGATATACAGTGTTGTGATGTAATTGCCTCGTTTAATTGAGGGGTGACTGCCCAAAAGCACGGTCGGACCCCTCCTCTCCCTCATCCTCCTCCTCCTCCCCCTTCCCTGGGTCCATTACCGGTCATTAGCATACCTGGATGGTGAAGGTGTGGCTGGGTAGGGAGAGGGAGAGGGGGAGGGAAGGTGGAGGGAATTTGGAGGGAGAGAAAGAGAAAACCAGGGAAGGAGAGGGAAAGAGAAGTGTGTGGAGAGGGGGATGGAATGGAGAAGAGAGGGAGGGGAAGGACGGGTGGGGAGGAGAGAGAGAGAGAGAGAGAGAGAGAGAGAGAGAGAGAGAGAGAGAGAGAGAGAGAGAGAGAGAGAGAGAGAGAGAGAGAGAGAGAGAGAGAGAGAGAGAGAGAGAGCTGAAAAAGGAACTAAAGCGATCTTAAAAACAAATAAAAGAATAGGAAGAGAAGAAAAAAAAACAATACGTAAGTTTGCAGAAGGGAAATAAAAAAAATAATAAAAAAAACAGAAAATAAATATGGATACAAAAGAATGTGAGAATTAGGTCATAGCAACTCACCTTGCCCTACACCACTCTCTCTCTCTCTCTCTCTCTCTCTCTCTCTCTCTCTCTCTCTCACCTGATGAGGCTATTACGAAGCCTCTTCAGGTGCCTGGTGGGGGCGCAGATCCCTTAAGAGGCCCAGAGAGAGAGAGAGAGAGAGAGAGAGAGAGAGAGAGAGAGAGAGAGAGAGAGAGAGAGAGAGAGAGAGAGAGAGAGGAGGGGTGTCGAAGGTAAATGGGCCAATCAGACGTAATGTGCGTATCAATACTGGAGCGATGAGTTTCCCACGGCGCTCTCTCTCTCTCTCTCTCTCTCTCTCTCTCTCTCTCTCTCTCTCTCTCTCTCTCTACATTCGTCCTTCGCATTCCTCTTAACCTCTTACTCTCATTTCTGAATTAACTATTTCATAGTTCCTTATTTCTTCTCACTTTTCCAATTTCGTTTTTGTTTTTTGTTTTATTGTTACATTTTTTCTGCCTTTCATTTTTTTGTTTTCTGTTTATTCAGCTTCTTATTTCTTCTTCTTTTCCAATTTTTCTTTGTACTAGTCATGTTTTTCTTTCTCTCTTTTCACCCTTTCATCCTCTCTTTTATCTCTTATTTCTCTTCTGGTCACGTTCTTCCACCTCACTGTACTGCTCTCCTCCTCCTCCTCTTCCTCCCCTTCCTTCTTCTTCTTGCCTTCATCATGATCTTCGTCATCATCATCATTGTCATCATCTTCTTTTTTAGTTGTTGTTGTTGTTGTTGTTGTTGTTGTTGTTCTTTTTCTTCTTCTTCTTCTTCTTCTTCTTCTTCTTCTTTTTCTTTCTCCTCCTCCTCCTGCTCCTCCTCCTCCTCCTCCTCCTCCTCCTCCTCCTCCTCCTCCTACTTGTCTTTGTTTAGTGAAGCTTCGATAATCTATTTTTTTTTCCACCACCACCAGCACCACCAGCACCACCACCACCACCATCACCACCACCACCCACAACACAGCAGTCTCCACACTCACGCGGCCAGCATTTCATTTCATGCTCTCTGTGTAACTGGATTTCGTAAGGCGGGCCACAACGCGTCTTTCCTTTCACTTCAGGACTTCAGGTGATGGTGTGGTACAGGTGATTAAGCTTGAATAATTTAAATTAAGCTTTAGGTAACTATGGACCAGGTACCTATGCTCCAAATAAACATCCTTCAGGTATCCATGCTTTAATAACTATGCTCCAGGTAATGCTTCAGGTAACTAAGGTAAATGTGGTTCAGATGTTACTTTTCTCACGCTTACAGTAACACAAGCTCACCTAAACTGAACCGTTGCTTTTGAGTCTTATTTTTCTGTTATTTAAAACTACACAAAACTCACTTCCTCACCTCATTATAAGGCCACTAATCACCTTATCTTTATGTCACTTAAAATTACATAAAACCGACTTACACATCTTACTTTTCTATTACTTAAAAAAATACACGGAAAACACTTCAACATCTTGATTTTCTATTAATTAAAACAAGACACACATTCACATTCACATTCACACATTCAAAACAGCTTCAAGTCCTGTTTTTTTCTTACTCATCTCACAACACACACCACAGTGCTGCTTCTTATCATCCCAGCAACACATCTTTATTAGCGCCTGAATTACCTCGTTTGTGTTTGTGGCCAATGACAACACAGCGCCGAGACAGGTGAGGCGGGTGACAGGTGGGGCTAATTAGTGACTGAGAGACAGGTAGGATGAGGATGAGGAGGAGGAGGAAGAGGAGGAGATGTCGTGTTGGGTAGAGGTCAAAGATTACACACACACACACACACACACACACACACACACACACACACACACACACACACAGTACAAGACAGAGAAGAAAATGGCAAATGAAAATAAATGCCAGGTAAGGCTAATTAAGTATCGTGTGAGGCAATTAAGGTTGAACAGGTAATTAGTTCTTGCTTTTTACTGCTCGCCTCACTCACCTTGTCGCCACTCACTCCCTCCCTCACTCACTCACTCACTCACTCACTCACTCTCCTGCCTTGTCCCTCTCTCTGTTAATACTCTGTAGGCAAACTGTGGGTGAATGGGTGAAGTATCTAAACTTAACCTAACATACAATATAGACACTAACTGTATTGTGTATAAAATTTTAACTGTTACATCATTTTCTTTCATTTTCACTTCCTAACGTAAACTTATTTTGTAAACTGTTTTCGTTATTTGTTATCTCCTTTTGCTTTCTTCCACCCCCTTTATTTTATCCTCTCTTCCCTTCTCTTATCCTCTCTTCCCTCTTGTTATCCTCTCCTGTTTTCTTCCTGCCCTCTTATTCTCTTCTCTCACCTCTCTTCTGTCCACTTCACCCTGACTTCCTTCGATAAACTTCTCTTCACTTGCTAATCCTTCTTTCTCCTGTCATCCTCCCTTGTATTATCCTCTCCTCTTGTCTCTTCCCTTCTTTTATCATCTATTATCCTCTCCTTCCTTCTATTATCTTTCCCTCTCCTTTCTCCTGCCATCCTTCCTTCTATTATCCTCTCCTGTTATCTCCTCCCATCTTTTATCACGTTATCCTGTATTTCCTTCTGTTATCTATCCTTTCCTCTTGTTACTCTCTCGTTATCATCTCCTCCCACACCCTGACATTCTCCCAAACCGTTATCTCCCCTCTCCCTGTCTCCCGTCCGCTTCCTAACCCGCCTCCTTCAGCACCCACTCCCCCGCGCCCTACGAGCTGTCCTTCACCTCCCACGCCCCTGGAGCCTGGCTGGGGACGGCCCTGGAGGCACTGGTCACGCCGCCCCTGACCCCTGACCCCTAGCTCTCCTCCTAGGCCTCGTCTGACCTGATTGGGGGGAGGGGGAGAGGGTGAGGGAGGGTGTATGTGTGCGTGTGTGTGATGTAGTCTTTGTGGTGGTGGTGGTCTCAGGGGGACAAGGCATTCCACTCCCATACCTGCAGACTTAGGAGGCCTCGACTGCGAGGCTACAGTGGTGGAGAGTGGCATAAGAGTAGGTAGAGTAGAGGTAGAGTGAATTTATAGTTAACAACTAATGTTTATATTATAGAGTATTAGATATGGTTGGATGCCACAGTCATTAGCGTGAGCTGGGGCTAATGACCTCCAAGTAATGGAGCCCCTAATTGACACATCAATAAACATGGGGTGGAGGTAGTGGTGGTAGTGGTGGTGGTGGTAGCGGTGGTAGTAGTAGTAGTAGTAATAGGAGAAGGAGGAGAAGGAGGAACAGATGTCATACTACTACTACTATTACTACTACTATTGCCGCCGCCACCACCACCACTATCACCATCCCCACAACAACAACAACAACAACAACAATAAGCAGTCCCACTCTCAAGATGAACCACAAACAAGGACCTTGAACTTTGTGTCTCATCTCAGCTCCAATACGTCCCCAGATACCCGGCAGCAACTGGCCAATCAGTGCCCGCCTAGATACACCCCTGGTTCCCCATTGGTCGTTGTGGCAGGACACGATGACGTAATGAGTTAATCTTGTGAACTCCCTAAAAGTTTGTTGTTTTTTTGCTTAGAGAGAGAGAGAGAGAGAGAGAGAGAGAGAGAGAGAGAGAGAGAGAGAGTAGTAGTAGTAGTAGTTGTAGTAGTAGTAGTAGTAGTAGTAGTAGTAGTAGTAGTAGTAGTAGTAGTAGTAGTAGTTGTTGTTGTTGTTGTTGTTGTTGTTGTTGTTGTTGTTGTTGTTGTTGTTGTTGTTGTTGTAGTTATTGTTGTTGTCGTTGTATTAGTCGTACAGTCAAGATCATTATTGCAGTAGTGGTGTGGTGGTGGTGGTGGTGGCAGTAGTAATAGTAGTAGTAGTAGTAGTAGTAGTAGTAAAAGTAGTAGTAGTAGCAAGGATTGTTTATAGCGGTGACAAGGAACATAAGTGCTGGTAGTAGTACTGGAGGAGGAGGAGGAGGAGGAGGAGGAGGAGGAGGAGGAGGAGGAGGAGGAGGAGGAGGAGGAGGAGGAGGAGGAGGAGGAGGAGGAGGACAGTTTGAGGTCCTTGACTACTGAAAGATGAGGTGATTAGGTCCTCTCTTCCTCCCCGCTGTCCTCTCCTTGTCTTCATCTCCGCCAGTCTTCTCCCCTCATCTCCTCTCCTCTCACCTTCCCAGAGAGAGAGAGAGAGAGAGAGAGAGAGAGAGAGAGA
>NC_087172.1:19972429-19977429 GCF_035594125.1 Scylla paramamosain
ACCCCCATTACTTGTCTTCGCACACCACATCCCTACATTCCTTCCCTCGGCGGCACTGAACTAACCCTTAACACTCATTTACTCCTCCCCTCCTCCCTTACACTCACTCACTGACTCCTTCCCTCCTCCTTCTGTTAAGCTCTTCCCGCATTACGAATTTACATTTTTTGTGTATTGAGTCAGTCTTTCCTCAGCTGGTCCCTACATTCCTTCCCGCGGCGGTACGGAGACGCGGCAGGACTCCAGAAGGATCCTACGCCTCCCTCGAGTTCTGACATGAATATGGAGGACGCGGCGTGAATCCTTTTTCCCAGGGTTTGTTTCCGTGTGGCTTGGAATCCTACCTCCTCCCCTTCCCTTTCCTTTCCTTCCATTTCATCTACAACTGGATGGAGGAAGGAGTGGTCAGGAGAAGAAGAAGAAGGAGGAGGAGAAAGAGGAGGAGGAGGTGGAAGAAAGAGAAGACGTGGAGGAAAGAAAGAGGAGCTAATAGATTATTCCTCCCTTTGTCCGTCTTTTGTTACTGGAGGAGAAAGGAGAGAGAAGAGATGGAAGAGAGAGAGAACCGACAAATATTCATCATCTCAGGGGTTAGTGAGATTCCAGGAATGTTTAAGGGGTGAAGGAGCAGCCAGTGAGGGTTCGGCTCTTAATTGCAGGTGTGTCCGCCGTGCGTGCTACCGCGGCCCACCAGGTGATGTATGGGGAGGGGCACGGGAATGGGGCACGGGGGATGGGGGAAGGAGACTGGAGATGGGTGGGGAGGATGGGGTAGCAGTGATCCTAATGGTGTTTTATGAGGCAAAGCTACAGGCGGGATCTTTAATGAATCTGGCTTTTAATCACGCCCTCGCATTATTGGGGATGGGGAATGGCTGAGGATGTATGGGGAAGACATGGGGAAAAGGCAGGGGAGGCATGGGAAGAGAGTAGTAGACAGTTCAGTTCAGAGTATTGATCAGAAGCAGCCGGCGCACACCATCACACAAACACTAATGCAAGGTGTGTGGCAGTGAAGCATTACGTGTATGTTCGAGGTTGTGTGTCACTTCAAACTAACCCTTGTTGATCTGTCATGTACTGAGCTCCAGCCAAAGAGAATTTCAAACTGCACGTGCTTTTTGTCAACAGTGTGTATCTGATCTTATCTCTCTGATCTAAAACAATTGCTTTGCCCCAGAACAATCTTACAGTGATTAGCCCCCAAGTGGTACCTCAGCAATTCATCACACAATTACCGAGTTATAGACTGGCACGGAAGAGACGTTAGGGGGAATGGCTGAATGGGAAGGGGATGGGACAAGGATGGGAAAGAGGCAGAGCAGGCATGAGAAGAGAGTATTAGAGACGTTATGGGGAATGGGGGAGGATATATGGAGGAATGGGGAAGATGGAAGATGGAAGATGGAATGGGGAAGGGAAGAGAAGGCATAAGAAAGAAGGTACCAGTAGATGCCACAGAATAGAGACATTATGGGGAAATGGAGGAATGGGGGATGTATGGTGGAATGGTGGGATGTATGACGGAATGGGGGAGGAAAAGGGAATTTAGAAGTTACTAGCAGATGCCACAGAATATAGACATTATGGGGAATGGGGAAACGAGAACAATGTATGGGGAAGACGTGGGGAAGAGATGGGGAAGGTGGAGAACTACATAACAAAGAACAGAGCAGCGTGAATAGAAGTTATTGGAAGACGTTGGAAAATAAATGGGAAGGAATATGGGGAATGGGTAAGGAATGGTAAGCAATGGGGATACGTAAGCGTGTGAATGGGTGGGAATAGGAGGCAATGATACATGACATGGGAGAAGGAAGGGGCGGGGAATGGTTGCTTAGGAGAAATGGGAAGATCTATGGGAGGAGAATGGGAAGAAAGGGAGGGACGGGGAAAGGATGTATAGGGGAGAAAATGGGAGGTGGAAAAGGATATATGAGTAAGGAATGGGAGATGAGTAGAAGGGAACAGAATGGGAAAAAAAAACAGGAAATGGTGTTTGTGTATGGGAGAAATGGGTGTTATGAGTGAGGTGCATGGGGAAGAGGGGTAAGATGAGATAGAAGTGAGGGGAGAAGAGTAAACATAATGAAGAATAGGATAAATGGGGAACTGAGAGAGAGAGAGAGAGAGAGAGAGAGAGAGAGAGAGAGAGAGAGAGAGAGAGAGAGAGAGAGAGAGAGAGAGAGAGAGAGAGAGAGAGAGAGAGAGAGAGATGGGATGTTTAGAGGAAGAGGAAGAAGAATAAACTTGAGGGTTAAAGGGGAGGAGGATAGGTAAGTAAGGGGAAGGGGTTGTTAAGGAAGGGGAAGGAGAAGTATATGGAGAGGGGAAGAGAAGGGAGGAGGAAGGTGTGAATGAGGAAGGAATGGGAGGAGTGTATGGGAGGGATTGCATGATAGCTGGTCCTGTTTAGGTCATGGGGTGGAGTGCCTCTCTCTCTCTCTCTCTCTCTCTCTCTCTCTCTCTCTCTCTCTCTCTCTCTCTCTCTCTCTCTCTCTCACATACACATCTACACCCACACACACTCATTTGCCAGACCACAAACACACCCACGAAGAGGAGGAGGAGGAGGAGGAGGAGGAGGAGGAGGAGGAGCAGAACTATTCTCCCTTCGTATTGCAACAAGACGCACCCTGAAAACACCACCTAAACAGGGAGGACAATAGCAGCCACTCATCACTTTATGGGGTTATAAAAGGTACGTGTGTGTGTGTGTGTGTGTGTGTGTGTGTGTGTGTGTGTGTGTGTGTGTGTGTGTGTGTGTGTGTGTGTGTGTGTGTGTGTGTGTGTGTGTGTGTGTCAGGTTTAATTTAAGGGCGGCGGCTGTGGGGCTGTGGTGGAGAAGGAGGCAGAAGAAAACGAGAATGAGGAGGAGGAGGAGGAGGAGGAGGAGGAGGAGGAGGAGGAGGAGGAGGAGGAGGAGGAGGAGGAGGGTAGCATCTGAGGAGGTAAAGAAGGATGGAAAGGAAGATGAAGAAGGAGCAGGAGGAGAATGAAGGAGGAAGGAGCCGTGTGGTATGGTCTAAGGGGGCGGTACTCGGCTCACTCCAATGACTTACTGCCCACCTCGCTCCTCCCCTACTTTGTTCCTGTAAATAGTGACTAAATTAGGTAATAATAACCCGGCAGAAGCGTCCTAATGTATTCGGGCCGAGACAAAAGAGAGAGACGTTGTAGGAATGCTAGCGAGATGTGGGAGGCGGATGAGAACTCTTTTGTGAGACGAAGGAGGAGGAGAAGTAGTAGAGAGGGGAGGAGGAGGAGAAGACAGGGAAGTAGACACTGGAAGGAGGGAGGAAGGGTGAGGGGAGAGGAAGAAGAGGAGACTAAGGAGGGAATGAGGGACTGGAGGAAGAGGGAAGTGAGAGAGAGATTAAGACAACATGAATGAGAGTTACCTAAGAGACACTGAGAGGCAAGGGGAGAGATAGGGAAAGAGGGGGCTGAGGAGGAGGAAGGGGGCAGCGAGAAGCGATTAAGACAACACAGGTGAGGGTTACCAAGCTGCTTTATCACCCGTGTTATCGCTCAGCACTCGCATAACTCCCTCAGCCATCAGCGGGAACAAGGCGGGGAGCGGCGCGGGTCAGGCAGCAGCTCAACCAAGCGTGGGAAATTCTCCAAGCCTCCGAGGAGTGTATGAAGGTTTTACGGGGATTTAATTACGGGCGTACAGGTGAATAGAGGGACTGGGAGAAGGAGTAGGGGAATGTGTGTGTGATTTACCTGTGTGTGTGTGTGTGTGTGTGTGTGTGTGTGTGTGTGTGTGTGTGTGTGTGTGTGTGTGTGTGTGTGTGTGTGTGTGTGTGTGTGTGTGTGTGTGTGTGTGTGTGTGTGTGTGTGTGTGTGTGTGTGTGTGTACTGCTGCTTAATAAAAGACCACTTCCATCCATTATACTTCCTCCTCCTCCTCCTCCTCCTCCTCCTCCTCCTCCTCCTCCTCCTCCTCTTCCTCCTCCTCCTCCTCCTCCTCCTCCCCCTCTTAAACTAATAGCCTGCCTCAGCACACACACAAGTTATGGGTTACCTGCGACTTAACTTTGTCGAGCTACACACACTCTACCACCGATAGCCACGGCGCCCTCACTTGCCTCACCTGTCCCCCCCCCACCACCACCTCCCCAGCTCCCCGCCGCGCCAAGGTAAGGGTGAGTTGGCCGCTGAAGGAGTAAGATAGTAAGCTGCTGAAGGAGGGGAGGGGGTGAGATGTGTGTGTGTGTGTGTGTGTGTGTGTGTGTGTGTGTGTGTGTGTGTGTGTGTGTGTGTGTGTGTGTGTGTGTGTGTGTGTGTGTGTGTGTGTGTGTGTGTAGGCAGGTGGAGACAAGGTGAGGTATAAGAGAGGAGGAGGAAAGGTGGAGTGGAGTGTGAGAGAGATAACGAGGAAATGAAGATAAGAGGAATAGAAGAGGAAACATAAGATAAGGAGAATTAAAGGAAAGAAAGTGTTGAGCGTTAGAAATACAAAGGAAAGAGAAGATAAACCAGAATGAAAACATTCTCTCTCTTCTGTAACAAGAAAAATAATGAAGTTTAAAGAAAGAAATACGAGAGAGAGAGAGAGAGAGAGAGAGAGAGAGAGAGAGAGAGAGAGAGAGAGAGAGAGAGAGAGAGAGAGAGAGAGAGAGAGAGAGAGAGAGAGAGAGAGAGAGAGAGAGAGAGAGAGAGAGAGAGAGAGAGAGAGAGAGAGAGAGAGAGAGAACAAGATCGAGAAGAGAGCAAGAACAAGAATGAAAACGAAAGACAGAGCAGCAAACCAACAGACAAACAAACAGACAAACAAACAGACAAACAAAACCAACACTACCACTTCTCTTCCTTCCTTCCCCTTTCCGCCATCTTGATTAAGGGGCGCTGAAGTAATCGTGTGACTGACAAATTGAAGCAAGTGGCCTGGTTAGGATAAGAGGCGATAATTAACAGGCCAGGTGAGGTGCTACAAGGCGGGCGCGGCGGGGACAGGTGAGGCGGCGGCTGATAAGGGGCGGCCAGGTGACAAT
>NC_087172.1:19982429-19984929 GCF_035594125.1 Scylla paramamosain
GTATGAGGGGAAATAAATAAAGGCCCAAGGGGGAAAAATATTACTTTATGCCCGTCTCCAGATAAATTTTTATGGGGAGGCTGGTTTTTCTCGCCTGCTTGGGACTTGGCGGCGGCGTGGAGGGGGCGTTGGGAAGCACGCACGCGCACACACACACACAAACACACACACACACACACACACACACACACACACACACACACACACACACACACACACACACACACAGAAACACACACGGGAAGGGGATGTAGTGTAATATGCAATGGCCTCAGTTATTTCCTGGTCGTTTCTTACAATAAAGGATGTCTTCTCTTCTCCACCACTGTAATCCTGCTCACACCCATCCCCTCCCCATCCCCTCCCCTCCCCCTCTTCTGATTCCCACACTTCCTGCCTCCCCTCCCCCTGCACCCCCCCGCCCCGCCCCGCCCCAGGTCACGCTGTATCAGGTAAGATCTCTTGTAAACATAATGTTGGTCACCCGCGGCCCTTGCCATTCCGGGATAAACGACCAATTAGAGAAATCCTTCCTGGAGCAGCCGCGGCAGTGATATTTCCAGGTGCCGAGACGCCCCCAGTGCACCGCCCCGCCCTGCCGCTCACTGCCGCCTCTCCGGCTCGCCCGCCGCGCCTCCGTCAGTGTGCAGTGCGGTGGTGGGCGTGGCCAGGGTGCAGGATTGAGGGGGCGTGTGTGTCGCAAGAGTGGCGGGCGTGGTGGGACAAGCGGGGTCTCCCGGAGCAGCGTCAGGCCGCCGCCCGGAGTAAGATGTGCGGCGCGGGGGCTGCCGCGTGACCCGCCGTGATGGACAGCGCCCGGGCTAAAGGTTTAATCACGGGGCGTTTAGCGGACTACATGTTTGATTATAGTTGTCTCTGTGTGAGCGGCCGGGCGCGGGGACAACACAGCGCTGCGCCCGCCTGCCGCAGGGGCGAAAGTCCTGCCGTCAGGAGCGGTGTAGCGGGTCGTGGGCGCGAGGCGGATGGGTCGGGACAGCCCCGCCAGGCGCGGCGCGCAACCCGCCATTACCCGGCCCGGAGACAGACACAAAAACACAGGGTGCGTCCGCCGTGCCATTGGCCATGCCCACTGCACCGGTTATTAGCATATTTTAGCCTCAGTTTCTTCCATTTAAATGGCGTCTTAGGTGTCGGCGAACCGATTCCAGCCCGGTTAACTGCATAGGGAGGTAGCAAAAACAAGGGGCCGCACGGACCAGGGAATGTTTTGCTAATTGTTACATGTTTTGTCTCAAGTGTCCCATTACCGCCCATTACAATTCTGACCGCAAATGATAATTGTTGGGGCGTTCCGGGCGGGACACGGCGCGCCCCCGAGGAGCGCCGCCCGTGGCACAGCCCGCTCCGCCCCGAACTGCACCGCGGCCCAGGGGAGACGGATAGCTACGCGGGATGCACGGCATGGGCGGCGGCAGGAGGCGGCAGGCAGGGGCGCCCACCTTCCGCCCACGATAACTTGTCTCACCAATTATCCAAACAGCCACAGGGACCCGCGGTGAGCCGCGCGCACGCACATTTCCCAGAAACCAAACCCGCCATCCAGCCATGATGTCTTTCATTTCAGGCGCGTCAGCAGAAAAAAAATAAATAAGGAAATAATAAAGAAAAAAAGAAAAAGAAGAAGAAACGTACAAGTAAGGCAGTGCACTATTGCTAACATTAACATAATGGCCACACAAACTTCCTGGAAATCAAAACTTCCATCCAGAGAAGCAAATTTCTCACTAGAAGCGTCTTAAAAAAAAAAAAATGAAGAAAAGAAGAAGAAACGAATAAATAAGGCAGTTTCCTATAGCTGATATAAACACAGAGACCACATAAACTACCTAAAAACCAAAATGAATATCCTGGCAGCCAAATTACTCTCATTAAAAGTGTGTTATAAAAAATAAAAAAAGAAGGAATGAACAAGTAACGCATTGTATTAAAGATTATATTAAAAAAAAACTTCCAGGAAACCAAAACATCTGTCCAGCCAAGCAATTTTCTCTCATGTTACTATTAGAAGAAGAAGAAGAAGAAGAAGAAGAAGAAGAAGAAGAAGAAGAAGAAGAAGAAGAAGAAATTAAAAAAAGTGTAGTAAAGCTGAAATGAACGTGAAGCCAAGGAAGTCTCGTCACACGCTTGGCAATGCTTACGTTCACTTCTCAGCGTTCATGTCAAGTGTAAATATATGACGGCTGCCTCTCCCCGCCTGCAAACACTCCTTCAATATTACTAAGTCTATGGGGCGCACCAACGTGGTTTGACTAACAGTACCAAGGCCACTGCTGCTGCTACTACTACTACTACTACTACTACTACTATTACTACTACTACTACTACTACTACTATTACTACTACTACTACTACTACTACTATTACTACTACTACTTTTATCATTAACGATTTCCCTTACTCTTATTTTAATTTCATTCATTTCAGTCTAAACCCCCCACTGTCTCTCTCTCTCTCTCTCTCTCTCTCTCTCTCTCTCTCT
>NC_087172.1:19994929-20012429 GCF_035594125.1 Scylla paramamosain
GACATTGTCTCATCCCCGTACACTTTTTGCAGCATACCCAGTGCTTCTGACGGCGTTTTCCCCAACTGCACCAAAAACTTCAAGTTTGTTCGCTGTTCAGCGCTCATTGTTAAACGACCTGCAACAGAGGACATGATTTTAAAAGCACGTAAGAAAAAGATTAGTGACTGTAGAGGGTTGGGAGCGCAGTTGTATACTCCAGAAGGATTACTTTGAAGGGGAAATATGGTGGTTTGTGGCTTGGGTTTGAAATTCATCTTTTAGGACACCAGTCCTGGAACTTTAATGACACACCTCGTACACCCACAACACCTCATCACTGGGACACTCCCAGTACACCAAACACCACTTCACTACACCCTGATCTTTTATACAACACCCTGATACCCTTTGGCACTACCTGGCACTCCCTGGCACTGACTGATGCCCTTTTATTCCCTGTGGCACTTGAGGCTTAGCCCTACTTGGCACTCTCCTGGCACCTCCTGACACTGAGAGGCTGATACTGGTGGTGGTGGTGGTGGTGGTGGTGGTGGTGGTGGTGGTAGTGTCATGTTGTTTTACGTAATGGAAATGTTTAATAGTCTCTCTCTCTCTCTCTCTCTCTCTCTCTCTCTCTCTCTCTCTCTCTCTCTCTCTCTCTCTCTCTCTCTCTCTCTCTCATTCTCTCTCTCAAAGTAACCTTCCTTTCCTTCCTTTTTGCATCCTCTTCCTCCTTTTCTCCTCCTCTTCCTTCTTTCACCTCTCTCCCCTCTTACTCCCCTTTCCCCTTATCAAGCATCTCTCTCCCCCTCTCTACACTCCCCAACCTAAGTCCCCAGAGTCCCAATCCTCCTCCTCCTTCTCCAGGCAGTGACGGAGGAGGCTACTGACGTTACGTTGCGGGTATCCACTTCACACACACACACACACACACACACACACACACACACACACACACACACACACACACACACACACACACACATACGCTGTGGGTGGGTGGCTTCTCATCTCCTCGTGAATAAAACATGAGTGAGATGAGTAAGATGGATGCTGAAAGGAAGGATTTCGGCAGTGTGTGTGTGTGTGTGTGTGTGTGTGTGTGTGTGTGTGTGTGTGTGTGTGTGTGTGTGTGTGTGTGTGTGTGTGTAGGTGGATGGGTGAGTAAGTGGCGTGTCTTAATTTGGGAATGAATGAAATGAGTGAATCAGCTATAGTGGCTCTCTCTCTCTCTCTCTCTCTCTCTCTCTCTCTCTCTCTCTCTCTCTCTCTCTCTCTCTCTCTCTCTCTCTCTCTCTCTTACTCTGACACATCCCATTCCTTGTCTCTTCTATTCTTCACAAATCATTCGTTTCTCTCTCTCTCTCTCCATCATCTCCCTCTCCTCCTCTCCTCCTCCTCCTCTCCCTCTCTTCTCCTTCCTGCCAAACAAGCTCCCAGAATCTGACCTCCTTAACTCTTTAATACCCCAGCTTCCGTCTCCGGGTCAGAGTGAGAGAGTGAGTGAGAGGGAGGGAGTGAGAGACGGATATGGAGACAAAAGCAAGGGAAGGGGAGAGGAATGGTAGGTCAGGACACAGGCTGACCTCCTCTCCCAGTATCTCAGGTGTCGTGGGAGAGTGTGAGGGAGAGGGGAGAGGGGAGAGGGGAGGTGAGAGTAGTATATAGGAAGGGAAGGATTGGGTTGGGGAGAAGGAAAGATATGGGAGAGAAAAGGATTAGGTTGGGGAGGAAGGGAAGGACGGGGAGAGATAGAGAGAGAGAGAGAGAGAGAGATAGATAGATAGAGAGAGAGAGAGAGAGAGAGAGAGAGAGAGAGAGAGAGAGAGAGAGAGAGAGAGAGAGAGAGAGAGAGAGAGAGAGAGAGAGAGAGAGAGAGAGAGACAGTGTCCTTTCCTTTCTCTCTCTCTCTCTCTCTCTCTCTCTCTCTCTCTCTCTCTCTCTCTCTCTCTCTCTCTCTCTCTCTCTCTCTCTCTCTCTCTCTCTCTCTCTCTCTCTCTCTCTCTCTCTCTCTCAGCATAACATCTTCTTTTATTTAATCAATATATACCCTTCCTTCTGACAGCCTTTGCTTGCCTGTACACTCACTCCCTCTCTCTCTCCCTCTCCCTCTCTCCCGCCCCCAACACATTACGAACACAAACAAACAAGGGCCGAGCTACAGAAATTGAGGAGCAGATAGCAGACACTCATTTCTCCACCACCTTTAGTTTATTTTACTGGCTGCTACTCCTCCTCCTCCTCCTCCTCCTCCTCCTCCTCCTCCTCCTCCTCCTCCTCCTCCTCTTTCTCCTTCGTGGGGTTTTCTTCCTTCTCTTCTTTTTGTTTCTATGTATATTTGCTATTGTTGTTTGTTCGTTATCTGTTTTCTGTTCCTTGTTTGTTTTCTTCTTTTTCTTCCTTTCGTCTTCGTCTTTCTTCTTCCTCCTCTATTTCAGTATCTTCCGGCCTCTCGTGTGTGTGTGTGTGTGTGTGTGTGTGTGTGTGTGTGTGTGTGTGTGTGTGTGTGTGTGTGTGTGTGTGTGTGTGTGTGTGTGTGTGTGTGTCGTTATCTTCCCTTCTTCTATTCCTACGTACTCTTCCTTCTTTTCCTCCTCTGTTTGTTTCTCTTTCGCCATAACTACTACTATTACTACTACTACTACTACTACTACTACTACTACTACTACCACTACTACTACTACCACTACTACTACTACTACTACTACTACTACTACTACTACTACTACTACTACTACTACTACTTCTACTAATACCACTATTACTATAACTACTTGTTCATTTCTTCTTCTTTTTCTTGTTCTTCTTCCTCTTCCTCCTCCTTCTCCTCCTCCTCCTCCTCGTCTTTCAACATACAAAGGCATGCAGAGGTGTATCTTCTTCACCTCCCGTATATGTATGATGGAGGACTAAAACATCCATCTTCCTTCCTCCTCCTCCTCCTTCAGCGGTCCGTCACCAGGCACTCGTCTCCATTAACAGCGACAAGGAAAATTACGGCTCGGATCGAAGGAAGTAAACAAACGGAGAATCAAGTCCATTTTCCCCCACCCTGGAGCCAGGCGCGTTCAAGGTCACGTGTGTGTGTGTGTGTGTGTGTGTGTGTGTGTGTGTGTGTGTGTGTGTGTGTGTGTGTGTGTGTGTGTGTGTGTGTGTGTGTGTGTTGTGAGAGTGCGGATCTGTCAGCAGTCCTTGGAAGCTTGTAATGAGAGGGGAAGGCTTAGAGCAGAAGGAGAAGGAGGAGGAGGAGGATGAGGAAGAGCAGGAGGATGAGGCGCGGGAGTGAGGTGAGGGGCGCCGCGCACACAGGTGAGGTGAGCCCCGCCACCCACACCCACCTGCCTTAATATGGAGATTCAAATAAGGACACAGGCACCCCCACACCCCCCGCCCCGCAGACAGGTGATCGCCCCGTCAGCGGAGCGTGAATACTTCTTCCCCTCCCCCTCCCCGTGCCGCGCCACGCTTCCCCCCCCCCCCAACACTCTATGATATCAGCCATACGTCTTCATCGTGGCCGCGCCCCGCCGTAACAAATGCCGGGCGCCGCGCTATCTGTCCGCTCTCCCGGCGCGGCCGCGGCGTGTTGTGACTGCTCCTGCTGGCTCCTGCTGGCCCGCCTTTGTCTCCGGCCACCGATAAAACAACGAATTAATTCCCCCCGCCTGGGCGCGGCCGGGGCTCGGGGCGGCCCGCGGCGCGCACTTAGTAACGCATTTGTTCGGTCCGACCTGGCGGCGGCGGCGGCGGCGGCGGCGTCGGATCCACACGCCGAGCTCCGGACACTCCTGATAAACTTAATAACCCGGAGACTCTGCCGGAGTCCTTCATAGACGGTTAAAAGCTAAATAAATGCTATAAATCAGGCCAGGTCCGTGGCGACCCCCTGGCGGCAGCGGCGGGGCGGCGGGCGGCGCGGCACCACGCAGGGACCGCTGATGATTTTCGCCGCGTGCGACCACCGCCTTCCCGGGGCCTCCTCCTCCTCCTCCTGTTGGCCCTCACTCCCCCGCGCGGCGCCACTATTACGCCCAGGGTTTATCGCCAAGCCTCTCTCTACCACCACCACCACCACCTCACCTCCATCAGGCTGCAGCGGTGATTCCGTGGGACTCTTAAAGTTTTGTGACCAAGGAGATGGGAAGGGGAAGGTGGAGGGACGGGAGGAAATAAAGAAAAAATGGAAAGCGAGAAATTAGGGAATATTTCTGTGGCAGGCAAGTGGTGATTGGAGGGACGAGTGGGCGAGCTAACCAATCACTGGCGCTGATTAGTGGCGGCAACCTGGGAGTGAAGGAGTGAGGGCGTGAGGGAGTGAGGGATGGGAAACAATAATAAAAATAACCATAGCACGCAAATTAATCATGAAAACCTGATGTACTTTTCCAGTTACCTCTCACTTTCTTCTTTCTATTACGTATAACCCTTTAAACTCTTCTGAGAGAGAGAGAGAGAGAGAGAGAGAGAGAGAGAGAGAGAGAGAGAGAGAGAGAGAGAGAGAGAGAGAGAGAGAGAGAGAGAGAGAGAGAGAGAGAGAGAGAGAGAGAGAGAATAGAGCGAGGTTAGGTTAGGGCGATACCATCTCAGCCCTCCTCCCTCAAACACCCACAGTAATAGTTTCATTACTCCACCATCCCCTACCCACCCCTCCACCCACCGCCTCTCCGCCCACCCTGCCGCCCCAACGCCCACCAATTAATTAACACCCGGTAAATGTTTGTTTGAGGGCGGGGTCTGAGGGTGTCGGGGGGGAGGGCGTGGATTGGGGAAGGGGGCACAATTAAGCTCTCAGGGTGTTCCTCTCACTCGCTTCCTCCTCCTCCCTGTGTGATGTGTGTTGCCAGCTTCCCTGTGCCTCATGCGCTGCTTTTGTAGACACGTTGACACACAGACAGACAGACAAATAGACAGACACACGGATAGACAGCCATGCATACACACAGACAAACAGATTCACACACAGAGACAGACAGACACAAACACGTTGTTTTGACCGTCTAAAATAATTCTGCTCTCATTTGCAATTTTATCAAAATATCTACTACTACTACTACTACTACTACTACTACTACTACTACTACTACTACTACTACTACTACCACTACTACTACTACTACTACTGTTACACTACTACTACTACTACTACTACTACTACTACCACTACTACTACTACTACTACTGTTACACTACTACTACTACTACTAATAATAATAATAATAATAATACTAATACTACCACCACCACCACCACCACCACCACCACCACAGCCAAAACTTAGTTACTCAGAAAACCAAAAGGAACAAAATAAAAAAATATAGGAAGAAATCGAAATACCAAAAAACAAAAAAAGGAATGTAAAAAAGACCCGTTCCCTGTGGCTTCCTTTAACACGAGAGGGAGACATAGAAATAAATGAATAGATAAATACTTAAATAAATAAATAAATAAGAAAGAAATAAAAATAGGAACTAGAGGATTAACAGTCCCCATTTTTTGTCCACTTCAATAAAAAATGAACTTAATAAAGAGAGAGAGAGACGCGTTCACAACAAGTACGAAGAGACAACAACGACGAAGCAAATGATGATGATGATGATGAAGATGATGAAGATGATGATGATGATGAAAAAAGACAGAACAAGGACAACACCTTCATTAGCATTACATTACAATTACAGGTAAAGGAAAACAGGTAAGAAACGGTAAAATAATGCAATGTGTGACTAAAACAGAGAGAGAGAGAGAGAGAGAGAGAGCGAGAGAGAGAGAGAGAGAGAGAGAGAGAGAGAGAGAGAGAGAGAGAGAGAGAGAGAGAGAGAGAGAGAGAGAGAGAGAGAGAGATTAGAGGTGGGGGTGGGTAGGCAGGTTAATTAGCCTCGCCGACCACACCTGGGGAGACAAAACAGATGTGCTGGAGGAGACGTCTCAGGTAATGGGAAAATGGTTACCTTTCCCGCAGCTTGAGAAAAAAAGAGAAGGAGCGGGAATGAGTGAGCGTGAGCGATGAAAGGGGTGGAAATAAGACCCGGAGGAATAGATGGGAGGAATAGATGGCAGGAATACTAGTAGATGATGAAACAAGTATAACAGATGGGAGAAACAGATGAGATAAGTACTAGTAGATGAATAAGTAGATATAAATTAAGTGTTTATAAAGAAAGTGTCGTAGAGAGTATAGTTATTTCCAGGTTTACTCTTCCTTAACTTACAACAACAAAGGAAACTCACATTAGAATAGGAAATAAATGAAGGGAGAAACAGACGGGAGAAACAAACGTAGAGACAAAAAATCAAAGAAAAATATGGTGCTTCAGAAAGTATAAATATTTCCAAGTTTATTATTATTTGACTCAAAAGAAAAAAATACAATGAGAAAGATGAAAGGAGATTGAACTAAGAAATGAGGGAATAAATGGGAGGAATATATAAAGAAATAGACAGTTATGATGTTAAAACATATGTGTGTGTTTTTCATAAGTTTTCACATTCCTAAGCTTAATATTCTTTCAAATACAGAGACAAAGAAAACAACAACATGAGAACCTTTAAAAGTTGCATTTTTTACAGCTTGACACAACGAGGAACTGACTGACCAAGCAAGTGACTGACTGACTGACATAAGACCTGGACAAATTGAGAAACAGGTAAAAAGTAAAATAACAAAATAAATCAGGTGTTTGTGAAGAATATTGGTCCCTCGGCTCAAGAAAAAAAAAATAAATGAATAAAAAGAATGAGTAAGAGATGGAAGGATTTTAACAATATATAAAAGAGTATATGGGAAAAAAAAAGATGAATAAATTGGTGTAATGATTAGTGCAAAATGTGCTTTACTATATTCTTTAAAGTTAAAGAGAAGAAGCGTGGAGTGAGAACAACATGAAAGAAGCGTGGAGTGAGAACAACATGAAAGAAGCGTGGAGTGAGAACAACATGAAAGAAGCGTGGAGTGAGAACAACATGAAAGAAGCGTGGAGTGAGAACAACATGAAAGAAGCGTGGAGTGGGAACAACATGAAAGAAGCGTGGAATGAGAACAACATGAAAGGGATTGAGATAAGAAGAAATGGGTGAAAGCTTTAATAAGGAAAGCTGTTTATTTATCTATTCATTGTTTAAGAATCATCATTTACTTAGAATGTGAGTGTGAATATTTTAGGGCACAACAAGAATGTAAGAACACAATTAAAAAATAAATAAATAAATAAAAAATATATGAAACGGGAATATGTGCGACTTTTTTTTATTGATAAGAACAAAACAGACAAAATTTAATACAATACGAACCAGAACAAGAAAACAAGAAATAAAATTATAACAAACAGATTCAAACAAAACTAAACAATACTAAAGAACAATAGGAGGAGGAGGAGGAGGAGGAGGAGGAGGAGGAGGAGGAGGAGAAGGAGGAGAAGGGAAAAAGAATCAGGGGAGAAAAAACTGAGAGAGAGAGAGAGAGAGAGAGAGAGAGAGAGAGAGAGAGAGAGAGAGAGAGAGAGAGAGAGAGAGAGAGAGAGAGAGAGAGAGAGAGGAGGAAGGGAGGGAAGGAGGGAGGGAGAGAGGGAGAAGAAGAGAGAGAGGGAGAGGGAGAGGGAGAGAGAGGGAGAGGGCAATACTCAACATAATGGTTTCTCATAAAAACTTTTAATTGTTTGCTCAAAATGAAAAACAGTAGGAGTTCCACGGAGAGAGAGAGAGAGAGAGAGAGAGAGAGAGAGAGAGAGAGAGAGAGAGAGAGAGAGAGAGAGAGAGAGAGAGAGAGAGAGAGAGAGAGAGAGAGAGAGAGAGAGAGAGAGAGAAGGAATTTATAGCAGTTATCCTTCTTTCCTCCTTCCTCCACAGCCTAGAGGAGGAGGAGGAGGAGGAGGAGGAGGAGGAGGAGGAGGAGGAGGAGGAGGAGGAGGAGGAGGACGACGACGACGATGACGACGACAAAAACAACAACAACAACAACAACAACAACAACAACAACAACAACAACAACAAAACTCCCACGAGACAAAGAAAACAAAAACAAAAACAAAAACCAAAAACAAAACATTCCTAAAACAACAGCAACGGTAATAAACATATATTACACGTCCGTATCCGTCAGTGTGTGCGCATGACTCAATAACCAATACGTATATGATCATGAGCTTGTACGTATCCTGCCTGTGTGTGTGTGTGTGTGTGTGTGTGTGTGTGTGTGTGTGTGTGTGTGTGTGTGTGTGTGTGTGTGTGTGTGTGTGTGTGTGTGTGTGTGTGTGTGTGTGTGTGTGTGTGTGTGTGTGTGTGTGTGTGTGTGTGTGTGAGAAAAAAAAACGACACAGCAGACCAAAGACTCTTACCTGGCGTCGTTTAAACCCAGGGAAGCCTTAACACCACGAGGCAACCACCAGGTGAGCCACAGGTGAGCCACAGGTGAGCCCCTAATGCACTCCGCCCCTCTCCACTAGCGCGCCCAGGTGAGAGGGAGAGGGAGAGGCGGGGAGAGGGGGCACTAAACAAGCCACAAGCTACCGCATTGACCTCGGTGTTTTACTGCGGCGCCCTCACCCGTGGGAAGACACAGCCACGCGAGGCACACCAGGAGGAGGAGGAGGAGGAGGAGGAGGAGGGGGAGGCCTAAAAATGACCCGTGTGATTTTTTTCTTAGGCTGTGTTGGGATAGACTTTTTTGTGTGGAAAGATTTTGGTGAGGGGTGTTTGGTGTGTGTGTGTGTGTGTGTGTGTGTGTGTGTGTGTGTGTGTGTGTGTGTGTGTGTGTGTGTGTGTGTGTGTGTGTGTGTGTGTGTGTGTGTGTGTGTGTGTGTGTGTGTGTGTGTGTGTGTGTGTGTCCATAATACACACAGCCAGATAGACAGATGATGCAAGATAGACAAAGTAAATAGAGACAAAATAAAATAGTACTTACATAATAACTAATAAGTAAATAAATAAATAGGAGAGATTAAGACATTTATGAGAAGTAGTGGGAGACGTAAAGGGAAGGACAAGAGAGGAGACAGACAGGCGGGCAGACAGACGGACAGACAGACACACTCCAGGTCACGGGTGGGGGAGGGAGGCGGGGAAGGAAGGGAGGGAAGCTGAGGTTGTAAACTCTTATGATGTTCACACGCACAAAAAATAACTGAGGTTTTTCTTCCTTCCTCCTTCTTTACCATCTTCCATCTCCCTCCTCCTCCTCCTCCTCCTCCTTCTTCGGCCCACTTACGAAGAAACAGGGAGGAGAAATCGTTGTTCGTGTGAATGTGATGACGATGACGATGACGATGACGACGACGACGACGACAACAACAACAACAACAACAACAACAACAACAACAACAACAACAACATGAGGACCCTCAAAAATTACAGATGTTACTGCCTGATACAACGAGTAACTGAATGACTGACTGACTGACTGACTGACTGACTGACTGACCGACTGACTGCCTCACCATACACTGAATACAGGTATGACTCACTAACTGACCCAGTGACTAATGTTAAAAACAACTAAAATATCTAAATACAAATCAAAGTGCACTAGTGACTGCTGACAGAGAGAGAGAGAGAGAGAGAGAGAGAGAGAGAGAGAGAGAGAGAGAGAGAGAGAGAGAGAGAGAGAGAGAGAGAGAGAGAGAGAGAGAGAGAGAGAGAGAGAGAGAGAGAGGAGCCCAATGAATGAATGAGATAAATCAACAAACTGACCCCACAAATTTAAAGAGAGGCAGAGAGAAAGGGAGAAACAAGCAGAAAAAAAAAAAGAAAGAAAGAGAGAGAAAGAGAGAAAAAGTGAATGATTGACCGGTCCGGCTAAAGCTGTCCAGTACCTCTCACTCTCCCACCCTCCCACTACCACTCCCACTCCCTCTCCCACTCTCCCAATCGCTGCGGCGGGAGCGTTGAACCACAAGCCCCCAAGTTTACCTCAACACGAATTGTCGGCCTATTTATTACCCGACGCCGTGGGAGACCTGAGGGAGGCGCTGACGGGAGGAGGAGGAGGAGGAGGAGGAGGAGGAGGAGGAGGAGGAGGAGGAGGAGGAGGAGGAGGAGGAGGAGGAGGAGGAGGAGGAAGCTGAAGTAGATTTATGAAGGAAAAGAGGTGAAAATTTTTGACATGTAGAAAATGAGAGAGAGAGAGAGAGAGAGAGAGAGAGAGAGAGAGAGAGAGAGAGAGAGAGAGAGAGAGAGAGAGAGAGAGAGAGAGAGAGAGAGAGAGATTAGATGGAAAAATGTGGATTTTAAGAAAAAATGTGGTAGTAGAGGTAGTAGTAGTAGTAGTAGTTGTGGTGGTAGTAGTAGTAGTAGTAGTAGTAGTAGTAGTAGTAGTAGTAGTAGTAGTAGTAGTAGTAGTAGTAGTAGTAGTAGTAGTAGCAGTAGTAGTAGTAGTCTTTATCTCGACAGTTGAAAAGAATTAAAAAAAAAATTGGAGGAGGAGGAGGAGGAGGAGGAGGAGGAGGAGGAGGAGGAGGAGGAGGAGGAGGAGGAGGAGGAGGAGGAGGAGGACGAGGAGTAGGAGGAGGACGCACACGCAGGGATTCACGGGGGCAGTGGGCCACGCTACCATTGGGGGTGGGGGGTGCAATCACATTCTCCACAGCAGTTCGTCTCGGTGGCTCCCATCTGGCTCCTCGCCGCCTTGCTGAGGGAGGCGCGGGCACCCGGGCATCACTTTATGGCTTCTGGGCATACGTGGCTCTATCCTCCTCCTCCTCCTCCTCCTCCTCCTCCCCCTCTTATTTTAATTCCTACAACCTCTATTTTTCTCCTCCAATCTTTCTTCTCTCCTCAGATTTTGATCTCTACAATTTCTACATTATTCTCATCCTCCTCTTCTTGCTCCTCTTCCTCCTTTTCTTATTTTGATTTCTACAACCTCTACTTTTTTCTCTTCCTCCTCCTCCTTCTGTAGTATCCTGTCTCTACCACTAATAATGAGCGTACAATGGCTACCCAAACAGCTTTGTAAGGACTTGAAGGTCAGTTGCTGTTTGAATTTCCTTTGTGTACTCCTTTTGTATATTCCTCTTCTCATTTTAATTTCTACAACCTATACTTATTTTATTTTCTCTTTTCTCTTTTTCTCTTTCCACTTTTCTATTTTTTCTCTTTTCTTGTTTCTTCTTATTTTCATTTCCTTTTCTTCATTCTTCTACTTTTTTCTCTTTTTACTGTCTTTTTATTCTCATCTTTTTTCATATTCAGTATTCTTTTTCCTCCTCCTCCTCCTCCTCCTCTTCCTTCTTCTTCTCCTCCTCCTCCTCCTTCTTTTCCTCCTGCTCTTCCTCCACTTCTTTCATTCTTCTATTTCTTCTCCTCTCCCATCCCAGACCACCACCACCACCACCACCACCACCACCACCATCATAATCATCATCATCATCATCATCTATCTAATTTCGCTGAGGCATCATGGGCGCGCCAGACTGGATAGGCGATGAGGAAGATGGAGGAGGAGAAGGAGGAGGAGGAGGAGGAGGAGGAGGAGGAGGAGGAGGAGGAGGAGGAGGAGATCATTACCTCACACAAGTAATATAACACCTTGTCCTTCTCTCTGTCTTCCCCGATGAGTGATGGAGGGCCAGACACGGACACGCCCTCCCCTGCCCTCCTCCCTCCACTCCATCTATTGCCTCCCTCCACTCCTCCACCATATCCACCACAATATCATTCCTTCACTCTCCTCCTCTCTCTCCCATCACAACCTGCTTCCCTTCCTTCCTTCCTTCCTTCCTTCATAACTCACGACTTTCATCACTTTCTCCTTTCTTCACCACCACCACCACCACCACCACCACATCATCACATCATTCCTTCCTTCACTTTCTTCCTCCTCACCTTACTTCCTTGTTTCATATCGCCTACTTCCTTCCTTTCCTCCTCTCTCCACCACCACATCAGTCCTTCCTTCATTCCCTCCCTTTCTTCCATCACAGCCTGCTTTCCTTCATTCCTTCATATCCCCTCCTTCCCCCCTTCCTCCACTCCTTCCATCCATTGCTCCATCACAACATCACTCCCTGCCTCCACTCTCCACCACCATAACATCACTGCAACACTCCTTAATATCTCTCTTCCACTCCACTTCCAAACCCCACAGTATTGTTTCCTCCCTCCTTTCCTTCCTTCATCGTCCCTCCCTTCTCAAAGTTGGGCGTTGTGAGTCATCTTCGGCAGTTTTTCTCACCCTCTCAGCTGCTAACTCAGTACAGGGGCCTTATTCGTCCATGTATGGAGTATGCTTCTAGACAGGGTGGAATCAAAAAGCTTTTCGTCTTATCGACTCCTCTCCTATAAGTGACTGACTTCAGCCTCTCTCTCATTGCCGCAATGTTGCATCTCTTGCTGTCTTCTACCGCTATTTTCACGCTAACTGCTCTTCTGATTTTGCTAACTGCATCCCTCCCCTTTTCCGGCGGCCTCGCTGCACAAGACTCTACTTTCTCGCACCCCTGTTCTGTCCACCTCTCTCATGCAGTAGTTAACCAGTATTCTCAATCATTCATTCTTTCTTGTGGTAAACTCTGGAACTCCCTGCCTAATTCTGTACCTCCTCATTCCTATGACTTGAACTCTTTCAAGAGAGAGGTTGCAAGACACTTAACCTCCAATTTTCGATGACCCCTATAGACTTCTGTTTAGGGACTGGCACTTTAGTGGGCCTTTTTGTCGGATTTCTGTTGCCCATGGCCAGTGTCCCTCTTCCATAAAAAAAAAAAAAATCCCTCCTCACTCCGCAACTCCTCACTCGAATCTCATAAAATCTTTCTCAGACTTTCCAAAAACCTTCCTTCTTCCTCTTACAACTCTCATACCACTCACAGAACCTTCCTCCGTTCTTCCTAACTCTTCTCTTTTCCCTCCCACATCACTCTCAGCATCCCTAACACTCTCCCCTCCCGCAGCATCCTCCAGCAAGACATCACGCCATTCTTCTCTTCCTTCACATCCTCCTCCTTTTCCTCCACAACCTTCACCACTGCACTCCACTTCTATGCCTCAACCCTTCCTTTATTCTCTCCACGGCTGCAAAACACCACCACATCCTCGTTCTGCCGCTCCACTGTCCCCACTTCTCTTTCACATCCTCCTTCACCCTCCTTCCACGGCCTCCTCCACCATTACACTCTACTTCCATGCCTCCAAAACCTTTCTTTCTCCCTCCACACACAGCTCCTGCAAGACACCACTGCATATCTCGTCCTCTCTCTCTACTCTCTCACTCTCTCTTATCTAACCCTTTTCAAAACACCACATCTCTTCCATCTACTCTCCCTCACTCTCTTCTACTCGTACCTAAGCCGCTGCAAGAGGCCACATAATCCCTCCTTCACATCTTTCCCTCCTTCACATCCTCTCTCCCTCCCTCCTCCCCTCCCCCAGCCAGCCACTAAACAAGAGGCATTCTCAGCGCCCATTAAACTCCCTCTTTACATTTTTTCCTCTCGTTGTGACAAAAGGCAGGTATTCTCTCCAGCATCCTTAGGTAATGAACACAGAAAGGACGTACCTTGCACGCCGCGACCACACACACACACACACACACACACACACACACACACACACACACACACACACACACACACACACACACACACACACGAGTTACGTATCCTAGTTTATTTCTTCATTGCTTTTTTCTTTTTTCTTATTTTATCTCTTGTTTTTTCTTCTTCCTTTTTCTGCTTATTTTTTCTCCCGTTTCTTTTTTTATCTTTCTCTTCTTATTCACTTTCGTACTTTCCTTTCTTCTTTCCTTCCTTCCTTTGTTTCTTCCTTATTTTATCCGTTACTTTCTTGTGCTTTTTCCTCTTTATTCGTATTCTTTTCCCTCCTTCCCCTTTAATTTTTTATCTTTTATTTACCTTCCTAATTTTTTTTCTTCTTCCAGTACAACTCTGTCTGCTTGTCTCTTTCTCCTTCCCTCCTTCTTTTTCGTTTCTTTTTTTTATCTCATCCTTTATTTTCTTCCTTTTCCTCATCATCTTTCTTTATCTCTTCATTTCTCTTCGTCTTTTCCTCCTTGTTTACGTTCCTACCTTTCCTCCTTCTCTCTCTCTCTCTCTCTCTCTCTCTCTCTCTCTCTCTCTCTCTCTCTCTCTCTCTCTCTCTCTCTCTCTCTCGATTACAAATTCTCAAGACCATCAGGCCTCGTCACCTTCCCTCTCCCACCGTGGTACAACTGAGGGAGCCACGCCGCCCTACCCCCGCCCACCCACCCACCCACCCTCACCTCTCTCCGTTGGGCGCGGGATGACCAGTGGGACGCCTGCGGTCAAACCTTGCGCCCACAACCGCCCACAGCCACCACCACTCTCTCTCTCTCCTCTCTCATGAGTTTGAAGTTTCATCTGGGTGAGTGTGGACAAGTTTGTGGGAAGCTGTGAGAGTGAGGGAGAGGGTGAGGGTGGGAGAGGGAGGGTAGTGGTGATGGTGGTTACTGGAAGAGAGTATACGTGTGGTAGGAAATGGGCTGGTTGAGTGAAAAGGAGGGAGGGAAGGGAGGGGAGGAGGGAGGTATGGTGAGAAAGGATTTGACGAAGATTTGGAGGAGGAGGAGGAGGAGGAGGAGGAGGAGGAAAGCGGTAAATTCTTACATTTAAACTGTTTATATGAAAATTTGTTACCGTTTACTCTGGCGGTTGTTTATTTTGATAGCAAGAAAATTAAATAATGTTATTCTTACTACTGATATCATGATTTTGTGATATTATGAGAGAGAGAGAGAGAGAGAGAGAGAGAGAGAGAGAGAGAGAGAGAGAGAGAGAGAGAGAGAGAGAGAGAGAGAGAGAGAGAGTAAATAAAAAAAATGAAAGATAAAGAAAAAATAAAAACAAGATACCCACAAAGATAGAACGAGAAAAAAGTAAATAAGGTAAAAATATAAGTAACACAAAGATTCACAAACCCCACAATAAACACAGAGACACTTCACACATCTATACTTCAGATGCAAAGAGGAACAGAGACAAACAGAGACGACGACAAGAAAAAAAAAAAAGTAAATACAACAAAAATATAAGTAACACAACGATTTACATAAAAACGATAAACACTGAAACGTTTCAAACATTTATACATCTAAGGCAAAGGAGAGACACACACACACACACACACACACACACACACACACACACACTTACAGAGAGAGACAGAAAGTAAAAACAATTGAACATCACTTCCTAACGCCCCTCTCTCGACCCTGGGAAGACAAATGAGCATCAACACTCAGCCTTGCCGAGAGTAAACACGGCTGGTAAGGAAAGTAAGACAGGCTTGGATTACACAACAAGGGATCAGACGCACAGGGAAAAGGGTTTTGGCGAGTAACGAGATGAGAAAGATAAAGTAAAGAGATAAGATAAAAAAAAAAGATAGAGATGGGAAAGGAATCTGGCGAGTAATGAGGTTAGAAAAATAAAGTACAAAGAAATTATAAAAAAAAAAAAAAAAATAGGGAAATGAGAACAAGAGATGATGAACTGCTGGTGTAATATATGAATGAAAGGAATAATAGGAATAAAGAAAGGAAGAGTAAAGTGAATAAAGATGATAGAAGGGATAAGTAAATGAATAAATGAAAAAGGAGATGAAGTAAAAGTATGATAAACTGTTTGAGTAATAATAGGTGAGAAAATTAGTAAAAACAAAGAAGGGAGGAGTAGAAAATGAATAATGATAACGAAAGGAGTAAGTTTAACATATAACGAGATAAAGAAAAGATAAAATAAGGGATGATAAACTGTTGGAGTAGTAATAGGAGTGAACTGAGCACAGAAACAAAGAAAGGGGGAGTGACACGGGTAATGATAATAAAAACAGTAACGTTATGTCAGGTTAGGTTACCATTGCAAGTAAGGATGATGAGGAATAAAGTAAAGAAAACGTTAGTCATAAGAAATAATGAAAGAAAAGTAAAAAAAATAATAATAATCATAATAAAAGGAGTAAGAATACGGACACAAATACAGATGAGGAGGAATAAAGATAAAAAAAAAAAGAAAAAAGAAAGAAGGAAAACTCAGTAATATAAATTAAACATACATATCTATCAAAAGGAAAAAAAAAGAAAAAAATGACGATAAAAAAATACAAGTCACAGAAATTAAAGACAGTTATTTGAAAGAGAAAAATAAAGAAAATTGACAAAAAAAATATATCACAACGGAAAATTGAAGCCAGCTATGCAAAAAAATAAATACAGTTTACAAAAAAAATGAAAAATGAAACAACTACAGAACAAACTAAAATTGAAAACAGAACAAAAAAAACAAACAAGAGGGAAAACAAGATGATGAACACACACACACACACACACACACACACACACACACACACACACACGCATGCCTGTACACCTCCACCTCGTCCCCATAAGACGAAACACGCATTTCCTGTACGTGTTTTGTTCGTGTTCGTGATTTATTGCCACCCTCGCCTGCCTGCCTGCCTCTCTCTCTCTCTCTCTCTCTCTCTCTCTCTC
Source organism: Scylla paramamosain (assembly GCF_035594125.1). Lineage (NCBI taxonomy): Eukaryota > Metazoa > Arthropoda > Malacostraca > Decapoda > Portunidae > Scylla > Scylla paramamosain. The sequence goes on from NC_087172.1 coordinate 20,011,371, forward strand.
TCTCTCTCTCTCTCTCTCTCTCTCTCTCTCTCTCTCTCTCTCTCTCTCTGTCAGATGCTGCTCAAAGACACTCTGAGAGAGAGAGAGAGAGAGAGAGAGAGAGAGAGAGAGAGAGAGAGAGAGAGAGAGAGAGAGAGAGAGAGAGAGAGAGAGAGAGAGAGAGAGAGAGAGAGAGAGAGAGAGAATGAGTTATTAGCAAACACAGTAGTAATAGTAGTAGTAGTAGTAGTAGTAGTAGTAGTAGTAGTAGTAGTAGTAGTAGTAGTAGTAGTAGTAGTAATAATAATAATAATAATAATAATAATAATAATAATAATAATAATAATAATAATAATAAATAATAACAATAATAATAATAATAATAATAATGATAATAATAATAAAAATAATAATAATAATAATAATAATAATAATAATAATAATAATAATAATAATAATAATAATAATAATAATAATAATAATAATAATAATAATAATAATAATAATAACCACCACCACCACCACCACCACCACCATCACCATCACCAACATCAACAACAATAACAAACAACAAAAACATCAACACCATCACAGGTAACTGGATAATTACAGGTATAGACAGAGAGGTGGATAGATAGGTAGACAGGTAGATAGGCAAGTGAAGCATTGAACCGGCAGCCTTGTGACCCACGTGGAGGAAAGGGAAGACCAGGAGGAGGAGGAGGAGGAGGAGGAGGAGGAGGAGGAGGAGGAGGAGGAGAAGGCCGAGACACTCACACATCTAGGGTTTACTGCCCACCAAAAGGTCTCGCTTACCTAACCTGTATTTAGCAGTAATTCCAGCCCACCCTTGTGCTATCAGAGGGGATCAGGGGTGGCATCCGCGGCTTCTTTGTAAAGGCGTTCTGATCCTATGCTAAAGAGGCTTGGATCCTACTCCCCCTCCTCCTCCTCCCCCTCTGGTTTTCTTTAGCCGTGTGTGTGTGTGTGTGTGTGTGTGTGTGTGTGTGTGTGTGTGTGTGTGTGTGTGTGTGTGTGTGTGTGTGTGTGTGTGATAGAGTTGTTTGTGTTCGTGTTTTC
>NC_087172.1:20017429-20019929 GCF_035594125.1 Scylla paramamosain
GGCGGCGGCGACAGACGCCAGGGCGGGGAAGATAGGGAAGGGAGGCAGCAGGGGCAGCAGGGAGGGTCCTCGCGGCACCCAGGGCGTGAAGGCTGATCCTCGGTCCAGCCCGACGCCCAGGCCTGGAAACTGGAACCCTGAAGGACTGGTGGGCGTGGGTGGCGGCGTCAACAAACCTGTGAGGAGACACAGCGTCACACACCTGCCGCGTCGGCCCGGGCACCTCGCGGACACAACAACAATTCACAACAACAGCAAGACACGTACCCGATTGCGTGCACTCCTTTTCCGAGCCTCGCTCCTCTTCCCGACTGGTCGCCATCTTCACTCCAAACCACAACAATTAACTTCTAATTCGGGCGAGTGAAGCGACCTGACCCGCGACACAGCTGAGAGAGTGACCGGCGGCGTGGTGCGACCTGCGCGGGGCGGGGTGCGGGGGACACTGAGGCGCCGCGGCTGACGGGGCCCTGAGCGATATGGGTGCGGGCCGCGGTTGCCAACTCTCCCGGGGCACCACAACCCGCTGCGACCAACCCCCGCCACACACCGCAGCCACGCACCACACACCGCCACACACCGTCCGCCGCCACACACCACACGACCCTCGCCACACGCACACGTCACACAGCCGGGAATTAAAACACGACCAAAAGACAACAGCTGCACACTGGCGCTCACCCGGCACATCCTGCCTCGCCCCGCAACACAACACCCCCACCCCTCGCAACACACCAGCAACACAACACACCAACACCGCAACACCCCAACCCCCTCCCCATCCACATCTCGACCCCAGAGCAAAATCGTGGTGAACGCGCAAAATACTTTCTTCCAGGGGCAGAGAGGCGCCTGAGAGATAAAGGCGGCGGCGGGGAGGCGGGGGAGGGCCGGGGGCGATCAGCTTGTCGTGACGGAGGGGCGTGGCCAGCACAGTCGCCATTGGACGCCGCCGCCTTGGCCCCGCCCTCCAAGATTCCAGCGGGTGATATATGTGCACCTGAGTAGCCTTTATTAATCTCTATAAAGGCGGCTTTATCGTACGTGTAAGCCTTTTGCGAACAGCGTCCTGCAGGCTGCTCGTGCTGGGGTGGCGGGGTCAGGGGGAGAGGGGAGAGGAGGAGAAGGAAGGGAGTTAAGGAGAGAGGCGGAAAGAAAGAAGAAAAAAGAAAGGAAAGAATGAACTTTTACAGTATATTTACACACACACACACACACACACACACACACACACACACACACACACACACACACACACACACACACACACACACACACACACACACACACACAAAAACAAAAATAAAACGAAAGAAGGTGCAATAACATACCTACTCCTTTTACAACAACCAAACTACAGCAACAACAACAACGTTACTACCACCACCACTACTACTACTACTACTACTACTACTACTATTACTACTACTGCTTATAGGTGGATTTATTATTTCTTTATGACACGAAGAAAACAATTAGTAACTGCGTACTGGAAGTTCACACACACACACACACACACACACACACACACACACACACACACACACACACACACACACACACACACACACACACACACACACACACAACCAGTTCTCTCTATCACCAGCACTCCGTCACCTTATCGATTCCTTCCCAGACTGAGGTGCTCACACTCTCTACAGCTCGCCCTGCACCTGTCTGCCGCCCCAAGGGAACTCACCTGCTCATCCCCTGAAAAGAGATAGGGAGATTAGCAAATTAATAAATAGACAGATATATAAATGAATAAATAAATCAATAAAATAAATAAATAAATAAATAATTAAACCAATCACTTTGTAAACCCCTGAAAAAAGATAAGTAGATAAATGAAAGAATAGATAAATAAATAAAGAAAAATAAACAATTAATAAATCAATAAACTAGTTCCACAGGAAATGAATGCTAACCTAACTGTCATCTCTTATATAATCTACTCTTAATTTACATTAAACTCACTTCTACTTTCTCAGATAAGAAAAAAAATCCACAAACACAATACGTGATGACATAAATAATGAATCAATTCTCAACTCTTCCTTCATTCCTTCACTCTGCCTTCAATCCACACACTGTTCAGGCTTTCATTTCAATCCACACACTGTTCAGGGTTTCATTTCAATCCACACACTGTTCAGGGTTTCATTTCAATCCACACACTGTTCAGGGTTTCATTTCAAAAAGTCTAGCTGGCTAACCCTTCACCTGCTAATGGCACAGTGACACCTGCTTACTAAATAACTCTCACTAATAATGTATAGGGATCATACTGCAGGTAATAAAATATGAGTTACCCCATCACTCCTGCTACCTGCTTTGAACTTTCCATCAATATTTTTATGCAGCAAAAATAAAAGTCAAAGCAGTCAAAGGGTTAAGTGCTTTAAAAGCGCAAAAAAAAAAAAAAAAAAAAAAAAGATTCCACTCAGCCAACTGATTAGTGTAATGACGTAATTTACATGTCTAGTCATCAATGTGT
>NC_087172.1:20034929-20064929 GCF_035594125.1 Scylla paramamosain
AGTAGTAGTAGTAGTAGTAGTAGTAGTAGTAGTAGTAGTAGTAGTAGTAGTAGGGAAGCCACAGAACGCTTGACTTCTGATCTTTCTAAAATTTCTGATTGGGACAGAGCAAACTTGGTATTGTTCAATGCCTCAAAAACTCAATTCCTCCATCTATCAACTTGACATAACCTTCCAGACAACTATCCCCTCTTCTTCAATGACACTCAACTGTCCCCCTCTTCTACACTGAACATCCTTGGTCTGTCCTTTACTTATAATCTGAACTGGAAACTTCACATCTCATCTCTAGCTAAAACAGCTTCTATGAAGTTAGGTATTCTGAGACGTCTCCGCCAGTTTTTCTCATCCCCCCACCTGCTAACTCTGTACAAGGGCCTTATCCGTCCATGTATGGAGTATGCTTCACATGTCTGGAGGGGTTCCACTCATACTGCTCTTCTAGACAGGGTGGAATCAAAAGCTTTTCGTCTCATCAACTCCTCTCCTCTAACTGACTGTCTTCAGCCTCTCTCTCATCGCCGCAATGTTGCATCTCTAGCTGTCTTCTACCGCTATTTTCATGCTAACTGCTCTTCTGATCTTGCTAACTGCATGCCTCCCCTCCTGCAGCCTCGCTGCACAAGACTTTCTTCTTTCTCTCACCCCTATTCTCTCCACCTCTCTAACGCAAGAGTTAACCAGTATTCTCAATCATTCATCCCTTTCTCTGGCAAACTCTGGAACTCCCTGCCTGCTTCTGTATTTCCAACTTCCTATGACTTGAATTCCTTCAAGAGGGAAGTTTCAAGACACTTATTCATCAATTTTTGACCACTGCTTTGACCCTTTTAGGGACTGGCATTTCAGTGGGCATTTTTTTTATTAGATTTTTGTTGCCCTTGGCCAGTATCCTTCCTACATAAAAAAAAAAAAAAAAAAAAAAAAAAAAAAAAAAGTAGTAGTAGTAGTAGTAGTAGTTGTTGTTGTTGTTGTTGTTGTAGCAGTAGTAGTAGTAGTAGTAGTAGTAGTAGTAGTAGTAGTAGTAGTAATAGTAGTGTCCTGTGTCTCAGGGGGACAAGGCATTCCACTCCCATACCTGCAGACTTAGGAGGCCTCGACTGCGAGGCTACAGTGGTGGAGAGTGGCATAAGAGTAGATAGAGTAGAGGTAGAATGAATTTATAGTTAACAACTAATGTTTATATTATAGAGTATTAGATATGGTTGGATGCCACAGTCATTAGCGGGAGCTGGGGCTAATGACCTCCAAGTAATGGAGCCCCTAATTGACACATCAATAAACATGGGGTGGAGGTAGTAGTAGTAGGTAGTAAAAAAAAAAAAAGTAGTAGTAGTAGTAGTAGTAGTAGTAGTAGTAGTAGTAGTAGTAGTAGTAGTAGTAGTAGTAGTAGTAGTAGTAGTTGTTGTTGTTGTTGTTGTTGTAGCAGTAGTTCTAGCAGTAGTAGTAGTAGTAGTAGTAGTAGTAGTAGTAGTAGTAGTAGTAGTAGTAGTAGTAGTAGTAGTAGTAGTTGTTGTTGTTGTTGTAGCAGTAGTAGTAGTAGTAGTAGTAGTAGTAGTAGTAGTAGTAGTAGTAGTAGTAGTAGTAGTAGTAGTAGTAGTAGTAGTAGTAATAGTAGTAGTAATAGTAGTAGTAGTTCATTGTCTTGCTCTTATTTTTTTTCACAGGGAAAAGGTCAGATATTTGGAGGTAAAACCATTCTATTAAATGTAGCAATAGCAGTGGTAGTAGTAGTAGCAGTAGTACAACAACAACAACAACAACAACAACAACAACAACAACAATAACAAAAGTAACAAGAACAACAACAGCAACAAAAAGAAGAAAAATTTGTTGTTTTTATATATAACAACAACAAAACCAGCAGGAACAATGATAATGATAACAATAACGATAATAATGACAATAATAATAATAACAATAATAATAATAATAATAATAATAATAATAATAATAATAATAATAATAATAATGATAATAATAATAATAATAATAATATAAAAATAAATTCAGTGGCCACCTTGCCTCTGCCACTTGTAAACAAACACGGCTGGCTACACACTCGTTCCTGCCTCGCCAGTGTGTCTCATCCAGGCGTTTTTGTGCAAGCCACGCTGTCTGCACACACACACACACACACACACACACACACACACACACACACACACACACACACACACACACACACACACACACACACAGAGAGAGAGAGAGAGAGAGAGAGAGAGAGAGAGAGAGAGAGAGAGAGAGAGAGAGAGAGAGAGAGAGAGAGAGAGAGAGAGAGAGAGAGAGAGAGAGAGAGAGAGAGAGAGAGAGAGAGAGAGAGAGAGAGAGAGAGAGAGAGAGAGAGAGAGAGAGAGAGAGAGAGAGGAGAGAGAGAGAGAGAGAGAGAGAGAGAGAGAGAGAGAGAGAGAGAGAGAGAGAGAGAGAGAGAGAGAGAGAGAGAGAGAGAGAGAGAGAGAGAGAGAAAATATTAGTTTATCTGTGGGAGGGGAAAAAAAAAGCATAAATGAAAGCAAAAAAAGGGGAAAAATCGTTAAAATGTCTCTATAAAGAAGAAGAAGAAGAAGAAGAAGAAGAAGAAGAAGAAGAAGAAGAAGAAGAAGAAGAAGAAGAAGAAGAAGAAGAAGAAGAAGAAGAAGAAGAAGAAGAAGAAGATGATGATGATGATGATGATGATGATGATGATGATGATGATGAAGAAAAAGAAAAAGAAAAAAGAAAAAGAAGAAAAATGACGATGACAAAAACAGCAGCAGGACAACAAAAAATTAGTGATAACACAAACAACAACAACAACAACAACAACATTTTTTTTCTGGAAGCACCGCACCTGGCACTGACTCCCACTTCAGCCACACCTCCCGGGCACCCCTGGCACCCTTGTAGGGCAATCTGGCACTCCCTGGCCCTCCCACCCGCCCCTCTCCCGTGACACAATCGCCAAAACAAAGTGTCGGGTTGCCCACACATTCCAACGGTCAGCCAGCCCCCGTGTGTGTGTGTGTGTGTGTGTGTGTGTGTGTGTGTGTGTGTGTGTGTGTGTGTGTGTGTGTGTGTGTGTGTGTGTGTGTGTGTGTGTGTGTGTGTGTGTGTGTGTTTTGCCTACAATCAAATCACTACTACTACTACTACTACTACTACTACTACTACTACTACTACTACTGCTACTACAGTTGTTATTACTATTAGTACTGTTGCTACTGTTACCACCTCTATTACAACAAAAACAACAACAAGAACAACAATATTAACAACAACAACTACTACTACTACTACTGCTACTATTTCATCACATGAATCTGGACTTGAAAGAAAAAAAAACATTTCTACTACAATTTCTACTCCCAACACTACGACAACTACCATAACTACAACTACCATCACCACCACCAACACCATTCCAACAACTATACCACGACCACGACCACCACAACCACTACCGTTACCACCGTGACAGCCTCAACACCTCCCTCCCTCTCCACGGCTCACACCGCCTCTTCCCGCCCTTCACGCCCCTGCAAAGCCATTAATTCTGCCCCAGACGCCCCTACTAATCCGCTACCATTACTTGAGTGCCACTGAAGGAGGGGCGAGGGTGCCACTGGGAATGTGTCAAATGAGGAATGGATGTCTCAAAAAAAAAGTATGCCAGTGATTGTGAAGATTTCTAGAGGTATCACTGATAGATAGTGGTGCCAAAAGAGGGTGCCAATAAATGGTGTCAGTTATGTGTGAGGATACCATATACGGGATGTTAATTGTGGTTGAGGGTGTCAATAAATGGTGCCAATCTTGGTTGACAATGCCATAAAAGGGTGTCAATCTTGTTTGAGAGAGCAAAAAATGGGTGCCAACCTTGTGTGAAGGTGCCAAAAGAGGATTCCAGTGGTGTTGAGAGTTCCATTCTTGGTTGATGGCACCAATAAATGGTGCCAATCTTGGTTTAGGTGTCAATAAATGGTGCCAATCTCAGTTGAGGGTGCCAAAAGAGGTTTCCAGTGAGGGTTGAAGGTGGCAATAAATGGTGCAAATAATTAGTAAAGGTGTCAAAAAGATGCCAACGACGGATGAAGGTACCAAGAAAAGAATAAAAGAATAACAATGCCAATAAATGGTGCCAATCATGGATGAAGGTGCCTAAAAGGTGCCAGTGATTACAGAGGATGCCAAAAGATGATGCCAACAGTAAGTAAGATGGCACTAGTGAATGAATGAATGCGAACAGATGCCACCAATAGCCATAAGTGCCAAGTGATGAAGGTGGCAATAAAAATGCTAATGGTGAGTGATGATGCCAACAAGAGTGCCAATGAAGGGTAAGAGCGTTAACAGAGTGTCTAAGAAGAACTAAAAGAGAATGCCCGTGTGGATGAAGGTGCTAACAGAGTGCCAATGATAGGAGAGTGCCACTGAAGTATAAGGGTGCCAGTGAGATTATAAAGGGAGGGAAAGACTGGGAGAGAATGCTAACTAGAGAAACAATTGGAAGATATGTAATTATGAAAAAAAAGAGAAGGAAAAATAAAGAGAAGGAACAAAAGAAAAGGAAAAGCAAAGAAGGAAAGGGAAGGAAAAAAATAAAAACAAGGAAAGAGGGTTAAGAAAAGACAGAAAAGGAAGAAAAGGAAAATAGAAATATGGAAGAAAAAATAAGAGGCAATGAACTACAAAAAAAAAAACACAGAGGAAAAATTTGGAACAGGGAGCCAAAAATAAAAACAGTAAGGAGACACAAGTAACAATAAATAAAAATAACGAAAAAGAAACATATAACTGCTATCTATAAATTTTGGCAAGTTTTTTGTTGGCTGTGCCTGAAAAAAGTTTATTTTCTCGTGGGTTTGTTTGCTTGTTTTTGTAGTGTATTTTTCTTGCCTCCCTCTCACCCTCCTCTCTCTCTCTCTCTCTCTCTCTCTCTCTCTCTCTCTCTCTCTCTCTCTCTCTCTCTCTCTCTCTCTCTCTCTTGCTACATTAATAAACACGTAATTGAGAGAGAGAGAGAGAGAGAGAGAGAGAGAGAGAGAGAGAGAGAGAGAGAGAGAGAGAGAGAGAGAGAGAGAGAGAGAGAGAGAGAGAGAGAGAGCAGTAACCAGTCCTGGGTGGCACGAGGGTGTAGGGTCAGGTTGCGTGGGTGTCAGGGAGTGAGGGTGCCACCTCGCATGCCACACTCACGCCACGCATTTCTCTCTTCTTGTGTTTCCTCCTCCTCCTCCTCCTCCTCCTCCTCCTCCTCCTCCTCCTCCTCCTCCTCCTCTTCTTTCTCCACCTAAAGATCTGTTACTGTTTGGTTTTCCTATCGTAATCTCGTGTATTTTTCTTTTTTCCTTTTCCTTTTTCCTTCTTCTCTTTATCTTTTCTTTCAGTATTAATCAGATTTTTCTCGCATTATGATTGTTTGCTAATTTTTAACCTTTTTTTACCCTTCCTCTTGTTCTTGTTTTTTTTTTCTCTTTGTCTTTTTCTCTTGCATTCTAATTGTTCGTTTGTTAATGCCTATCCTCTTCCACCTTTCTTTTTCGTTCATGTTGTTTGTCTTCTTGTTCTTCCCCTCGTCTTCTTATCTTTCCGACAGCTTATGCAGTTTTTCATTTTAACACCTGCTTCATGTCCTATTGGATGACAGGTGTGTGTGTGTGTGTGTGTGTGTGTGTGTGTGTGTGTGTGTGTGTGTGTGTGTGTGTGTGTGTGTGTGTGTGTGTGTGTGTGTGTGTGTGTGTGTGTGTGTGTGTGTGTGTGTGTGTGTGTGACGATAAGCAGGCGTGAACAGTGCCTTCTCCTCCCCCTCTTTGTTCTCCTCCTCCTCCTCCTCCTCCTCCTCCCATACACCTGCCACCACCACCACCACCACCACCACCGCCGCCACTGCCGCCACCATGCCACGCCACGCCACGCCACCTCATTACCGCCACTACAATATCGTATCACAAGCCAGCCATTCCTTCCCCCCTCTCTCTCTCTCTCTCTCTCTCTCTCTCTCTCTCTCTCTCTCTCTCTCTCTGTATGATCCGGGAGTGAGAAAGGAGAAGAGGATGACAGTAATTCACAGCCTACACCCCAGAAGTGTCATAACGAGTCAAAAATACCAGCAAAGTGCCAAAGAGAATGCCAGGAATGCTAGAGTGGAGGATGTGTTAGAAGTGCCAAAGAAAACGTCAGAGGCGCCATACTCGTAAAGATTAAGAGAAGTGTAAATAGTGCCACAAGTGTTAGAGAACGCCAGAAGTGGTAGGAGTGTCACCGACGCCAAGGGTGCCAGAGAAGTGCCAACGAAAATACCAGAAGTGTCATAATGAGTCCTGGGAGTGTCAAGAGTGCCAAAAGTGTTAGAAAAGAATGCCAGGTAGTGCCAGAAGTGAATGTGGTGCCAAAGCTACACCAAAAGAGTGTCAAATGAAATAGCAGAGTGCCATAACGAGTGGGAATAGTCCTTGCCTGCTTCTGTATTTCCTCCTTCCTATGATTTCAACTCTTTCAGGATGGAGGTTTCGAGACACTTATCCTCTAATATTTGACAATCGTTTCTGGCTTTGGGGAGCAGCACCTCAGTGGGTCTTTTTTTTTTTTTGTTCTTTTAAGTTTGTTCTCCTTGGCCGGCGCCCTTTACATAAAAAATGCCAAAGGAGAACCAAAGAGAATGGCAGGAATGCTAGTAAGATTGGGAGTAATGTCAACAGTGCCCAAGTGCCAGAATAATGCTAGTAAAACTACCAAAAGTGTCATAATTAGTACTGGAAATGCCAACAGTGCCAGAAGTGTCAAAAGAGAATGCCAGGAGTGCCCAGGGGGTGGTGGGAGTGCCAGTGCCAGGGTTGGGGCTGGGGGCGAGGGGCGGCGGGGATCAGGTTACAGTGAAGGGCGTCATGAGTGGCCGCGTCGGATTCAGTGTGTCGCCCCCTGGTGCCTCTGGCGTTACGGTGACCTCCCCTCTACTCCACCCTCCCCACCCCCACCATGCTGCTGCCGTCACAACCTGCACCACGCCACCTCTCTCTCTCTCTCTCTCTCTCTCTCTCTCTCTCTCTCTCTCTCTCTCTCTCTCTCTCTCTCTCTCTCTCTCTCTGCAGGTTCATTCCTTTCTTACTTTTCATTCCCCTTTTCTTTCTATTCCTCCTTCCACCATCGTCCTACTCCTCTCTTCTCTCTTCCCTCTTCCCCTGGCTCCCGTTTACTCACAATCTTTTCCCACATTTTTCCTCGTCATTCCTCCTCCTCCTCCTTTCTATCTTACTTCTCATTGTCCTTTTTATTCCGGTTCATCCTTCCATCATCCTTCCTTGTCCTCTCTTCCCTCTTCCTCTGGCTTCACCTTTACTCTTACAATTCTTCCTCCTCCTCCTCCTCCTCCTCCTCCTCCTCTCCCCCCGTCAACAGTAAGTGGTTCCAGCCTATTGAGTTTAGGTGGTAAAAAGTGGAGGGCTCGTTGTAAGGGGAAACCAAGCACCCCTTTTCTCCCCTTCCCCTCGCTTCTCCCTTTACTCTCCCCTCCTCCCTTCCCTCCTTCCCTTACCTCTCATATCCTTCCCTCTCTCCTCTTCCCTCCCTTTCCCCTTCTCCGTTCCCTCCTTTGCTTCCCTTCCTATTCCCGCTCCTTCTTCCCCTCCCCCTTCCTCTCCCTCTCCCTCTCCTCCCTCCCCACTCTCCTCTTCCCCAGCTTCTAGGAGCAAAACACAAAAATGAATGTCTCCCCCTCCCTCTCTCTGTGTGTGTATGTGTGTGTGTGTGTGTGTGTGTGTGTGTGTGTGTGTGTGTGTGTGTGTGTGTGTGTGTGTGTGTGTGTGTGTGTGTGTGTGTGTGTGTGTGTGTGTGTCGTTCTTTTATTATTGTTTTATTGTTACCTTTTTTCAACATATTTGTTTTCGTGTTTGCCCTACCCCTCGCTCCCCCCCCTCTCTCTCTCTCTCTCTCTCTCTCTCTCTCTCTCTCTCTCTCTCTCTCTCTCTCTCTCTCTCTGTTTTTTTATGGAACACATATTGGCAGTGAAAATTTGATATAATAAAGAATGAAAAGGATAAAAAGAAAAATAAGTGTAAATAAAAAGAAAAAAGGATGATGTAAATAGAAAGAAAAAAAGAAGAGATGATGAATGAAAATAAAACAGGAATACAAACAGAGAAGAGAGGGAGAGAAGAGAGCTTAGGAGTCAGAGGGGAGAGAGAGAGAGTGATGGAGTGAATGAGGGGAGAGGGAGAGAGGAGAGGGAGAGGAGAGGATGTGGGGGCATGGGGGGGATGAGGGGAAGGTGAGGAGAGGGTATGGGAAGGATGAGGGGAGGGAAGAGAGGGTGAGTGAGAGGGTGGGGGAGGGTCATGTCGCCGTGGTTGGGGGGAGAGGGGGAGGCACCTGACCACCACAGCACACTTGGCCTCGCTCTTGGAAATTGCCTTGTCACTTCTGGCCAGTCCTGTGTTCTTTTTACCCGTCACAACAAACTCTCGGAAACACAATACCACCTCCTCCTCCTCCTCCTCCTCCTCCTCCTCCTCCTCCTCCTCCTCCTCCTCCTCCTCCTCTTTCTTCTTTTTCTTCTGCTCTCGAAAATACACTATCTTCTCTTACTTCTTCTCATTTTTCTCTTTCTTACGCCGTTTTCTTTTTCTTTTTCATCTTTTAAAATACATTATCTCATGTTACTCCATCTTCCTCTTTTTCTTACTCCTCTTTCTTCATTTTATTCCTCTTTTCTTTCCTTCTTTCAAAAATACACTATCTCTTCTTATTTATCTTTGTTCTTGTTCTTGTTCTTCTTCTTCTTTTAAAAGTACACTATATGCTCCTCTTACTCCATCTTTTTCTCTCTATTACTACTCTTTCTTCTTATTTCTTCTTCCTCTTTTCTTCTTTTTCATCGTCTTCGTCGTCCTCGCCTTCTTTCTATTTTGTTTTTCTATTTCGCTTATTCTTTTTTCTTGTTCCCTTCGTGTACTCTTATTTTATCTTATTTTTCTTATGCTAGTTTTTTTTTCTTTGCCTTCTGGTCGTCTTCTCCTCCTCCTGTTATTCTTGCTTCTTTTTTTCATTTTTTTTCTCCTCTTCATTTGCTTATTTCTTCAGATTATTACACTCAGTTATTTTTATCACTCTTCATTCTCTTTAACCTTTTATTTATTTATTTTTTTCATTTTCAAATGTTTATATATTAATTTTTCTTCATTCGTTGCTCTGTAATCTTTTTCTTTTTTTCTCCCAATACTTCATTCCTTTACTCTCTAATTTCTTTTTGTTCCATGTATTTATTGTTTTTACATTCTCATTCTTTTACTTCTCTTCCTTTTACTGTTTATTTATCTATGTAATTTATTCACTCTCTCCTCTTCCTCCTCTTCATCTTTCCTTCCAGTGTTTATTTACCTATCTAATTTATTCACCTCTTATTTCTCCTCTTCGTCTTCATTTTGTTATTACTTCCTCTTCTACTTAATGTCTGACTCTCTCTCTCTCTCTCTCTCTCTCTCTCTCTCTCTCTCTCTCTCTCTCTCTCTCTCTCTCTCTCTCTCTGAGCATGTGTATGTAAGTATCCATCTCAACTTATCTGCTCAACCAATGTGTGTGTGTGTGTGTGTGTGTGTGTGTGTGTGTGTGTGTGTGTGTGTGTGTGTGTGTGTGTGTGTGTGTGTGTGTAAGGCGACGCTACACTTATCAGGCACGGTACACACACGGGGGAGGAGTGGTGAGGGATCAGGTAGCGAGCCTCCTCCTCCTCCTCCTCCTCCTCCTCCTCCTCCTCCTCCTCCTCCTCCTCCTCCTCCTGCTCTTATCTCCTCTCCTCACGTCCCTCCCTGACTCAGTTAACACTTTACGAGTCGTTCTTTGCTTCTGTCTGTGCTACTTTCGCCTTCCTCTCTTTATCTGTTTCAGTGAATGTCTTGTTGTCTTTGTCTGTGTGTGTGTGTGTGTGTGTGTGTGTGTGTGTGTGTGTGTGTGTGTCTATTTCTTCGTATGGCCAAGTATGTGTTTGTCTGTGTGTCTTTTTCTCTGTCTCTCTTTCTCTGTGTGTCTGTCTATCTGTTTGTTTTGTCTGTCTGTCTGTTTGTATGTTTGTCTGCCTATCTGTCTGTCTGTCTGTCTATTTGTTTGTCTATCTCTCCAGCTATCTGTCTGTGTCTGTCTGTGTCTTTTTCTGTCTCTTAATCTCTCTGTCTCTTGTCAACAATGTATTTACTCCCCTTTATTCTTTCTTCATCCGTTTGTCTCTATTTTTTTTTTCGTCTTTTATATGTTTCTTTACGTGTGCCTGCATATATCTGTCCGTCTGTCTGCCTGTCTTTCTTATCAAGTATATTTACTGACATTCCTCTATCACCCTTCTCTTCCTATTCCTCTTTTCTTCCACAACTCTCTACTTCTGCCTTTCTCTTAACAGCTGTTCTTTATTCCTTCATCATTATCATTCAACTGTTTTTTATTCCTTCATCATTATCATTCATGTGTTGTGTCCTTTCGTTATCTCTATTTATCTTTGTTTCTGTGCCTCTGTCTTTTTCTGTATCTCTGTTTCTTCGTTATATTATTTCTTTATTCCTTCATCATTATCATTCAACTGTTTTTTATTCCTTCATCATTATCATTCATGTGTTGTGTCCTTTCGTTATCTCTATTTATCTTTGTTTCTGTGCCTCTGTCTTTTTCTGTATCTCTGTTTCTTCGTTATATTATTCTACCTATTTCTGAGCCATTTCTTTAATCTTATTTTTGTATCATTCCTTATCACAACTACAGCAAGTAACGTATAACGGAGAAACTGAAATATTACAAACGTTCCCTCCTCTCTCTCTCTCTCTCTCTCTCTCTCTCTCTCTCTCTCTCTCTCTCTCTCTCTCTCTCTCTCTCTCTCTCTCTCTCTCTCTCTCTCTCTATTCCTTAAGCTTTCAAGAACTTAAGCATGAATGAGAAATTGAAACAGTACGTATGAAATTGCACACACACACACACACACACACACTCTCTCTCTCTCTCTCTCTCTCTCTCTCTCTCTCTCTCTCTCTCTCTCTCTCTCTCTCTCTCTCTCTCTCTCTCTCTCTCTCTCTCTCTCTCTTAGGTATGGGTAGAGGTGTCGGCCTGCCTGCCCCTCGCCTCTCTTTAATTCTAGGTCACAGCGTTCACACTTGCACAAACAAACCTCCCCTGACAGTGATGCCATAACCGTGACCTTCCCTCACCCCGCGACCCGACCTCACCTCCGCCCAGCCCCCGCCAGCCACCTGCTCCGGCCTGAATGAATCTTTGGTGCCCCTGCTCCCCTTAGGGTCACCCGCCACTTCACACCCGCCAACCCTTCACGCCTTTTTGTGCCTCCTCGCCTTCCGCTGTTCCTCTGTTCTGTTCTTGCCTTGCTCTGCTCTTGGCTCTGCTCTTGGCCATGTTCTGCCCCGTCTCTCTCTCTCTCTCTCTCTCTCTCTCTCTCTCTCTCTCTCTCTCTCTCTCTCTCTCTCTCTCTCTCTCTCTCTCTCTGCTGTTTTTTTTTCGTGTTTTTTTTTTTCCCTTTTTGGATGACTGGTTGGATGGATGGATGCATGGTTGGGTGCGTGAATGGATAGTTGGATGGATGAATGGATGGATGGATGAATGGATGGATAGATGGATGGTACGTGAATGGATAGTTGGATGGATGGATGGATGGATGGATGGATGGATGGATGGATGGATAGATGGTTGGATGAATGGATGGATAGATGGATGGATGGATGGATGGATGGATGGATGGATGGTTGAGTGGCTGTCTGGGTGGATAATTGATTAGATGGATGGATAAGAGAGAGAGAGAGAGAGAGAGAGAGAGAGAGAGAGAGAGAGAGAGAGAGAGAGAGAGAGAGAGAGAGAGAGAGAGAGCCACGCACGGGAGCCCCTAATCACCTCTGTGGCCTTTGAAAAATTAACCTCGTGAGTGAACAACGCGTTTCAGAATCCAAGTCTTGAATCTGAAGAGGGAAGATAAAAACCCCACAACCTCACAACCCACAACCCAAAACCCACAGCCTCACAAAGCCACGATCTATAACCTTCACCTTCATTACCCACAACCCCACATCTTCCACAACCCACACCCTCACAAAGCCACAATTTATAACCTTCACCCCACTACCCACAACTCAGAGCCCACAAACTCACAACTCACAGTCTTACAACTCACAACATACAACCTCACAACCTTCAACCCCAACCAGCACTCCACCACAATCACCCCACCACTTTAACCCCAACAATCCCACAACCCCACGAATGTAAACACGTGTTGACAAGGGGACAGTATCAGGCAGAGGTGAGGGTGACAGAATGGGGGCGTTAGGGGGGTGATGGGGTAATGGGTTTTGGGAAGGGGAGGGGTGACCCAAACTAGCACCATCTCCCAAACCTAAGTAAACATTTGTCCTATTTCCACCCCCATTACCCGAAAGCAGAGAAGGGGATGAGGGGAGAGGGATGAGAGGGGCGTGTGTGTGTGTGTGTGTGTGTGTGTGTGTGTGTGTGAGGGAGGGATGAGGAAAGGAGAGGTGAGGGAAGGTGAGGAGAGTGAAAGTGTGAGAGTTAGGGTAAGGTGAGGGAGGAGGGAAGATGAGGGGAGATGAGGAGACTGAGGGGATGAGAGGGAGATGAGGGGAGTTGAGGGGGGGTGCAAGTGGTGCGTACGAGGTGATGGGAGATGAGGGAAGAAGAGAGGGGAGGGAGATGATGGCAATGAGATGAGGATAGTGATAGGATGAGAGATGATGGAAGGAGGTGAGGGAAGGTGAAGATAAGATGATGGGAGGTGATGGGAGGTGAGGTGGTAGAGGAAAGTGAAGGAAAGTAAGGGAGGTGAGATGAGGATAATGAAAAAAACGAAGGTAGATGAAGGAGAGAAGGGAAGGTGAGGGGAGATGAGGGGAAGACGTGACGTTGATGATGAATGAGGTGAGGGTTCATATTAAGCACCTCTCTCTCTCTCTCTCTCTCTCTCTCTCTCTCTCTCTCTCTCTCTCTCTCTCTCTCTCTCTCTCTCTCTCTAACATGCTGAAATAAAAGGAGGCACAGGTGGGCAATGAGACAGAAGAGGAGGAGGAGGAGGAGGAGGAGGAGGAGGAGGAGGAGGAGGAGGAGGAGGAGGAGGAGGAGGAGGAGGAGGAGGGCAGTGGAGGTAACCCAAGCCAAGTCTCCTCCCCCCTCGCCACGCCTCACTGCCGCCCACCCAACAAATACCTAACTAATTATCCCAGGGGCGGCAGGGTCACTGAGGGGCGTGGTGTGTGTGTGTGTGTGTGTGTGTGTGTGTGTGTGTGTGTGTGTGTGTGTGTGTGTGTGTGTGTGTGTGTGTGTGTGTGTGTGTGTGTGGAGAGAGAGAGAGAGCTTTCGTGCATGTTTTTTTTTCCTTTATTTTTGTGTTTGTGTTATTTTTTTTCGTTTACCTTTTATGTTAATTATTATTGTCATTCCTGCTGCTACTACTACTACTACTACTACTACTACTACTACTACTACTACTACTACTACTGATGGTGCTGCTATACTATTTCAATTCCTTTTTCTTTTTCTTCCTCCTCCTCCTCCTCTTCCTCCTCCTCCTCTTCCTCCTCCTCCTCCTCCTCCTCCTCCTCCTTCTTATTATTATTATCATCATTTTCCCCTCCTTTTTCATTACTTAAGCTTTAATCAAGTAATTATTTAATCAGAGAGAGAGAGAGAGAGAGAGAGAGAGAGAGAGAGAGAGAGAGAGAGAGAGAGAGAGAGAGAGAGAGAGAGAGAGAGAGAGAGAGTGGAAAGGGGGTGGGAGGTGGGGAGTACTCTCAAGGGAGGGTGGGGGGTGCTGGGTGACCTGTAGATTCGTGCCAGTACGCAAGATTCATATTACAACACCTCCCCCCTTTTTATCCCTTCCCCTTCCCCTTCCCCTTAACCCCCCTTCCCCCTTCCCCTATTTCCTCCTTTCTTTATCATTCATTGGCTTGTGTCTCTGTTCTTCTGTTTCAATTACAACTCTTGATTTATTTTATTTCTTTCTCTTTTTATTTCTTTCTATCTATCCCTCATAACTTTTCTTTATTTAATGTCTTCCTCTTTTTATTTTTTATATTTTTTTTCTTTGTATCGAGCAACTCTTAATTTCGTTTTATTTTTTTCTCTTTTTATTTCACTTTTTCTTTCTTTCTTTGTGTGCACTCTTCTTGTCATTCTATTTCTTCCATTTTTTATCCTTTCCTTCTTCTATCCATTCTGTCAACCTCTTCCGTTTTGATCATTCCATTTCACTCTCTGCACCTGTCTCTCTTTTCTGCTTCTCTCACTCCAGTTATTCCTTCTCCACTTCCTCTTCCATTAATTTCTTTCATTCCATCATACATATTATCTCTTCCTCCTCTCTCCTTCTCGTGCCTTCCACTATCTCCTCTATTTAGTTCTCTCTTAGCACCCCGCCACCTCAGCCCGCCACCCCGTCACAGTCTTCCCTCACAGCCTCACACCTCCCCGCACGCCCTCACACGTGTTTCCCCTTATCTCCCCTCCGATATCACCCTGCCTTTTAGCACCCCACTCAGCTGTGAAACCCTACCCCCCTCGCCCTTCGCTCCTCACTATCAAAGGACCCTTCCCTCCCCCTCCCTCCTCCCGCTCCCCCTCCCCTTCCCACACAATAAAGTGAGGTTTACTACTACTACTACTACTACTACTACTACTACTACTAATAATAATAATAATAATAATAATAATAATAATAATAATAATAATAATAATACTTATACTACTATCACTATTATCACTGTTACTACTAACATTAAAATTACTACAGTATGATGAAGAAGACATGATAGAATGTCCGTATATATATATATATATATATATATATATATATATATATATATATATATATATATATATATATATATATATATATATATAATTTATGTATTTAATTTGTATGTACGACGCCTCTCGTTCCCTTTTGTTTTTCGATCACTCCATCACACGCGCCTCTCAGTCAGCGGCCGGCCTCTGGGCCATAAAGGTTTACTCTGCACTTGGTAGTCTTGTTGTTATACTGGGAGATATTTTTCACAGTGTTTGCTGTTATCCCTGGACATGGACATTACTACATGTGCTAGCGCAACACCCTAACACAAAAAAGAAGAAAGACCTTGGTGACGGCAGAAGGTTCGGGAAGAGGCAAGTGTAATAACAAGGAATACAAAGGAAAGCCAAACAGCAACATAGCTCTAAGTCTTTACAAGTCTATTCGGTTACTACTAACTGTATAACTACAGAGGAGGAGGAGGAAGAGGAGGAGGAAACGAATTAAGAAGGAATGGAAGAGGGCAAGGAGAGGAAACAGGGAACTGAGATGCTAAAGGAAGAAGAGGAGGAGGAGGAGGAGGAGGAGGAGGAGGAGGAGGAGGAGGAGAATAACACGATGATGAAGGGAGAGGGTTGGGGAGAGAGGGAGGGAGGGAGGGAGGGAGGGAGGGAGGGAAGAGGAAGAGGAGGAGGAGGAAGAAACGAAAGGGAGGATAATTTGGGGAGAGAGGATTCTGATTTCGACTCCATCTCCCACTCCCTCATTTGCCGGGAGGAGGAGGAGGAGGAGGAGGAGGAGGTATAATAAGGCGGCAATAAAGAGGGGAGTGGAAGAGGAATGATTAGTGTAATGAACTCAAAGGAAATATGAGTGTGTGGAAGTGAAATAAAACACACGACCTAGAGAGAGAGAGAGAGAGAGAGAGAGAGAGAGAGAGAGAGAGAGAGAGAGAGAGAGAGAGAGAGAGAGAGAGAGAGAGAGAGAGAGAGAGAATATCATCCACTAAACACTTAAAACTGAATACAAAATTGAACAAAGGAAAATAAAGAAGTAAATAAATAAAAAGAAGCGAATTGTGAAAAATAATTAGAAGATACAGTAGTAGTAGTAGTAGTAGTAGTAGTAGTAGTAGTAGTAGTAGTAGTAGTAGTAGTAGTAGTACTACTACTACTACTACTACTACTACTACTACTACTACTACTACTACTAATAATAATAATAATAATAATAATAATAATAATAATAATAATAATAATAATAATAATAATAATAATGATAATAATAATGAGAAGAAGAAGAAGAAGAAGAAGAAGAACTAAGAGTAAGAGGAAGGATTGGAAAGAGAAGATAGGAGGAAAGGTGAGAGGCGAAAATGTACAATACACAAAGCAGAGGAACATAGAAATAAAATGAAAATAAAGAAACAATGGAAAAAAAGAACAGGCATACAACAACAAATAAATTAATAAAGAAAAAATAAATACAAATAAATGAATATAAATAAATAAATAAAACAAGATAAAACAAAAAGGAACGAAATAAAATAAAGGTAAAAATCCAATTATTTTCTCTCTCTCTCTCTCTCTCTCTCTCTCTCTCTCTCTCTCTCTCTCTCTCTCTCTCTCTCTCTCTCTCTCTCTCTCTCTCATTTTATTTCATCTATTTTCTTTCTTTGTTATAAAATTTCCTTCGTTTTTTTTTTTTTTTTTCTTCTCTAGCCCCGTAAGGTATTTCTTTCCGACCTGTTTTCCTGTGCGGCTTATGTCGGAGGGAGTGGAGGGTGGGGAGAGAGCCTTATGATTTCCTGTCCTTTTCTTCAACTATCACCTTAGTAGTCGTAGATCAGGTCACCTCGTGAGGACTGCAAGGTCTGTTGTGGCCTGTTTTTTCTATGTAACTCTATGTATCTCTCTCTCTCTCTCTCTCTCTCTCTCTCTCTCTCTCTCTCTCTCTCTCTCTCTCTCTCTCTCTCTCTCTCTCTATCTATCTATCTCTCTCTCTCTCTCTCTCTCTCTCTCTCTCTCTCTCTCTCTCTCTCTGTCTCATCTTACCGGCGCCACACCTCCTCCAGGGACGCAGAGGAGAGGTAGGAGAGCAAAGAAAAGGGGTGAAAGGGGAGGAGAGGATGAAAGGGGAATAGAAAAAAGAGGAATAAAAAGTAAGACGAGAGAGAGAGAGAGAGAGAGAGAGAGAGAGAGAGAGAGAGAGAGAGAGAGAGAGAGAGAGAGAGAGAGACCAAACATACTAAACAGAACGATAAACCAAAACATCTCATTCCCTTGTCTTCCTCATTCCTTATCCCCTCCCACCACCACCACCACCGCCACCACCGCCACTACCGCCACCACCACCACCGCCAGGATAACAAAGGAGGTGTGAATGGCGCACTCGCACATTGAGAGATGAAAGGGCGAAAGGGAGGGGTAATGACCGCCTACCGCAAACCATTCGAATACTATTATTGCCTCACGCTCAGACTTACGGCTCGCACACACGGCAACGCTTCCTCCTCCTCCTCCTCCTCCTCCTCCTCCTCTGGCCTCGTCTGCCACCTCCTTCTGTAGTTACGCATGCTCCTCCTCCTCCTCCTCCAGGTAATTTATCTTTGGTTTAACTGTTTTGTTTCTTCTTTTTTTGTTAGATTCTCTCTCTCTCTCTCTCTCTCTCTCTCTCTCTCTCTCTCTCTCTCTCTCTCTCTCTCTCTCTCTCTCTCTCTCTCTGTCTTTCTGCAGAATTAATTGTTTATTCTTATTATTTTTGTTGTATTTTTCCCGTTTTTTTCCCCTTTATGTAAATTCTGGAGGATGATTTCGATTCGATTTTTATTTTTCTTGTCTACATCTACACCCGCCCACACACACACACACACACACACACACACACCAAAACTCACTCTTGTCCCATTGCAATGAACACACACACACACACACCCACATGCACCCATCCACACCCACACTGGCGTCCTGGTGTCGTGTCCCGTCCCGCTGCTCCCTTCAGTCAGTAATCAGCCTCGCCACATCACGAGGCGGCATTTCCTCACGGCGGCTGTGGGCTTCAGCTGCGAGGCCTCAAATCTTACCTGGATCTGTCTGGCGCGCGGAGATGCAATGGGAAGGGCTTGATTTACTGGAGGAAACTATGATTTGTTGAGAGGAATGGAAGGTTCCTACGGGTTTCTGTTCTTCCATCACCACTGATTTATTAGAAGAGGAGAGATGATGAGAGATGGATGACTATAAGAGGAGGAGGAATAGGAGGAGAAAGGTTAGGGAGGGCGGAAAAAAGGGATGTAGATGGAGATTTAGAGACGAGAGAGGGATGGGATGAGAACGGAAAGGAAGAGGTTATGGGAGGGAATCAGAGAGTTGTATTCAAGGTGTATTTTTCTTGATGGTGTAAGGAGTGAGCCAGCCATCCATCCAGCCATCCATCCAGCCATCCGTCAAGACCCTTCAGCCATTACTGACGCTCGCCAGCTCACATTAACTGCCGCGGTACTGCCATTACACTAACATATATAAGAGGCGATGGTTGCACTTACAAACCTAAATAAACGTGTGTGTGTGTGTGTGTGTGTGTGTGTGTGTGTGTGTGTGTGTGTGTGTGTGTGTGTGTGTGTGTGTGTGTGTGTGTATGTGTGTGTTTCAACTGCCCACCTCCTTCTCCTCTTCCTCCTCCTCCTCCTCCTCCTCCTTCTCCTCCCCCTCTTCTTCTTTTTCTTCTTCTTCTTCCTCCTCCTCCTCTTGGGTAACTTTGAGCTTCGGGCGGCATCAACTAATCTAAAATATGGTTAATTCGATGGAGGCGGAGGAAGAGGAGGAGGAGGAGGAGGAGGAGGAGGAAGGAGAGAAAAAAATAGGCATGTGTGAAAAATACATTAAACTTGACCTTTTTCAATCCCTTTCCTTATCGACCTCTCTCTCTCTCTCTCTCTCTCTCTCTCTCTCTCTCTCTCTCTCTCTCTCTCTCTCTCTCTCTCTCTCTCTCTCTCTCTCTCTCTCTCTCTCTCTCTCTCTCTCTCTCACAGGCACGTCCTGAAGACACACACACACACACACACACACACACACACACACACACACACACACACACACACACACACACCAAAACACGCAATCAACACAAACTTTGCATATAAGATCACCCTTTATCGTGCAGTTAAGGGCGGGGGAGACCTGAATATTAGAGCATTACAGGCCTGGATATTATGGGCCTCTCGGGGGTGGATAGCGGATATTAGGGCCGTGAATATCCCCCGCGACAGGCGACACAGGACAGTGAATGATGTATGGAGCACCGTTGACACTTCGGCAGACGAATGATAGGTAAGTATAGCCGAGCAGCGCCTCTGATAAAGTGGCGGCGGTGAGGGAAGTGGCAGGAGACTGATGTAAAGGGGGTCTAAGAGGCTGTCGTGATCCCCTGTCCATCCCCTGTCCATGCCCCTATCCAGCCCCTGTCCGTCCCCTGCCCTTCCTCCACCCTGTCCCTTCCTGTCTCCCTCGTCGTCAATGATAGCTCGGTTCATCAACGCAGGACAAGTTGACGTCCCCAAGTCCTCAATTTTGGCAGGCAGGTTAGTTCTTATCCTCTTCCTCCTGCTCCTCTTTCGCCTCTTTATCCTGGTTCTCCTCCCTAGCCTGTTTTATCCTCTTCCTTCCTTCTATCTCTTCTTCTTTTTCGTATCCTTCTTTTCCTTTTTTTCTTCTTCTTATCCTCCTCTTTCGCTTCCTTATTCTCTTTCTTATTTCTCTTTAGTGTCATCCTTTTCTTATCCTCCACCTCCTTCTTATTCTTATTCTCCTTCTTGTTATCCTCCTCCTACCTCTCCTTATCTCCTCATTCTTTTATCCTTTTCCTTCTCCAGTTCTTCTCCTTCGCCCTTACTCCTTTTATTCTTATATAAAGGTGTTCGCTATTCTTTTTTTTTTCTCCTTGTCCTCTTTCTCCTTTTCTTCACCTTTCTCTTTGTTTTTTTTTTACCTCTGTTCGACTCTTGACCAGCAGGGGCACAGGAAACGCAGGTAACAGTGCAGGTGTTTATTCACAGAAGGTGTGAACAGAAGGCTGGAGGTAGGTGATCTCCCGGCGCCAGGCCGCGCACTTCCACTTAACACTTATGACTGAAGCCTAGCTCGTTCACTCATACATGTATTCATGCCTCACACAAGTCTCGCTCATTCACTCGTTCACACAACTAGCTAACAACCACACACCTCCCCCGAGACATAAGGAAGATTCCTTATCTTTGTTATGGCTACCGTAACACATGAAACAAAGTTACAATGATTGAAGTACAGAAAACACGGTACATATACACAAAACAAACACAGCGTACAATGAACACGTACGACTAATCGTAGGTGCTACGGTGCCACCGCACCTGCAGTCGTCTCGGCTCCCTACGCTGTCGGCTGCTTCGACGCTCTGGTTGCTCTCGGCCACGGTGTACCCCGTTACCCTGATGCTCCGGGCTGCCGGGATGGTGGTGTTCCTCGTGACCCTGATGCTGAAGCGCTGCACCGCCATGAGCGGTGTGCTGCTCGACAGGAAGGGGAGCAAGAGGTCTGTGTGGGCGTAGGTGTCTTCTATTACGCCACATCACGCGACCGCTGCCCATCTTGATGAGGTAGTCTCTCCTTCGCCCAACAGCCACGATGACACCCAGGCGATCCCAGAGGCCCTGTCGTGTGATCTTGAACGTCGACGTGGCCACCGAGGTGCAGGAGAGGAAGAGTACGGGCGGACGCGTCGTGGCGAAGTTTCGCTTTCTTCCTCAGTCGCTCTGCCTTGGCGTCGCACTCATCAGCAGCGCGCTGCCACTGCTGAGCGTATGAGCGATGATGAGCCGGGACACAGGACCTCATAGGATGACCGAAGAGGACTTGTGCTGGTGATCGCCCTTCCGCCCTCGGAGTGTTGCGCAGTTCCAGCAACCCGCGAGCGAACGCATCCTCGTCCAGGTGTCCCTGCTGTGTGGTCGTGAGGATCAGCTTCTTCACGGACTTGACCGCTGCCTCGGCGTGACCATTGGAGCGTGGATAATGAGGTGAAGATACACGATGCTCCACCCCCCATCGAGCCAGGAAGCGCCGTACCGATGAAGAAGTGAACTGCGGTCCACCGTCAGTCCTCAGGAGAACAGGCACGCCCGTGTCGGCGAACACACCCCGAAGGACACGAACGAGCTGATCAGCCGATGCTGGACGTGAGCATGCAGACACGTGAGGCCACCCAGACAAGCGATCTACATACACGAGGTATGTACGGCCTGCTGCGTGGAAGTAGTCTGCAGAAACTGACTCAAACACCCTGCTGGGTGTGTCCGTGTCCTGCCAGAGAGGTTCGTTGGCTTGGCTTGGTAGGAGTGGACGGCATAGTGAGCATCCAGAAACGACGTTCTCAACGTCTCTGTCCATACCAGGCCAGTACACCGTTTGTCGGGCCCGTCGCTTGGTGCGCTCCATCCCCTGATGACTGTCATGGAGTCGCTCTAGTGTTTCTCGGCGGAGGCTGTGAGGAATAAGAAGCCTCGGCCCGTAAACCACCAGGTCGTCGTCTACGGCCAGCAGACTGCGCACCGGCCAGTACGTACGCAAGCGGTGATCGAGGTCGTGGCAATGATCAGGGAAGCCCTCGATGATGACGTTCTTGAGCAAGCAGTACTCCCCGTCTCTTGCTGCTGCGGCACGTACCATTTCCACAGTCTGATCCTGGAGTGGTGCTAAGCGGACGCCGTCCTCATTGGTGGCAGATAACGCTGAGATGACCGCTGAGTGGAGAGGGTCGAGGTCACCAGAAGTAGCAGCATCCTCTTCCTCCACTGGGTCCTGTACTGGAGCACGTGAGAGGGCGTCGGGCACACAGTGTGTCGATCCCTTTTGCCAGCTTGCTGTGAAAGAATACTCATGATGCCCCGCACGCTGCTGTGGCGTTGGGTCGTAGGAATGAGGCCAGCTGATCACTTCTGTGGGCGTAGATAGAGGTGGCTGCGAGGCGGTCAGGGTACTTGATGGAGCTGTTGCCGGTGTGCTGTTCTTCCCTGCGTAGCGGTCGGATTTGAGCCGGAAAATCTTCGGGGAGGATTCCGAGAGCGATGGAATCGTACCAGCTAAGCAGCGCCCCTTCACCTCCTTCACCACGCTCACAACAGTCTCAGCTTCCCTGTCGCCCAGTTGCAAGTGCGACGAGAAAGTTCCTACACAGGTGAGGGGGTGATTACCGGCAGCATAAAGTCCATCACCATCAGCGGGCGCCAAGCTGGAGGGCGGGATTCCAAGGAGTGTTGCCGTGTCGAGGCCAATAACGGTCGTTTCGGCCCCAGAGTCAGGAGTCCACGTAATCTTGTCTCTTCCAGCGGGATGTGTGGCGGTAATGAGCACCTGGGGCGCAGGTCGTGCCGTCACCGTCTTTGTGTATACGCCTGATAAGAGCTGGTATACACTGGCACTGGCTCCCCGCCTCGGGCCTGCACCGCGATGAGGAGAGACAGTTGAGGAACTCCTCGAGAAGCTCCTCGTCGTTTCCTCACTGTCTGCTGACATACACTCGCAAAATGCCCTCTTTTCCCGCAGTTACGACACACTTTATCTATTGCCTGGCATCCCCTTTTGTCACTGCGACAATCTTTGCCACAACGATAACAGCCCGTGGGGCTTGAGCCCCCGAAACTGCCCTTCCTGTAGTTCGAGACAGCGTTCACACCATGGCTCGAAGAGTGAGAGCCGCCCCTTAGTACTGCACTACACTGGTTAGCGCTCTCTGATGCTCTGCAAATATCTATGGCGTTTTCAAGGGTGAGTTTCTTGTTTTCCAGCATGCGTTTCAGAGCCACTTCGTCTCGTGTCCCAACGACAATTCTGTCACGCAGCTGATGGTTTATGCACTGGTCGCAAAAGTCACAGAAATTGGCGATTTCCTTTACAGCACATAAAAAGTCGTCAAAACCTTCTTGCGTTTCTTGCACGCGGGAGTAGAAGTCTCTTCTATCCATGATGATGTTGCGCTGGCTTCGCAGGTACTCACACATTGCATCGAGGATGGTTCTTAACTCCGCGTCTCTCGGTAAGCTTATCCCGTAGCGAAGTGTACGGGTCCACTCGTCGTCTAGGACAGCAGCGAGTGCCGCCCTCTGCTCAGCCAGGGAGAGACAGTCTATCCTGGCGAGGGTTACGTATCCTTCAAACTTATGGCGCCACGTGTCGAACTCACGTAAAGATGCTGACGCCGTTAAGTGAGGAATGATGGTGGCGGACGTCGGGAACCTCGCGCCCTGGGTAGACGTGCTGCGGGCTGTGGTTTCGCCTTCATTGCTCGCCGTGGTGCGACTGGGAGCTTGTGTCCCCACTCTCTCCAGCAGCTGGGTTAAACGCTCCTCGCGAGCCTGACTCTGCTCCGACTGTCGCGCTAGCAGAGCCTGACTCTGCTCCGACTGTCGCGCTAGCAGGGCAGCCAGCGCCTCCAACTGCTTCTCCATTCTGCGCCGTACCCACTGCAGCCTTGTCCTGATCCTACTCACTGCGCCATGTTCGACTCTTGACCAGCAGGGGCACAGGAAACGCAGGTAACAGTGCAGGTGTTTATTCACAGAAGGTGTGAACAGAAGGCTGGAGGTAGGTGATCTCCCGGCGCCAGGCCGCGCACTTCCACTTAACACTTATGACTGAAGCCTAGCTCGTTCACTCATACATGTATTCATGCCTCACACAAGTCTCGCTCATTCACTCGTTCACACAACTAGCTAACAACCACACAACCTCTTCTTTCCTTATCCTTCTACAGGTGGTAGTTATTTTATATTCTTTATTTTTCTTCCTAGTCCTCCTTATATTTTCTTTTCTTTTCTTAGTTCTTTTTGTTCATATTTTCTTTTTCTCCTAATTCTTTTAATTTTCTTCTTTTTTTATGTATTTTCTTTATCTTTCTCCTTTTTTCTCCTTCTAGTCCTTTCTTCTACTTTTCTTCCTTTTTTTTGCCTCTTCTTATTTTTTTCTTTTCCTCCTCCTAGTTTTCCTAATTTTCTTCCTTTTTTTGCAGCTTCTTTTCTCTCTCTCTCTCTCTCTCTCTCTCTCTCTCTCTCTCTCTCTCTCTCTCTCTCTCTCTCTCTCTCTCTCTCTCTCTCTCTCTCTCTTCTAGCTCTTCTACTTCGCTTTCTTTTTTGCCTCTTCACCTTTTTTTTCTCTTAATCCTCCTATTTTTTTCCCTCTTTTTTTCCTCCTATTCCTCCTCATGGATATTTTTTCCCTTAGTTTTGCCTCTCGTTCTGTTATTAATCCTTTCTTGCAATTAGAGCCACGTGACTTTGTTGGGTCGTCAGAATCTGAAAGGTGAAATCTCCTCCTCCTCCTCCTCCTCCTCCTCCTCCTCCTCCTCCTCCTCTTTCCCCTGTTCATTTTTCTTCCTCCCATCTCTTCTATCTTCCCTCATTCCCACAGATTAAATATTACCCCGCACTAATGTTACTTTAAAAAAACACTTACAGATTACGAAGGAAACAATAACGAGTTAATTTTTTCAATCCTTGGGCTCCTCATTCTCTTCTTTGCTCCTCTTCCTCCCATCTTCATCTTCCCTCGTCATCACAAGGATTAAATTTTACCTCTCAGAAATACTACTAATGTTACCTTCTAAAAATACAAATTAACGAGGCAGAAATACGAACATTATTAAAAAATGAATAAATAAATAAGTAAAATAAAAATAAATAAATAAATAAATAAATAAATAATAATAATAATAATAATAATAATAATAATAATAATAATAATAATAATAATAACAATAATAAAAAGCTTACAAATCAACGCAGTGAAGTTATTTTTTATTTATTTATTTGTTTATATTTCTTTCTTTCTTTTTTTTTTTTTTTTTTCAGTCCTTCTAGCGAGACATGGTGGTCCTTCACTACACGGAGCATTGCAAGACGTGAGTGAATTTTACGCTTCCCTCTTTTACTCCCATCATTCAATTTTCTCTTCTTCCTCTTCCTCACCCCTCCCTTTTTTCCACCTACTTGTATGTTTTGATTCTTTTCTTATCTCTGCGTCTTCTCCCTCTCCCTCCTTTCCAACAACTTGTACGTTTTAGTTCTCTTCGCCCCTCTGCGTCTTCCTCCTCCTCAGACAAGCCACTCTCATGTTCTGTTTTCTCTTTTCCGTCACCTTCCTCTTCCTCCTGACACCAAAAGATATTGATAGAATCTCATTCTTGAGGCAGTTCGTCTGCACTCTCGTCGACAATGAACAAATCTCTCTCTCTCTCTCTCTCTCTCTCTCTCTCTCTCTCTCTCTCTCTCTCTCTCTCTCTCTCTCTCTCTCTCTCTCTCTCTCTCTCTCTCTCTCTCTCTCTCTCTCTGTGTGTGTGTGTGTGTGTGTGTGTGTGTGTGTGTATAGCTACATTAGCTGCTGCCTGCTAGCCTCTCCCACCCAGCGTGGCAGTATCCTCGCTTGGTCAGCGTGGTAACGCTGCAACAGAAATGCATAACTGGATTTTCATTTGGCACAGAAGTTGACAACAACGAAAAAATTGACGGAAACCGGAGATGACGAAAAAAGTTGACGGAAAATATGCTTGTGTGATGGCGCCTTTAACAATCCTCCTCTTCCTCCTTCCCCTCCCTCATGTCGACCTCCTCCTCCTCTTCCTCCTTTAGTCTTTCTTTTCCTCCTTAGACGAGAAGATGATCGAGAGGATGGATGGATGGATGGATGGAATTATGGACGGGTGAGTGGGTGGATGGATGGCTGTATTTTACATCCTCCTCCTCTTCCTCCTCCTCTAGTCTTCATCTTTCTCCTTAGACTAAAACATATCGATCGAGATTGTCTTAACAACCCTCCTCCTCCTCCTCCTCCTCCTCCTCCTCCTCCTCCTCCTCCTCCTCCTCCTCCCTCCCGCTCCTCTTCTTCTTCCTCCTTAGACTAAAAGACGTCGATCGAAACTGTCTTAGCAATCCTTCTCCTGCTCCTCCTGTTCCTTCTCCTCCTCCTCCTCCTCCTCCTCCTCCTCCTGGAGCACCCTGGGAACCCCGCGTCAGGTCCCGTCACCGCCTCCTCCCGCATCACTCGCCTTCATACAATCCGTCATAAATTACGCCGAGAAGTCCAAGTAAACACAGGTATTTCCTCCCGCTGTCCTCCCGCGCCGGCCAGCGATGTTATTTATAGGAGCCCGATTCACGGCGGTGGTGGTGGTGGTGGTGGTGGTGGTGGTGGTGGTGGTGGTGGTGGTGGTGGTGGTGGTGGTGGTGGTGGTGGTGGTGGTGGTGGTGATGGTGGTGGTGGTGGTGGTGTTATATTGAAGGTTTTACAAATCTCACGTTTTTTTACCTGTGTTTCTCGGTAGACCTTTGAGAGAGAGAGAGAGAGAGAGAGAGAGAGAGAGAGAGAGAGAGAGAGAGAGAGAGAGAGAGAGAGAGAGAGAGAGAGAGAGAGAGAGATTGCTACTTCTTGTTTTTACTTGAAAGTAAGGGGAAAATAAGGGGAGATCTGTAAAAATTTAATCTTGCCACCGTGTCTCTCTCTCTCTCTCTCTCTCTCTCTCTCTCTCTCTCTCTCTCTCTCTCTCTCTCTCTCTCTTCCTCTCCCAATAAGTCTACTTTTGCAATAAAATCGTAATCGAGAGAGAGAGAGAGAGAGAGAGAGAGAGAGAGAGAGAGAGAGAGAGAGAGAGAGAGAGAGAGAGAGAGAGAGAGAGAGAGAGAGAGAGAGAGACACACACACACACACACACACACACACACACACACACACACACACACACACACACACACACACACACACACACACACACACACACACACACACACACTTAAACAACAAAACCACCACCACCACCACCGCCACCACCACAACCTACCCACAAATTAAGAAAGAAAAAGGCTATGATGAGTTTGAGAAGATATTTTGAGAAGTTTTCCCTAATAACATCTCTTTCTCCACCTGTGTGTTAAATTGGGCAGGTGGGGCGGCCGTCATTAGCTGCCTATGAAGCGTGAGAGGGCGCAGATGAGCCTACCCATCCAGGTGAGTTTCATTCCTTCCTGAGGGATGATGGAGGGGCGGGCTGTGTGGTGGCTGGGGGCTGCGTGGTTGTGGGAACTGATGGGTGGATGGGTGTATGGATGGATGGATTGTATTGGTGAGTGGATGGGTGTATTGGTGAGTGGATGGGTGTATTGGTGAGTGGATGGATGTATTGGTGCGTGGATGGGTGTATTGGTGAGTGGATGGGTGTATTGGCGAGTGGATGGGTGTATTGGTGAGTGGATGGGTGTATTGGTGAGTGGATGGGTGTATTGGTGAGTGGATGGGTGTATTGGTGAGTAGATGAGTGAGTGGATGGGTGTATGGATGGATGGGTGAATGAGTGACTAGGTGAGTAAGTGGTTAGATGGATGGATGGATGGGTGAGTGAACGGTTAGATGGATGGTTGAGAGGATGGATGGATGGATGGAGTTATGGACGGGTGAGTGGGTGGATGGATGGTTGTATTTTACATATACATGCTGAATAAATGAATGCAAACATGCATAAAAATAAACACGACTATTATATGTAAGTGTGATAAGTCATTGACAAAGTTACTAAATCAAGCAGATTGTCACTGTGTAACAAAATTTCACTTTTGTGTTGTCCTTGGCCCCATATCACAATTTTCCTGTTATTTCCATCTAAGGAAAATAGAAAAAGTTATTTTGATCCTAAAACTTTGCTTTCTTGGTTAGAACAATGAATTTACATTTTTGCCTTATTTCATTACAGTCTGGGTTACTGTTGGTTTTCGTGTCAGGTAAAGACTTTTTCAAAATCTCAATTGTTTATCTGATTGCTTTGAAATGTTGCAAATAAGTTAAAACAATGAAAGAAAGAATACAAAGTGTTCTAAAGATTTTAAATTTTAATAAGATCATTTTTGAACTGACCAGATCTAGCAAGAGATTTCTCATATTTAGAAGAATTTGCTTACATTTCAGAAATCTTCTCAAGTCTTCCAGAATGTTCTACCAGACACTTTTAGAAGTTTCTAGAACATTTTAGAACATTCTATTCATTGTAAACATTTCCAGTATATTCTAGAATATTCTAGAATACAGTAGAAATATGTAGAAGTATCAAAAATTTTCTAGAATCTACAAGAATTTTCTAGAATAATTCAAAATATTCTAAAGTAGGTTCAGTAATATTCTAGAAAGACTGAGAACATTCTGGAACACATTCTAGAAAGACTAAGAATATTCTAGAGTACTGCTTGACAATATAAAAGTAGAGGCTTGCAGACCACCAATCAGTTCTGCTTTGACTACCTGAGAAGACACATCACAAGAGGTGAAATGGCATCAAGAGGCTGCAGCCATTCTCCAGATGCATTCTGCTTTTTTTTTTTTTTTTTTTTTCATGTATGAAGGACACTGGCCAAGGGCAACAAAAATCAATAAAAAAAATGCCCACTGAAATGCCAGTCCCGTAAAAGGGTCAAGGCAGTGGTCAAAAATTGGTGGATAAGTGTCTTGAAACCTCCCTCTTGAAGGAATTCAAGTCATAGGAGGGTGGAAATACAGAAGCAGGCAGGGAGTTCCAGAGTTTACCAGAGAAAGGGATGAATGATTCAGAATACTGGTTAACTCTTGCGTTAGAGAGGTGGACAGAATAGGGGTGAGAGAAAGAAGAAAGTCTTGTGCAGCAAGGCCGCGGAAGGAGGGGAGGCATGCAGTTAGCAAGATCAGAAGAGCAGTTAGCATGAAAATAGCGGTAGAAGACAGCTAGATATGCAACATTGCGGCGGTGAGAGAGAGGCTGAAGACAGTCAGTTAGAGGAGAGGAGTTGATGAGACGAAAAGCTTTTGATTCCACCCTGTCTAGAAGAGCAGTATGAGTGGAACCCCCCCCAGACATGTGAAGCATACTCCATACATGGACGGATAAGGCCCTTGTACAGAGTTAGCAGCTGGGGGGATGAAAAAAACTGGCGGAGACGTCTCAGAACACCTAACTTCATAGAAGCTGTTTTAGCTAGAGATGAGATGTGAAGTTTCCAGTTCAGATTATAAGTAAAGGACAGACCGAGGATGTTCAGTGTAGAAGAGGGGGACAGTTGAGTGTCATTGAAGAAGAGGGGATAGTTGTCTGGAAGGTTGTGTCGAGTTGATAGATGGAGGAATTGAGTTTTTGAGGCATTGAACAATACCAAGTTTGCTCTGCCCCAATCAGAAATTTTAGAAAAGATCAGAAGTCAGGCGTTCTGTTGCTTCCCTGCGTGCTATGTTTACCTCCTGAAGGGTTGGACGTCTATGCTACATATGTGGTCAATTCATCAAGACAAGAGCAAAGAAATTCTCTGTGAAAGCATCTGGAAAAATGTGTGAGGCTCACAAAGCATATTTTCCTGTGCTAGTTGGGGACCAAGGCAAGCTTCTACTGGAAACTTTGAACGACAACAAGTGTGGCTAGGAAGTTATTGGAGACTTCAAGATGTTGGCTTTCTTTCTTCATGGAGCTGCAAGGACGTTTTACCAAGAATCCCAGTTTTCTTTGCCTTTGGGACAGTAGGGACAGAGCAGCACATTACCAGAGAAAGCACTGGCCTCCAAGGACTGACACCACAGTGGGAACACACAGTATCAAACATGAGCCATTGGTGAATCCTCAAAAGGTTTTGTTTTCTCAACTACACGTCAAACTGGGTTTCATGAAACAGTTTGTTACAGCTCTTGACAAGGAGTCTGCTGCCTTCAAACATCTTCAAGACTTCTTTCCTAAGCTTTCAGAGGCAAAGGTGCAATCTGGTATCTTCAATAGACCACAAGTAAGGAAAATTATGGAGTGCTCAGGATTTCTACAGAAGCTCACAGAAAAGCAGAAAAAAAAAGCTTGGGAGTGTTTCATAGGTGTAGTACAGGGGTTTCTTGGCAACAAGAAGGCTGATAACTATGTGGAATTGGTTGAAGCTTTAGTGAAAAGCTATGGTGAGATGGGCTGCAGAATGTCCTTGAAGGTCCATATCCTAGATGCTCACCTCCACAACTTCAAGAAGAATATGGGAGCATATTCAGAGGAACAAGGGGAGCGCTTCCACAAAGATATAATGAACTTTGAACAGAGATATCAGGGATCCTTCAATGAAAACATGATGGGAGACTACATCTGGGGCTCATACGTAAAAGTGATTTGTTGTATTCACGCAAATCAAGAAAACTTTATTTTTAATCATAAAAATTAGTTTCAGAAGTTTTAAAATA